>NW_008824791.1:750534-784844 GCF_000699105.1 Pygoscelis adeliae
AAAAAGACAACAGAATGTATTTTTTCCTCATTGTACGTAAAAGGCAATGATGATAGTTTAGAAATTCATGTCTGAATATGTATTTGCTTTTTGAAAATGGTATGGAGAGAAATGCACTTTTGAAAAGGCATTAGGTGAGCAAATACAACAACAGTAAGAGAAGGAGTAGGAATACTATAGGAGGTATCTGAAAAGTTGGAGAGAATGAAATGTTGAACTATGTAGTAGGTAGGGCAGCATGTGAAACTGCTGTGTGCAGAAACAGAGCAACTGAACGGGTAGAAATAACAGAGTAATTTCAAAGAGCGGAGAGTTAAACCTGGATTGTTTGATAATTAGCAAAAAAATCAAGCCAGAAGTTTGTCAAGCCTGTACTTCAGGATAACTCAATATAATATGCGGTGTGCTGTTTTGGAACAGTTCTTAGCTCTGTTTCATTGTGGTAGGTCTGTCGGGTTCAAGATCACTGGTAAACTGTGGTGCTCATGTAAAATAAATACAAAATAACAAAATGTAGATGCTAACATTTTAATAAAATATATTGTGTAGGCTTGTAATTCTTGACTGCTATTTAAATTTTAGACAAGGCAGTTTCAATTTATCTGTAGCATTGCTTGGAAATAGTACAAGTTGGAGTTGCTCTGAAAGAAGTGGTTATTAAACTTGCATGGACAGGGTGAAAGCAGGTTACAGTAATCATAAATTTTAGGATGAATGAAAAGCGAGGATGCCAACTAACATTTTGACTTCTGGTGTGCAAGAACTTCCATATATATGGAAGTGAAGTGTAATGTTATTTGAGTTGTTAAGATCTGAATGCTTTGAGTACTATAAAAGAATTGATAGTTGTTTAGCCACTTGTGCTACATAAAGGTTGAACAGTTCCTTGATTTAAACAATGTGTTTCTCGCCTCCTTAAATAACTTAATTTTACGTCCTGGAATATGAAGATTGATATTGAACAAAAGAAGGCTCTGGCAGGATTCATTTCTTGTAAGATTAGAGTCAACCAGAATCATAGAATAGTTTGGGTTGGAAGGGACCTCTAAAGGTCATCTAGTCCAACCCCCCTGCCGTGGGCAGGGACATCTTCAACTAGATCAGGTTGCTCAGAGCCTGATAGATACCCTAAAGTATCCCATTTAGAAATATGGTCAAATCTACGTTGTTCTCTTTCCCACCCCCTTTATGTAGTATTGCTCCCAGGATGGTATTGGGAAACAAAGGACTGTTCTGTAGGAGGAGAAGCAAAAATGTTACCTTTACAGAGCATCTGTACCAGCTGATTACCTTTCAGGTGCTAGTGGTTGTCATGGTTTAACCCCAGTTGGCAACTGAGCACCACACAGCTGCTCGCTCACCCCCCCACCAGTGGGATGGGGGAGAGAATCGGAAGGGTAAAAGTGAGAAAACTCGTGGGTTGAGATAAAAACAGTTTAATAGGTAGAGCAACAGTCACGCACGCAAGCAAAGCAAAACAAAGGAATTAATTCACTACTTCCCATCGGCAGGCAGATGTTCAGCCGTCTCCAGGAAAGCAGGGCTCCCTCACGCGTAACGGTGACTTGGGAAGACAAACAGCACCACTCCAAACATTCCCCCCTTCCTTCTTCTTCCCCCAGCTTTTATACTGAGCATGATGTCACATAGTATGGAATGTCACATGGTATGGGATATCCCATTGGCCAGTTTGGGTCAGCTGTCCTGGCTGTGCCCCCTCCCAGCTTCTCGTGTCCCTCCAGCCTTCTCAGTTGGTAGAGCATGGGAAGTTGGAAAGTCCTTGACTAGTATAAACACTACCTAGCAACAACTGAAAACATCAATGTGTTATCAACATTGTTCTCACCCTAAATCCAAAGCACAGCACTGTACCAGCTACTAGGAAGGAAATTAACTCTATCCCTGCTGAAACCAGGACAGTGGTAGAGCTTTTAAGGTATGCAAAATCACAGATGTAAATGCATCTGCTGTGAAAAGGGAAAAGGAATTGGGGGTGTGTTGCTTCAATAAGCAGCGTGCGGGGCTAATGAGTAGCGTTTGTGGAACTCGAAGAAAAATTGAGTTAGAAGCTCTAGAATCAAAAGTCTAAATCTCAATTTTTAGAAACAAAATCGGTTTCTAAAGGGTAAGAGAAATACAAAACCTGGTGTACAAACTGGTAGAAGGTAATCTTGCTAAGTATCAACTACTTGCAGTGCTGTTAGTAAATGTTGTCCTTTTTTAGTATTGACTTGGTTATCTGTTGAAGAGCGATAAACTTAGAGTATTGCTTTCCATCCTGTGTTACACCAGATCGTTGCTGTGGAGGTAGCTTGACCTGCTGTCCTGTGGTTGAATGGAACTTTGTCGAAACAGAGTTCTTTATCAGAACGTATGGCTACAGACTGGTTAGATAAGTCTCCAAAGAAGTGAGAGTGCTGAGATGGCTTGTGTTGCCTGCTTGCTCTGGAGTCCTGGTACATTGCCTCTTAAAGATGTGCTGTGTGATGACAGATTACTTTGCTCTAGCACTGTTTGTGTTTGTACTTAGACTCCTCATTTCCAGCTTTGAATTTGTGTTGTATTGAATCAGGATTATTTGAACTTTTTTTTTTATCCTGATGACTGCTCTACTGACTGGTATATAGATACGAATGCCGAAGTTCCTGTGAGGAATTTTCCTGGGAACCTGATAATTGGATACTAACTGAATGGCCAGATTTTCTTAGCTATGTGAAGAATAGCTATAGGTGCAATTATTTAATTATTATTATTTTGTTTTTCCATGTGTTGTTGGTTTTTGTTGTTGTTCGAAGAGGAGGAGGAGGTGTATATGATCTTTAAAGGTACCTTCTAACCCAAATCATTCTGTGGTTCTACGTGGGGTTTTGTACGGGTTTTTTGGTAGGGTTAGCCTATCTAAAACAAGATTTTTGAAAAGTACTGATTTGAAGGACAGTTGCATTCAGTGCCTCAGAGATCATAGCTATTTGAAATGCAGTAATGTATTTTTTATTGAAAGGATGGAGAAGATGCTGAATTATTAGATTAGGCATGAGAGAGGTTGATCAAGCTTTCTTGTTAGAGGTCAATGGGTCCTGGTTAGAAAGCAGATGGATTGCCTTGAAAAGAGTATCATGTAAATGTGGGAAGAAATCCCAAGAATAGCTAAGAAAGAAAAGATAGGAATAGCTGAATGTGGATAAAACACAAGGAAATAGGTGAGAAACAAACAGTGAAACATGCATTAAAGACAATGTCAGGAAAAATGATTATTGTGTTTTTGTCTATAAAGTGAGGAGAGATGAAAAAGCTGTTAGGTTAGAGCTTGTCTTACTCCCCTGGATGTGAAAAGACAGTGAAGATGTAAAATAGTGGGTTAAAATGAGGTGTAGGTATGTATGAGTAGGACTCGTGAGGGGGGCTTATGGCCAACATTTACCTTGGTTCTGGAAAAGCTAGGCCGGTGGTTGCTTACTACACAATTTAGTACACAGGCTCATGGTGAAGAGCTTCAAGGCATAGCACAACAACTTCCAAGTCATAGTAAAAACACCAAACGAACAAATTTTTTTTTTTATTAACCAATAGATGAATGCTTCAAGAGTTCTTTTTCTCCTCATTCTTTTCAGGTAATTAACTTTTAGACTTGTGACTGTTTCAAATGTGAACTCAAAAATTGGTCTTTCTGTCTGTGAGTTACCAGTAGAATGAAATTAGCAGCAAGAATGAAAAACTTCCAAAGTCTTGAAACTTCAGTCTCTGTCCTCTATCCTTTTACTTGTGTTTTCCCAAGTGTGGGGGACTGAGCAGGTAAAGTTTAACATCAGCATGTTATCAAGAAGGTCACTATTAGTTCAGGTAGTGAAAAGTTACAAGCTTCCAGACTATCCTCTTCAATCACTACTGCATTCTTCTGTTCAACATTTTTGCTTCTTTTCAGTTGTTTTTCAAGTAGTGTACAGAAGTAAACCCAATTTTAATTTTGTAATACCTTAAAATAGCATGTTTCTGCATTCTTAACATGAAGGCTAGTCAAGTGTAGCCTGTCTTGAGTTGACCGGTGTACTAGGATTACCTGCAGTAGTAGATGGCTCTTGCTGATTTCCTCCCACCCCACATCAGACTTTAATTATCTGGCATTTAGGATACCTTTGTTTACAGGGGATCATTGTTTTCTCCTTTTCTATTAGTATTAGTCAAGGCTGGTATAACATGATAGTTTTTAAACTTGTCCCTAGTATCTTCCTGGGATTAGTTTGAACGGAACAGAATGTTTTCCTTAAGTGACTGTTTTAAATACTTAGAAGGTGCTAGTGCTATCACTAATGCAGTGGCGCATGCAGAATTTGAAGTCGTTGAAATGACAATCTCATGCCAAAAAAACCATACTTGCTAAAAGGTGAGTAAAGGCTAGTCAAACAGGTCTCCATAGTTGTTGTGTGTATGGATGAATAGAAGAAACAAACTGGGATAGCTTGATGAATTTACTAGTTACTTTTGGAACTGTTATTTTCACTAGCCCTTGAGTTAGAAAATTACAGATTAGCATTTGACTTAAATTTTTCTTAATCCCCTTTTGAGTGGGCATTCTTTGCCCACTTCTGTTGCTTCTTTTTTACTTGCAATACCACCCATGCTGCATATGGTTAAGCTGAAAACTTATTATTGCTGGGACAAGCACACTTAAGAACAGCCTATTAGATGAAGGGATGCTGGAGATGGAATGTTAAAAAGTTGAGATTATGTTCAAGTTGGGTAACTAGCTTTACTCAATTTCTTTTCAGTGTACGTAACCTAGTAGAACAATAGTAAGTTTAGTCAAGCATAAGTTAAATTACATCAAATGCGAGGAACTTCTTCATAATAACAGAGTAACTTAAGGGGCAAAACTTCTGACTTACATTAAATTGGGGTGATTTTTTTCCCCCAAATTCCTTCTTTAACTTTTCCTACATCACCCATTGGCCCTTGCCACAATAAAAATATAAGTGTGTGTATATATATATAAAGTTGACTAAGTAGTCAACTCTGCTAAAGATTATTACTAGAGGTCGGAGAAGCAAAGATCAAGAGCTGTTAAGCTTAATTCCGCTTTTTGAATGTATTTGTAAACATTGATAATATTAGCATTATAAAAAAAAAAAACCACTGCTCAGCCCTTCACCAGTGATGCTACTTCTGTGCTTTAAACACTTCAATGCACTTTTGACTTCAAAAGGTAAACTTTCTTGAAACAGAAGTAATGTTGTTTTGAGTTCATTAAGGTACTTTAACATTTAAAGAGGCACTATAGATCTAAATAAATCAACCATGAGAATTTGATGGTTGTGACCATACCATTAATCACTTCTTAGGAGATTTAAATGCATCCTGTTGAAAGTTTCAATGTGTTGTTGGGAGCTGAGGTAGCATAAAATAGTCTACCTCTGGTAGTGCAAGTGCAATATACCCATTTATCCAGGATATCCTGAACAGGAAGAAGTATACAAAGTTCTGTGTAGCTGTGTTTCAGCAGTTTGTGATATCAGAGGTAGTTCAAGCCTCTGTGCATAGCTTATATGGCAGGGGGTTGGAACTAGATGATGTTTAAGGTCCCTTCCAACCCAAATCATTCTATGATTCTATATCTAAGACAACCAAGTTCAATGGCTGTAAAATAGTAAGGTTTTTGACTATAACCAGATTAATTTTCACAGTTGATGCATCAGTGTTTTCATGTGAACATTTAATAACTTACGTTACCTTCTGATAAATCAGAATGTAATCTGTTGTTGAGCAATAGTTTTGTGTAAGCTTTGTGTAAGATGTCTTAAAGATTCTGCTGAGAGTGTTCTGCTTTACAGAAAGAGGTGAGGACTGTGGGACTCTGTGGAACTGTTAGTGAAAGTTCCCTTGGTGATATATTTTGAGAGCTACTCTACAGCTGTGTTTTCCAAGACTCAAGAGGCATGGTGTAGGTGTGATAAATTGATGTGGCTGCAAATAAGGTGAAAACTGAAGTAAATGAGGAAAAAGTTGTGGTGTCTCCACAATTTGAGACTGCTCTGAAAAGAGGTCCCAAATTGATTGCTGTAAGTACATAGGACAAGACTGTGGACAAAGGAAGAACAATGAGTGTTATTAACCTTGAGAGGCCTTTAACAAGGTTTCCTAAAATGTCCTTGTAGCCAAATTGGTGAGATATGGTTTAGGTAAGTGGATTATTAAGTGAGTGGAAAAAATTGTGTGTACTGCTGGACTCAGAAGGTTCTGATCAGCTGTACAAGGTCCATCTGGAGGCTTGTTACTGGTGACATGGCTTTAAGGATCAATGCAGGGGCAGTTTGTCTGCATTTCAACCCGTCTTCCAGGTCAGTAATGCACTTGCAGCAAGTTTGTGGAAGCTACCAGATTGTGAGGGGCAATTGATATGCTGGAGACTAGGGCTAATTGAGTGGGACGTCTGTGGGCTGGAGAAATAGCTGGCAGAGACCTCATGAAATTAAACAAAAGCAAATACCAAGTCTTTCTGGGGCAGAATGACCCCATGCAGCAGCACAGATGTGGTGCTAACTGGTGAAAAGCAGCTTTACAGGAAAGAACTAGGGCTCCTTGTGGGTCAGTATATGCCTTTGTGGTGTAAAAGATGAAGAGCACACTGGGCATGGTCAGCCAGTTGAAGGAAGCAATTATTCTCTACTATTCGGAGCTTGTGAGACTGCATCTGGAGTACTGCACCCAGTTTTGTGCTCCCAAGTATGAGGCAGATGCTGAGGTGTCTGTGGAAGGCTACTAAGATAAGGAGTCAGCAGCACATGATGTATGAAGAGGGGCTGAGAAGTGAGTTCAGCTTTCAGAAAAGTCTGAAGCGGGGGGTCCTAATTGCTGGCTATGACTGTTTAATAGGAGGTGAAAGAGAAAATGGAGGTGGGCTCTCCTTAGACGCAGGGAAAGGGTAAGATGCAACAGACACAAGCTACAACAAGGGAAATTCTAATAATGTGTTAGCAATATGTTTTCCCACATGGAGAATGAAGCACTGAAACAGGTTGTGGAATCTCTGTCCTTGAAAATATTCAGAACCTGACTATGGTATGACCCTGAGCAACCTGATCCGACTTCAAAGTTGGCCCTGCTTTCAGTTGGGGATCGGATTGGATAACCTCCAGAAGTCCCTTTCAGTCTAAATGAGCCTCATTTTGTGCATGGGTAGGCAGGAGCTAGTATACTATAGTTGCTATCCCTGGAAGAAAAGTAGAAGTGGTTGGAAGTCTTTTTCTATTAAGATTAAAATGCCCAAGTAAAGTCTGAAACAAGATTTTCCTATAAAGGAATTTGACTGCTAGAAGCTTACTTTAAAACTGGATCCCATTGTTAACTCCTAATGTAAGTAATAACTTTTAGAGAATCTCTTAAAGGAAGACTTGCCTGTATGTCTTCTGTTACTTCAATAAGTAGCCAGTAAAACCAGTCCCTTACAGCACAAAGCTGAGTGGCAGTGTGACAAACACTGAAAATGTAGTTTGGCAGAAGTAGAGCAGCTATTATACAGCGTTAATACGCTTGGCTGTCGGTTACCTAGGCTTACTGTCCTGATGCAGTTTCTGGACAAAAAGGGTTAACTTCCTGGAATAGCTTGCAGTGGAGGGTGGCCTTAAGAGCTAAAAAAAAAAAAAAGCCTGCAGTGTCAGCAATGCAGGGGGCAGCAGGCATCTGCATAACTTTGTAATGTAACTGGTAACTCATCAGATCTTGTCATGGACAGCTGAGATTTAGGCATTGTATTTAATGATTTGCTGCTCCTGACAAAATAGGTTAATTTTATCATAGAATCCTTTAGGTGGGAAAAGACCCTTAAGATCATCAAGTCCAACCGTAAACCTAGCTGTGCCAAGTCCACCGCTAAACCATGTCCCTAAGCGCTGCATCGACTCGTCTTTGAAAGACCTCCAGGGGTGGTGACTCCACCACTTCCCCGGGCAGCCTGTTCCAGCGCTTGGCAACCCTGTCGGTGAAGACATTTTCCCTGATAGCCGGTCTAAAGCTCCCCTGGCGCAACTGGAGGCCGTTTCCTCTCGTCCTATCGCCCGTGACCTGGGAGAAGAGACTGACACCCCCCTCGCTACAACCTCCTTCCGGGGAGTTGCAGAGAGCGATAAGGTCTCCCCTCAGGCTCCTCTTCTCCAGACGCAACGACCCCAGCTGTTCCCTCAGCTGCCTCCTCAGCAGACGTGTGCTCTAGACCCTTCGCCGGCTTCCTTGCCCTCCTTTGGCCGCGCTCCAGCACCTCAGTGTCTTTCTCGTAGCGAGGGGCCCAAACCTGAAAACAGTATTTGAAGTGCATACTATATTTCATAGTATAGGTGCAGTTGTTAAATATTTGCAGTTAACATTCAAACTCTACAAGTAATTGAAACTGTGAAGTTAATGTTTAGCTGTCTTCCTGAAGTTGAGACTTTTCTGCTTTATATAGTGCAGAGTACAACCTCCCTTCTCTTCCCCCAGACCTCAGCTCTTCCTAGAGTAGGTGGTACATGGGAAGACAACATATAAAAAATGGAGGAGCCGCCTGCTTAAGGGAATAGGGGCTTTCCTAGGGATTGAAGGTCTTGTTCCTTCATCTAGGACATCACACATGTCAGTGTTCCTGACCAGCTTTTAATGGTTTTCTAATTTCAGTGTAGGAGGTACAGTTGTGGAGGCAGGCAATGCTGAATGCTCACAACTGTTGCTGTACGCTTAGCAGAATTTCAGGTCCTTCCTGAAAATTAATTTCACAAAAAGCAAAACCCAAAATCCTGATACCTGGGTGCTTTTTTTAAGAAATTCAGAATTTTTACTTGTACAGAATTTTTTGCTAGCTTATCCTTGAGCTTTCTGTAAGGACTGTGTACATTCACAACACTAAATGCAGTGGGCAGTCTCTCTGAGTGTGCCATGTTCCTTTCTCCATTTAAAGTTGGCGCGATGTCCATTTCTGCTTGACTTACGGAGATGAAAGCAAAAATTTATGTAGAAGTAATATCCTATTAAAAACAATTAAACATGTTAATGTAACAGTATTTTTGTTGGTCTTGTTCTCCCCAAAATGGCTGAAATGCCCTACGTAATTTTTTTTTAAGTTACCCTAAGTCAGGAGATGTTATTTGTGCTTAAAACTTCATTCTTGGTTAAGTTTAAGAATTTCATTGACACTGCTCTTCAATATGGCACACCTTTAAATGGCCATCATTTTGGCTTGTCAATACCAGCCAACATTTCTGGTAGTATGTGTTAAAAGTTGTTTGGGTTTTTTTTGTTGATTTGTTAAACTATCTTGTGTTTATACTGAATGAACTTACTTGCCTAAGACAAAGGAGAGCAATCGATGTACTCTTCACTTTGACTTTATTGTCCATTATTGACTGAACAGTTCAGAAATCCTTCTCCCTCTACCCCTACTTTTGAGTAGGTAAAATATGGCTTAGTTCTAGGAAACTTAACTTTTGACCACTTTTTATTAGACCTTCTGTTTGAACATGAAGTTAAACAGTAATTGTAAAATCCAGAAATTGATGGTTAACTGTTCCTCGGAGCCCATAGATTAAGGCAAACTTAAGCTATTGTTGTTAAAGTATGGAGAAGTGGAGTCTGAGAAGTGCAGTGTAGCATGGGAAGAACAGAAAGTACATAGGTGTGGAAAATTAAGTTACTGTATAACAAAATAATTAAGTACTGCTGTAGTACTGCACATGCCTGTAAATATAGGCATGGAAATACGCTAATTCTTGATTTAGATCTTTATTGCTTCTCATAGGCAGCTGAGTTGACTGTCATTCCAACAAGCGTACTGTGCAGTCTTACAGTTAACATGTAGATTCTAGCTGACCATTGCAGCTTGCTTGTGCTGACTGGTGTAAATACTGGGAAATGCCTGAAGGATCAGGTATTAATTCACAATCACTAAGACTTTAGCAGTTACAGCTCAGCCCAGCTACTTTAATACAATATTACTGGCTTGAAGATACCTGCTGTAGGATTCCCTTAGTTGCAGTGTAGGGTTATAACTTTGCTAGGCACTGAAACATTTCCGACTTTAAATGAAACTGAGAAAGAAAAACAGTTTTTTTAATTTCTGGACCTTTATGTAATATTCTACTTGAACTAATGGTGGAAAGAATTGCTTCTGAAGATGCCTCAGTCAGCTATTGCTTTTGGTAACATGCAGGATCAAATTTTGGTTTGCTAATTCCATAGGTCGTGCATTCAGCAGTATCTGCTAGGCCTATCAGCATAGCGGTACCTTGACTGTCTTTCAAAAAGGTGTCAACCGAGGGATGTTGCAACAGAGCTTTTTTTTTTCTATTTAAGAAAACTTATTAACTCATTAGCTACTAGCTGGTATTTGTACTGCTGGGGGAGTACCTAAAACTGTAGTCTTAGCACTCTTAATTATCAGATGGAGGACATTAATATTGCTTAGTGGTTTCATCATGTGTTTGCACCTAGTTCTGTGCATCTTAATAGTCTCCTGTTTTGTGTGAAGGACCTAGTATTGTTTGAAAGAGAAGGAGGGTGATAGTTATCAGAGTTTCCTGTAAGGTTTGGAGGCACCTCATCTGCTGACCTGATTTGATGTCTTGAGATCTTTCTCCCTTTCAGGGCCATTGGATCTAGGATGTTATGGAGACACTAAGTCTGGTCTTTTGACTGCTATGTTTTGCATACATCCATATGGTCACCAATGATTCTGCCAAGGGTAACCCTGAGCATTATCGAGAATGACTAAAGAACTGTGAGGGCAAAGGTGAAGGACATGAGTGCAAGCCCACAACTTGGGTGCCTATCCCAGTGAGGGAGAAAGACTCTGGTAGGAGTGAATGGCTGCTGTTGAAGGTAGGACTCTGACTTCTCTGACCACTGAGCTGTCCTTGAGGAACAAGAACTGCTGTGCCAGAGTCAGGGTCTATCTGACAAAGTAGGATGGGAGTTTCTTTTCCAATAGCATTGTTAATTTGTAAGGAGGGCTTTAAACCAGGTATGTTGGGATGTCCCCAGATTTTTCTCTCTTCTGAAGAGAAGACATGAGGAACAATAATGAAGTGTCCGAAGGAGACATGATGGGAGAGGTTTTTTCCCCTCCCATTGTGAAGGCAACACAAATAAGGACTGTGCACAACTGCAGACTTATGACCTCAATGGGATTCTGGCAATGTGGTGGGATAGCTTGCATGACTGGAGTAGTGCAATTAGCTGGATTCATGCCTTTCGGGAGAGGCAAGCTGGGAAGGTGAGAAAGGTAGTGCTCTACAGAAGAGTGGATGGAATACGTGGAGCTTTGCTGTTGAGCAGGTGACAAGCCAGTTAAAAGCTTATGGGTAATGTTAAGAGGACAGACCAAAACAGGTGACACCGTTAAGTGTCTGCTACTGCTGGCCTGATGGAAAAAGTAGATGATGCCTTCTTTAGGCACCTGGAAGAAGCCTCATGATTGTGGGCTATAGTGTTCATGGGAGATTTTGGCCACCCTGGCATCAGCTGAAAGCAATACAGCTGGACACAAACCATCCAGGAGACATCTGGGGTATGTTAAAGACAATTTGTTGATGCAGGTGATCATGGGCTGACTAGGGAAGATTCTCTACTTTATCTGTTACACATAAAGAAGAACTGGTTGAAGATGTAACAGTCAGTAGCACTATTGGTTGAAGTAACTTTGAGACTGGAGTTTGAAATACTGAGAAAAGTGGTAGAATAGTAGAATCTCACAGTAGAATCACAACCCCGGACTTTAGAAGAAAAGATTTCACCTTATTTGGGGATATGCTTGTAATGTTCTCATGGGGAAACTGTTCTGGTGGGCAAATGAGCTGAGGACAGCTGTCTGATCTTCAAGAGAAACCTCTTCAAACTACAATAAACGTCCCCTGCAATGTGCAGGAAGTCCAACAGGTCTGGCAGAAGGTCAGCATGGAAGAACAGGGAATTTCTCACCAAGCCTCAAGTGCACAAAGGAAGTCCACAGAAGGTTGAAGCAGGAGGAACACAAAGATAGTATCTGAGAATGTAGGTTTAGAGCTGTGAAAGATCAAGCTCAGCTGCAGCTGGAACAAGTAAGGGATGTTAAGGGTGACAGGAGAGGCTGCTGTAGCTACACTGTCAGCAAAAGAAAAACTAAAGAAAATGTGGGCCTGCTGCTCAGTGGGGCAGGGGACCTAGTGAGGAAGGACATGGAAGAAGCTGAGATGTACAATATCCTGCGTTTGCTTTGATTTTTCACTGGTAATGTCTGCCCTGTGGCTTCCCAGTTCCTTGAGTCTACCAGCAGAATCTGTGGGATGTGGCATAACCCACAGTAGAGAAAGATACAGCTTGCGAGTACTTAAGCCATTGGACATACTCAGACCATGGACCAAAAAAGATGCTTCTGAGGGTTGCTTCTGAGTGCGTTGGCTGATGTCATGTTCTGT
This sequence comes from Pygoscelis adeliae, assembly GCF_000699105.1. Taxonomy (NCBI): domain Eukaryota; kingdom Metazoa; phylum Chordata; class Aves; order Sphenisciformes; family Spheniscidae; genus Pygoscelis; species Pygoscelis adeliae. The sequence goes on from NW_008824791.1 coordinate 762,945, forward strand.
CACCTCCCCTAGTGACTAGGGGAGGTTCCTGATGAGTGGAAAAAGGCAGACATCACACCCATCTTCCAGAAAGGAGGATCCAGGAAACTACAGGCCGGTCAGGCTTGCCTCAGTCCCTGGAAAGATTATGGAGCAAATCTTTCTCTAGGCCTTCTCCAGACACATGAAGGACAAAAATAGGTGTTTGGGAATGGCTTGAAGGGTGGAATTCAGTTGTACAGAGTCCAGCTGGTGGCTAATTGTCAACTGATGCTGGGGCAAGTATCATTTCATGTCTTTGAAGGCAGGGTATAAGTGCACTCAGTAAGTTTGTGGATGATACCAAACTGGGGTACAGTTGACACACTAGGAGGCAGGACTGCTACTTTGAGGGACCTCAACATTCTGGAGAAACAGGCTGGCTGGAACATCATGGAGTTCAGCAGTGGCAAGTGTGAAGTCCCACATCTAGACTGGAATAACCTCGTGCAACAGCATTGGCTGTGGTCCAGTGGGCTGGAAGGCAGCTTGGCAGGCACAGATGTGGGGTCTGGTGAACAACAAATTGAGCATGTATCAAGCAGTTTGCCCTTGCAGCAAGGGAAGATGACCTCATCCTGGGCTGTGTTAAGCATGACAGCAGGTTGAGGGAAGGGGTCCTTCACTTCTATTTGGCACTGGAGCACTGTGTCCAGTTTGGAGCTCCCCAGTACCAGAGAGAGACTGAGGTACTGGAGCAAGCCCAGTGGTGGGCCACGCGGAGCTGGAGCACAGGGTGTGTGAGGAGAGGCTGCAAGAGCTGGGCTTGATCACCCTGGAGAAGGGAAGGCTGAGGGGAAGGAACCTTTATTGCTGCCTCATGGGAGCATGTCAAGAAGGTGGAGCAAGGCTTTCTTCAGAGGTGCAGCACATGAGGGAATAGGAACAAGCTGGAGTGTGGGAAATTCACAGTCAATGTAAGGAAAAAATACTTCTCTGAGGGAAATCAGACACTGGAGCAGGTGCCCAAAGTGGTTGAGGAATCAATCTCATTCTGTGGCGATATTCAAAACTTGACTGGATGAGTCTCCAAGCAGTCTGATATAGCTGGACCTACTTTGAGCAGGACTAGGTGGCCTCTAGAGGTCCCTTGCCTCTTACCTACATGAAATCATTATTCTCTAAATCAATATTGGAGCTTATTTGCATTTGCCAATGAGGAATGCATTATGAAGAAACCTATACCTAGGAGTTCACTTGTGTTTGTGGTAACTGATAGGTGTCCTGGTTTGAAATGATGAATATAGCTCATACCTGTGTTGGAGATGACCTGTTGAACATTTTGGAGACATCTCAGGCTTTCTGTGAATGCATTTTCTCTATGAGCTGGTACTGATAAATAGTGATTCCTGGGACTTGAGCATTCTGAATGCCTGGGTCTGACAGATGAAGTCAGAACGATTAAGTGAAGAATGTCTTGCTGCGAGTAACTTACACTCTGGGATAGACATGAGCTTTCTAGGTAATCTAGCAAGATACACATTGCAGTTACCCTTATGATTAAGATGCACTACCCTTATGGCAGTGTATGTATCTATCACTGTGTAGCAGAATAGTGGCTTTCTACCTTATAATGAAAGGCAGCAAACAGCAATGACAAAAATCCTACACTGATCACTTTGCAGTTTTGGATTCTGATTGCAGTTGCCTTGTATTTCTGTTAGTCTGTGTAATGGCAAGTTTATTATATGGTAGTACTGAAACGACAACCATGTAACTTGGAAGGGAAGTTGTTTGTTGGACTTTGTGTGCATCTCCTGGAATACCAACTCACGTTTTTGCAAGTTTGTGGCTAGGTGGAAGAGACTACGCTGCTATCACTGATAACTCCCAGATTTTGAAATGAAGCGGGAGCGATGGGCAGTAACTCTTCAGACTTCTGTGATATTTAGTGCCTGACTCCCCACCCCCAATTTTCCTCTTGTTCTCAAAAAGAAAAAGTGGATATTGTGGTAGCATTAAGTAGCATTAAATCGCTTTTTCCAAGTAAGTAGTGGACAGCTTTGGAGTCTGGAAGAAAGTGTAAGAGGGTATTTTTCTGACCAAGCCTTCAGTTAACAGTCACTGCGGCCTTGCTAGGTCATTTTTCTGGAGAGAATTCATATGGTGGAAGCTATAGTTTAGGGTGGTGCTGGAGGATAGTAGGATCTTGTTTATTGCATTTCCTGGAGTATGAGATGCCCTAATTAAACATAACTACTTGTTGTTGGGAAAAAGATTAATTACACAGTTATGGAGGACCTTATGAAACTGAGTGATTGAATAATGAAACAAGCTGAAGTGTAGATAAATGTTCAGTGATGCCCATGAGGCCTCCTTTGTGGAGGGGAGGAGTAAACTTCATATATATTATAAATATTATATATTTGTATACTTGGAAACAAGGCCTTGAATATGTGATGGTCAGTTCTATGAACTGATGATTTCCTGTATTAGTTATCTTTAAAAGAGGGGGAGGGCAAATAAAGTGTTGGAGTAAAACAACAGAACAAGCTGTGCTAATGTGTAAATAGGTTGTTTGCCTGTTCTTCAAATTGTTCAGTTTGGGTCCCTTGATCTTAAAAGCAAACAAGAAACAAAAAAAAAGTCTTAGGGTTGAAGTAGGTTCAGAGGTGGGCAGCAAGGGTCAAAGATATGAAAGTGGACTTCTAAGTGAAGCCGGCTAAGAATTCTCAGTTGAGAAAAGAGGCGATTTCTTGGGAGAAGGGGAGGAGAGGGAGGAATAGGTTGGGATCTGTGAAATCATGAGTGATGTCAACAATGTGTATACAGATTAACTCTTACAGTGCAAGAAGTAGGTGCTCATCAGATGAAGGTAAAAGGAGGCAAATTGCAAGCAAATAATGTGTTTTTAGAACTGGTGGCAAGGTTGCTGGCACTCCTTGCCAGAGGATGCAGAAAGCTTGTGAAGTCAACAGGAGATGGGTCAGTACTTAAAAATCAACTGAGGGTTAAGCTGACAGTTCAGATCAGGCTTGGGACAGCTGAAAGTATTAGGAGTAAATGTTTGCACTGACAAACAGGTCCCTCGCCCTGCCCCCCACGTTTTTGTCTATATTTCTGCATGTGACTACTTTTGTAATTTTTTCCTTGGTGAGAGCACAAATCCTTATTGTGACAAGCTATGCTGTTAAGTTTCCAGGTGATGGGGAAGTATATGTGGAGTGCAGGGAAGGAATCTCAGTCTAGAACTGCCGTCTTAATCAAAGTATCTTCCCTTTTTGAAGCATTTTATCTAAGAGTTATTGCAAGGTGGGGCTACAGAGGTGGCATCAGTGATTAACACCCCCGCCCCAGTCTACAATAACTTATGTGAAATGTTCAGATGACACATTTATTTTGTAGTCAAATATCAATGTTTTGATGCCTTCTCTTCATCTATGCAGTCAATTGTATAGGCAGTCCTGCTCAAGTCAGGTGTGTCTTTGACTTGAGTGCTGTTCTCACCTGAAGGAAAATTCTACAGTAAGCCTTGCCTCCACTGGATTGTCCTTCACTGACACAGCTGAGCATCTCACATACAGTTCTGAATGTGGTAGAATAATGGTGATTTATAGCAGCTTGAATGTCTCATGCTTATTTCTGAAGTTTGGACTGTGGACTGGAAGCTGTGTTGTCTTCGGTTTTACACTCTTAAGAGGAAAGAAGACTACCTTTGCCTCGCGTGAAGGCAGCTGCACATACTAAGGTATGAACTAGGTAGTGTACTGTTTTGAAGCATGTCCTCTTATGTTGGCATCTGCTTTGGACTTAAGGCCTAGTAATGCCAATTTTGGAACTTCTAGGCTTGGCTCTGAAGAGCATACTAGAATTGAAACCTTTAAAGAATGAATTGATGTCCAGAAAGTGGTGATTTTTTGTGTAATGTATGTAATTGTATCATGAAAGGCAGTTGGTAGTAGGTGATGGGGCTGACTTAAAGGCAAATGAAGTTCTGTGTACTTGATTTATAGAAGTCAGAAAAGCTGAAGTACTAACTGACTAAGACTAAGTGATTAGGTGTTACTCTCTATCTCCTGAGTGGAATTCCTGTCATCATCTTGCATTCACAGCCCTGCAAATAAATGAAGAAATGGAGCTTTTAAAATAAATTTTAAGCAAGCAACACTAAACTTACATCTAAACATCAGGTTATAACATAACTTATTAATGAACATGCTCAGAATGAGTTACTTTTCTCAAAGCTGAAGGCTGTCTGTTATTTCTCCAAGTCTTATTTGTGGTTGAGAGTGAGAAAACTAGTCTCTAAAGAGTGATTTGAGTATGTCACAGTGACTCAGTTGAGGACAAACTGGTGCTAATAGAGATTTCGTGTGGATTCATATCTACAGGTTTGAAGAGTTAAAAGCTTTTAAAAAATACATGACAAAAGCTGAATATCTGCTTGTGGATCAGAATATGAGAAATAAGTAGTAGAGAAGACTGATTACCTGCTGTGAGCTGGCTGTCCCTCTGATGAAGAGGAAAACCTTAACTGAAAAGAGTAACTGGAAAGGATACAAATAGAAGAAGCAAATGGTGAAAAACATTTGGTGAGAAAACAGCTATCTAATTGAACAGGTTGAATATAATGTTCAAGTTAAGCCCCAAATGCAGTAGACCTGAGGAGGAAAAAAGTAGTTGAAAGTGCTCTGTCTTAAGTAAGTATGTGCTAGCTAAAAGCACTGGTGCTCTTGAACACAGAACTTCTGGTTTCATAATTATTTTTTTGAAGTGCTACTAACTGAGCGTTAAAAATGAAATTAATTGGCCATCCTAGATGTCTTTCTGAGATAATTTCTTCTTTCTGTTTTTGGTAATTTCTTTGTGTATAACTGTGTTAGTTCCTTGATTTGCAAAGCAAGTGAGGATAATCTTGAAACACAGATGGAGAAAATGTGAATCAGCGGGTTGCTAGTAAGAGGACTGGGAATGAGAAGACTTCTAAAAGCAATTTAGTCTGAGACCTTCTCAGAGTAGTGAGGTCCGGGTGAACCAAATGGTCATGAGAGAGCAAGTGGTATAAGTGTATGGAATGGATTCTTGCAAATAAGCCTCTGAAAGGAGAGCTTGTAATTGAGTCCATCAGCATGTGTGTCATATCAGCTAACAAGAATTTGAAGGAAGACCAGACTATTACTTTACTAAAAATGTCTGTTAATAATCTTGTAGTAATTAGGCCAGCAAAATCCTTGAACAACAGATCATGTCTCTATCCCAGTGCAGGATCAGCTTAGGTTAGTTTGGGTGTTTGTCTTTTTTAATAACTAAACATCAAACCTTTCTGAAGGTTGTGGAGGCTTACCATTTTGGCCAAGGTGTTCATTTGAGGAATTAACTTTCTGTAGCATCAAAGGTTTTCTCGATTTCAGTGGGTTTTGTTGTTGCTTGGTTTTGTGTTGATTTTTTTGTTGCTCCAGTTTATCTCCTTCCTAACCTCCACAGGCATACTCAGCAGTGCAAGCATTCTCTTTTTGCGGTGTAAGTACTTCAGGACCTTTATTGGGTTGCCGTCTTTGAGAACAACGACCAGTTCTTCCAGTCCTTCCTTGTAGGTCATGTTTTCTAGGCCTTTGAGCACACTTTGTTTGCTTTCAGACTCTCTAGGTGGCTGATACCTGAAGTATGATGTTCAAGGTGAACAACTCCAGATGGAGTTGTTCCAACAACTGTTGGCTAGAGCAGAGAGCTTACTTCTAGATTAGCATATTGTAGAGTGGCACTTTCAATTCTTGAAACATAATCATCAAATCCTTGCTGTAACTTCCAGAACGGTCTTTGCTCTCTAACTAGTTACTTAACATCCTGTATCTGTTACCCTGCTGACTACTATTCTAATTTGGACCCATTAGAACTTGAAGTTTTTCAGGCTGACTGGGAAAGATTTGTTATGTATAACTTCACTTGTTTTTCTGTATCTAATGTTAGTTGGCAGCCCCACGAAGATAAAGAACAGAAGTGCAATGCTCCTTTTGACCTCCCACTATATTTGTTAGATATTTTGGTTATGTGTTTAAACTGGATGCCACATGTGAAGACTTTAATGTTTTCCTCCAGGTCCGTTTGTCAGAACTATTGACTCATCTTTTGTGTTTCAAAAGATTTTGGAGATAGTTTAGAACTCTCTAAAAAAACTTCCCAATCAAGGTTTGAGTTACATGAATAACTGCTTTTTTGATTTTTTTCTTTTTGCATATTTATACCTGTTGCTCTGGTACTTGAGGATTTACATTTATTTAAATGGGAATGTGAAGCATTTTGTGGTGTTTAGGGAGAGGAAGTGGTATATATTTCTGGATAACTTTTGAACTACTTGTTTACTCTTACTACTAGTTTTTTGAGGGAGTGGGACTAAGGATGAGATGTTCTTCTCCAGTCCTGCTTTTGAGCCTAACCCATTTGTTGGAAAAAGAGTAGCTCATTGTCTTGCTTGTTTCCTTTTAAAGGGGGTGGGATTGTGAGGTTTATCTGGTTAAACAGAGGTTGGAATGTTCATTGCGAAAGAACTTCCAGCTGCCTCATAGCTTGCCTCGCTTATTAGTTCAGCATGTCTTGTAAACATCTGAATGCTTAGTATCAGGATAAACACGGATGTCTTAATTTGCTATGTGTTAACATACATAGAAGATTATAATGTAAGACCGTGTAAAACAGACACTGATGCTAATATGGTTTAAGTTGAAATTGCAGATGAAGTTTTAAAGTTCATGGGACTTTGTAAACATTCTTAGTGAGTAGTTAAATTTTAAGCTTTAACCTTATAAAATTGGCTTCCTAAGAGCGTCCTTCACAAGTCAATTTGAATCATGAGCCTAACCTTTTTTAAACTTTCCTCTCATATCTTAGATTATATTTAGTTTCCTGCTGCTTGATACTAAAGGTCTGTATAGCATGGTAGGAAGCAGAGTATGCTGGGGCACAGTCTCTGCCCTGTGTGGAAGTAGTGAAATGAGAACAGGAGCACCAGTTAATATGTGAAGAAAACAGCATTGTGAAATAAGAATAGTGGGTCACAGCCATGCCTGACTTCAAGTGCAGAGGTGCAGAGCTTTTTTGAAGCTCCAACTCATAACTATGAGTTGGGCTCAAGCTATGTTAATGGTAAACTCAGAGTTTAACTACTTTTTTTCTTTGACTTCATGTTGCACTGGAGTAAAATACCTCTTTCTAATCTGTTTCCTTGCTTTCTGTGATGAAAACATCAATCTTGCTGATAATAAGTGTTTATTGTGGTGCCATAGAGATTTGCATACTTTTATCATCTTGACCCATTTGTATTGGGATGAGAGCATTGTCCAGTATTACATCATCTGGCCTTTTAACAGGCAGTATGAATCTTCTGTCTGTGGGCTCTGGATGCTATCTTCTAAATAGTAGTTGTAGCCTTCCCCACAAATACAGTATTCCTTGATATTTATATATGTAGACAGATAGATACACATGTTGATTCAGCAACTAGAGGAAGATAATTGACTATCCCTTCCATCAGCTGTGGGGAATGAAGAAGTTGAGTAATGTGAGCCTCTTGGTAGAATGGTGTGATATTTAGTCAGCTTTACCCTTAGGAGCAGTGGGTGGAGGTTCAAAGTACTTAAAAATTCTGTATAACATCCTATGATAGCACTTAACTGAGAATTTGTCTTGAGCTTGATCTTTTGAGTAAAACCCCTGCTTCAGCAACAGTTAACTTTTGAGAGAGTACCGAAATTAAGAGACTGACCTTTTCATGTGTTCTCAAACTCAACCAGTTCTTGTGGCCAGTGTCTTCAACTTATAGGTTGCTTTAAAAATTTTACTTTTGTGCAACTTTTTTTTTTTACAATTTTCAACTAGAAATGATGTTGCCCTTACTATAGCCTTTGTAAACATGTAGGCTATAGTCACCTAAAGGAGAACTGCTTACATGTTAAAGTTAAGACTGGAACCTAGTTTTGGTCCATTTGTAGGTATAAAAAGTTGACATTCATAAGTTAATGGATGCATTTCCAAGTGATGAATGTGCGTGAGTCACAGTAGTGATACATAAATGCAATGGGAGAAGTCTAGGAATATGTCATTATTGGAACAATTGTTGTCATAATGTTCCTGGTTTCCTCTTGGTATCAGGTAAAGTTGACCTCTGGATTCAAAAGATTAAGTCCCTTGAGCACTAATAAAATGAAAAAGCAGCCTGAGATAGCTGGCAAATGCACAGAAAAGCTAAGAGGATTTCAGTAGCCTCAGCTTCAGACTATTCAATTGCTATGCCTCATTTCACCAAGATTTTTTGCCTTCTGGTAGGCTTTTGCATGCCTGTTACGCTGTTGTGATAAACACTAAACAAGATTTTAAGAATTGCTCTTCTAAGATGGAAATAATATACCTCTGGTTTGCTTTTTTTAAAAGGCGAATGCCATACAAAAAAAGGGAACTTGAGCCGAGTCTAGTAAACGTAATGCTTACAGAAGCCATCTTCATGCCCTGTTTCTGCTCCCAGCTCCCTTCCCCCCAAAAATTTCATTGGCAAACTAGCACTCCACTTCAAGCGACGATTGTGATAAAGCAGATCCTTAGGTGAGAACGACACTAGGTTATAATACTATCTCTTTGATGTAAGTGCAGGTTTTTTCCTAAGTACTTGCTTAACAATTCTAATTGGAAGCTAGTGTTGAAGCATTTTGAAGCATTTTGTACTACTTAATCTTGAATCTCTTCCATTCCTTGGTTCCGATCTTTTTTTGACATAGTAATTTGATCGTGCTCTGGTACTCAAAAGACACACACTGACTTCTTCCCAGTAATTTCAGCATATATTTTTATAAAGCCTCAAGCTGAGGTTTCAGGCTTGTTTTCTGTAGTGTCCTTAAGTGATTTGATGCTCTAGCTAAACAAATCTTAAAATGCCACTAGAATGTGCGGCTGTGCTCTCATTGCCTCTGTTGCATTGCCACTTGCGATTGACTGAACAGGGAATGAGCCAATTCAAAAGGTTAGATCAGGAAGACGACAAGTGAGTGTTTTGTAGGTTTGATCTCTTAGCTACCTGATGAGTGCTGATGCAGGAGAGGGAGGGCTGGAAGAAGGGGGTCTAAGTTTTCTAATGTCAGCTAAAATTAAACTGACCTAACAATAATGCTTAGCCCGACCTTAAGAGTGTTTCATGGGAAGTTCTGCTGACGTAGCAACTTGCTGTCACCAAAATGGGATGTTCTTATTGTTCTGCTCCACTCTTGATTGGAACTCTTAGTTCCCTGTGTTAGTGTGCACTAAGGCCAGATACACCCATGAGCTGAATAATTTGCTGATGTAGCGAAAAACTTCAGGTTTTCTGCTCTTCTGCAGTTTGGCTTTATTGTCTTGTGGAAACACTTGACAGCTAGTGCAAAAGAAGTGGCTAGGAAGTAGCAATGTTGTCTCTCTTGCTAGTGGTATGCTGTTTAAGCAGGCCACGGTTCTATAGCAGGTAACAGAATGGATTGCTTTAGTAATTAGACTTGTGCATGGCTGTTCCATGTAGAAAATCTCTAAACCTGCTGTTTATTACAACAAATAATAAGGCTGGTAGTGTGGAGACTACTCTCTCATTTTGTAGCATGAGCACTTTGTTGCATTAAGGAGGTGGTTATATTTTCAAGACCCTGTATTTCCTCAGTATCTTTTTTCAGTTAGTGAGAGAAGTTTGGTTAAGAATTACTAGTGAACAGCTTCTGTTACCACAGCTCCTAGTTCTAATGGTAGAAGTGAGTTTTAGGGTTTTTTGTGGTGTTTACACTTCAAACTGCTTTTTGACAAGCTAAGTGATAATGGTAAGTGCCTTGCTGTTTTGAGTAAGATTCTTGTAATGGTCTGAAACTGGAAAGCTAGTGAACACAATATAAATCTGATTAAAAAACTTTGGAAAAAATGATGAAATCTGGTGGTTATCTGAAATAAAACAATAGCTTGTACAATTTGGACAGATACATTTGCAGTACTGGGCCTTGAATCTGGTCTGTGTGGTGATGTGAAGGATGGGTGGAAAAATGAAGAGATACTGCACCTCACTTTGGGGAGGGAGCAGGGAGTGTCAGAACTCAAAAGGACCAAAACCATGTTCCTCTGGAAGGTGTTTTACCAAAAATATTTGAACAAGAAGTTTATGCTTTCCCTCCCTGCACTCTCAAATGAGATAATCCATTGTTCAGCTTTGAAACTATTTTATCTTAAGACTTTAAGTTGAGGTAGGGCGGTCTCATGGTGTTAATAAGTAAGTGTGGAGCCATGAATAGTAAATGACTGCTTTTCTTCAAAGTCCTCTAAGTTGGCAAAATTAGAAAGGAACTGTTGTAGTTTGAGAAGCTGAGATGTGGACTGTCAGTGCCTGCATGTGACTAACAGTGTTATCTGTGAAATAGGTTAAGAGTCTTATTAGCATGTTTGCAAATAGATTGGAAAATAGGAGTGTCAAGTAGATCGACTAGGAGGAGTATCCACCTGTTTAACTTCTCTTAACTTTAGACACAAGGTAGTTTTGTGATAGACTTAGATGTGAAGTATTACCAGCATGGATTGGATCACTATGTAATCAAAACATCAGTTAGTGCGTAGGGACTTAGTTAAAACTGAAACATCGAAAAGTACTGGAGATGGCAATAATACCAGGTTGCATATGAAACAGTACTGGACAAGCTCTTGCTGATCAAAACAAGGTAAATCCCCTGTCTGTTGCCTGTTCAATCTGAACAGTAGTACAAACTCTTTCATTGAAAGAGGAAGTCTGGCTGACTAGTACAGACAAGGACTTCTAAAACATTTGTACAGGCTGAATGATATGGTTAGGTTCAAAGCTTTGACATGAAAGGGGTCGGGTTGCTATATCACAATATGATACTCAAGTAATTATTGTAACCCACCAGTAAAAGTCATCTGACACTGTCTTCAACTAAGCAGGTTATGCGAGAACCTCATTCCATGTTTCAAAGTCATGCTGGCACATACAACCTGTCAGAACACACATGATTGAGGAAACGAGAGGGAAGACATAAGCTATTTTTTCTGTCTTCCAAGTCAGCAAAAAGAAAAGGGGAAAATAGATCCACAAAAATTGTGTCAAATCTAAAGAAAAATGAAAGAAAACTTCATGATGCTGTTTTTGCCTTGAAGTTACTAATCAAGATCCTATTTTGTACGTGAATACAAATTGTTTCCTTAAGGGATGCTGAGAATGATAAGCAAGTACTTCAGTATTGTGAAAGGGCAAGCAAAGGAGGTCAGACTTCAGTATTAGATTTCAAGAGGAGGAGAGCTAGGCTTTATTAAAGCAATAAGTGTGTCCTACACATCAGGACCTTGGATCAGTTAGAGATTAATAATGTGGCCTTGAAGTGTCTTGTTCTTCAGAATCTTATGCGTTCTAAGCCTCTAAAGCTTTATTTTGGAGTAGACATGTAGCTGCTACTCATTATTCAAGTACAATCTTTGAGCAAAATATTGACACTCAAGTGGAAGTATTTATGTAAAAGGAAATACCTATCTTAGTCCTGAGTCTTGGAGAGCCCTGAATATCAGCAGAGTCATTAACTTGCTAGTTTGAACTGTTAGCTTGATTGTTCAGCAACCAAAAGAAGTTAGTTAAATAACAACTGGCTGAAGATTAAAACCAGAGATGCTATTGCAAATGAAAGATGTGGTTGTTCTCACTTGGGCTTTAAACTATTTTAAAAACTTTAAACACTTTGGAGTATATATACTTATATAAACTGTATGTAAGTTCAAGTTAAATGATTAGCATAGACCAGTTGATTTTTGTCTTTAGAGTCTGAACATATGTCAGAAGATGAGATAAAGGTGTAAAATTTGGTGTAATGATCTATTGGCTCTACTTCCTTTATTGGAGAAGGTGAGTGAATAATAAGATGTAACTGATTAATGCTCTCTAGCTGCAAGTTTGTGCATATATATATAATGAGGCCTGCTCAGTCCAGCGTGTAAATCTTGAAAGTAGCAGCAATAAAAAAGTTTGACTTATGAAAATATTCATACAGGTCATGTGAGAACACAATGTTCTCATGGGACAAATGAGCTGTTAGAAGTATTCCTTGATGGAAAAAAATGTTTTACTTTCACATCTTCAAAAAAGGGATAACTGTTAGTTGACTATTGACTTCTAAGATGTACTCTGGTCATCTTTATGTAGCTAAAGCCTTGAATTATTGGAAGTAGAGTTGTCAAAAAAAAAAGGAAAAAGAACAGCTTGTGTTCCACTAAATACGATGACTTTCCAATTCAGTTTGTTACCTTCCCAAAAGTCCAAGCAGCTTTTGTGTAAGTTTACTTGTAGGGCTTTTCTGTACTAAGTTTGTTGGAGTTATAGACAGCTGATCATTCTGTTAAGGTTCAGTACAGGTTAAGATTCAGTAGATTTAAATATTGCGAATTGCTGATTTCTGAACAAAAGCATGATTTTCTTTACTTAAATGACATTACAGAATATGTATGTTCTGTACATTCTGAAATACATTGCAGAAATGTAACTTGTTAGCCTTATTTATATATAAGGTAGACAGCAGTAGTTAAATACTTTTTAAGGAACACTCCACCTTATGCTTAAATATAGCAATGGCAAGTGGAGACAAAGTTCGGGCGGAATTCTGCACGTTTCAGTGTTCATATAGTTGCCTTCTTTCCAATGTCTGTCTCAACAATATGTATTAGTTCAAGAGGCATGAGGAGACGAGACAAAATGTTCTTTCATTACTTGTGGATTAGTCATGTTGGATATTCTTTATATGAAACTTACTTATTCATTTTTTTGAGTTTTCTGGCTATTCTTTTTTCCCCTCACCAGTGTCTCTTAGTGACTGGCATATTGACAATCTTGGTATAAAGTTCTGGCTTAGTTGGATTTATTTGTGCAACTTAAATGTTTTCATACTGTTGGCATTAGTAGTTTTATACTGAAGGAATCTATAGCTGAATCTTTAAATCACTTGTTTAGGTGACTTCATTGTCTTAGTTATGGTTTGAACACTGAAAAATCAATTGATGGGAAATGGAAAGCTTTCAACAATGGACTCATACATAAAGGCATATAGAGAATTTTTTCCTGAACACATGGTTTCTCTTTTGTGGGAACTTGTTGACTCAAAAGGCAGTTAATGTCTCAAGTTGAATGACCTCTTCATGCTTGTGAAAATTGGGCTACTAAAATTTAGACTTGAATCTTGTTGCATGGGTGAACTTTCTCAGTAACAGCCTGAGTACTGATTTGATAACTGAAAAGAAAATCAGAGCAGTTGAAATGGCTCCATTAAAACTTCAGCACAGTAAAAATAAATGCAGTGTGGACTAAGGCTTTGATTCTTTTTCATCATGTTAGTTTACTCCAAGAGAATGAATGATTGAAGTTACTGGAGCATCTGTTTGGCAAAAGAAATTGAACCTGTGGTTTAATGAACTGCTTTGTCCTGATGGATTTCCTTTCTTGAAAGGAGGTGATATAAAATGCTGAGCTCAGAATGTAGTCGCTGCTGTGGAAAGTATTTTAGGTATTAAACAGAAATACATTGAATCTTAAGCAAACACCGACTGTACCTATTCTGGCATATTTACTGTGTTAATACAGAGGGAAGATCTAGTGTGAATACTCCGCACTGCAGTGTAGTGGAAAGATTGCATATGTATGATGGTACATATCTTTATTGGAAACTAGGATACCAAAGCTAAAATCAAATTCTTCAATTGATTGTCACTGTTAGGATTGAGTAGTTTGTGGGGTTTTGTTTTTTTCTTTGTTTTTTTATCTAGTTAAATTCCCGAAAGATTGATATACCAGTTACATAATTATTAGGTCATTTTTATAGGAAGTTGTTTATTAGTGATAGTATTCTCTGAAGAATGGTTGATCTATACCTAGCTTTGATGTTTCTGCTTAAAGCATGCTTTTGTAATGTTTCCACATTGCTGTGAATCAGCAAGAATACAGTTATTCAGAAGAAAGTAGGAGTTCTCTTTGAAAAGGCAAGCTACTTGCTGAAGAAGGCTTAATGTGAAGACTTAGAGGCATAACCTTCTTGTGTACCAACTAATGATTGCTTTGTTTTTAGGTGCCTTAGCTGGACCAATTGTTGATCCACATGTGACAGCAGTTTGGGGGAAGAAGGTTGCACTGAAATGCATAATTGATGTAAATGAAACAATAACACAAGTTTCTTGGGAGAAGATACATGGTAAAAGTTCACAGACTATTGCTGTTCATCATCCCGAATATGGAATATCTGTTCAAGGAGAATACCAAGGAAGAGTGTCATTTAAAAACTACTCACTTACTGATGCAACAATCATCTTAAAAAATGTAAGCTTTTCTGATGCAGGAGAATATATTTGCAAGGCAGTTACGTTCCCGCTTGGAAATACACAGTCATCAACAACTGTAACAGTACTAGGTAAGTCAACTTCTTTATGAAAGGAGGTGAAATTAATAGCACAAACTTGTTAGTGAAATTCAGCAAACTTAACAATGCGTTGTATTTTACCTTTTAACCCAGTGACAATACAAAAATATACTCTCCAGTCTTTCATAATAGGCGTCTTGGTATTCTTACCAACTTTATTGAGGTCTTTTGGGTCTTGCTTCTTCAGAACTTGCTCTTTGATTGTCCAGATATTAAAAATAAATAAGCAATTCCTATTTAGGCATTGTGCTAATCTAAACATTTGGACAGTGCTGTAGAACTTAAACCTGGCAATGCTGATACTGGGGACCTCTGTGTGCGTGTGCTGAGAAGCTGCCAAACACAGCTTTAGCTACCACCTTGCCTAAATTCCCTCATAAATTTGTTGCTAATATGATAAGTTAATGTAGCTGCTTGGGGTTGGTGATGTAAACTGTTCTTTGCACAGTATAAATGTAAAGCAAAACTGCCTAGACTATACTGGGAGTTGTGAGAAGGAGACAATTTAAGCCCTTGACTGGTGGTGGATAGTCATAATGTGAAGCTTATATAAACTCAGGTTTTCGCACAAACTAATTTTGTCTGTCTTGTTGAGGATTCAGCACTGCTGTCATAAAGGACTAGTACTGAATCACAGGTAGACTTAGGTGATAGTGCAGTATGAGGTGAAATGATTACTCCATCCTGAAACTTGAAAACCTATTGACTTGCCCTCTCCTTATAATATTATACTTTCTTATAATAGAACAAGTTACTTCTGTATCTGCTGCAAGTAGTCAAGTGATATTTTTCTACGCTCAGTGAGTCCTCAATGACTATTTTTGTGTTTAAAACAAACAAACAGACAACTTTTTAGGATCTTCTTGGTCTTTCATCTCTGCTTTCCATGGTAGTAGAATACTATGAGATCAATCAGATGGCTGTAGCACAGTATGTCAACTGGTTTTCGCCACAAGGTGGGGCAAAATAAACATATCAAAGCAAGTGGCTTAATCCAATTTGAAACAAGTAACTTGATCAAAAGTTCCACGTGATATACAAAGCATGTAGCCTTATGGCTCTCTTTTTCACCTGTCTTCTGTCTGTATTACAAGGGGCTATGTCTGTGGCTATTGTAGCAGTCTTTCGACTTCAGGTTTCAGCTATTATGCTTTATCAACATACAGTGGGAGGTTCTTATTGTTCTCCTTCATATCTCCTAGTCAATCCCTACTTCTATGATTTTTTTTTTCAAATCACATTAGTAGTTGTGTGCATTTTGCCTTTCATATTTTAGGTTTATGGAGAACATGAGGAGGAACTTGGAAAGCAAATGTATGGCCTGTGTGTGGTGTTCTGCATTTGAAAATGTAGAAGGACCGCAACTTGCTTGATAAGATATATATTATCAAAACTTGCAGTTGGAATCGGTAAAGTAGTATTTGTCAGGCATACAGTGGTCCTGATCATAGTGTTTTTTCATAGTTGATGATGTAGTTGGTTGCTGATAATTGTAAGCCTCTCAGTGACTTGGTGTCAACCTCTGAATTGAAATAACCAACTACTACTTGTAAAGATGCCTTTCCATCCTAGTTAGCAGCTGCTTGGCTTGCATGTATAGCTGGGTAACCAACCCTCTGTTGGACTTACCTATTTTCTGTGGCCTCAGCAGAGCATTTTCTGTCTTTCTGAAAACTCTTTGCTACACTGACATCTAGACTTAAATAGTAAAAGTTCTGGGGAAGTAATGGTTTTCAGAATATGCATGTCATTGAATAATTCTTGAGCTTTACTGGCCTGAGCTCAGCAGTCCCAAGCTCAGCTCAGTCTTCGGGCATGGAATAGTTCCAACCAAAATTTAAAACCTGATGTGACTTAAAATCAGCTTTATTCTGACTGCATTCTTCCACTGTTCTAAAAAATCTCTCCTTTAATTGAGGAGAGAAAAGTTCATGTCCTGTGGCTGAAACTGTTTCCAGTCCAAGCAGCATTGCCTTTTTTCCTAGTCCCTGTCTGTTCCTACTTAGCAAAGAATGTTTCCTTCCTATGTGTAGTGGACATAATTAACTTAATCATTTAGTAGGTGCTTGTACACTGTAAGGCAGAGACACTGAAGACAAATGCAGGAAAAAATAACTACAGGATAAAACGTCCTGTATTCTGCCACAGTACAGTGATCACTTAAGACCGTATTTAGAACCTGTGTCTTATGCTACTTAAGCTTAACAGTCTTACCACATTTGGTGACTTTGCTCACTCCCAGTTTGCTTTGCTTAGTGCTTCATGTTGTCTTAGGAAATGCACTGTAAAAGAAGAGGTTAAGACAGTGAAAATGCTTTTTGGGTCAAACAGGTGTGTTGATCTTGTTTAAGACTTTGGTTTTTCAAACTTGCCTTGTTAAACTAGGGCAAAAAATTGCAAAGAACTGTATGTTAAGCTGTTTCGTTCTCAAGATGCTGACTAAACTGGCCAAAATGGTGTTTGAAGGCAGAAGAGATGGTGTGTGACAGGGTAGTTTGCAGAGCTAACAATTTTATGTTACTAGGTTGAACGCTGTACATGACTATTTTAAATACTTGGTTTGGTTTGACTCCCACTGTCTCGCTAAGCTAGATTTCTCAGCATGGGTATTGATAAAGTAGATCTTGTTCTTCTGCAGGCTAGCTCTACCAGTGCTACAAGTGAAGAATATGAGCTGCACAGATGAGAAGGGCAAAGGTAGATGTAGGTCTGTCACCATGAACAGATCCCAGATGCACTGAGATAGAAATTCTTACAATAAGGAATTAAAGGAAGATGCATGTCGGACAGTATGGAAAATGGATCCTTCTCAGACAGTTCTAATAAAGTAATGGTGTTTGAAATGTGCTAGCTGCTGAGATGTACACATTCCTTTTAAGTACCACGCAATACTCCAGGCGAAGAATAAGTATCAAGTAGATAACAAATGAGTGAACTGACTGGTCTTTAAAACAAACAAAACAAACAAAACAAACAAAACAAACAAAACAAACAAAACAAACAAAACAAACAAAACAAACAAAACAAACAAAACAAACAAAACAAACAAAACAAACAAAACAAACAGCAATACTCGAGGCTAAGAATAAGTATCAAGTAGATAACAAATGAGAAAAAAGAATGACCTACAAAACAAACAAAACAAACAAAACAAACAAAACAAACAAAACAAACAAGGATCAATTAGTGGGCAGGATAAGTTACACAGAAATATAAGGCCGCTGGTTTTGAGGGGAGAGAAAATAAAAAGTAGAAATACTGTTTTGGAAAGAAGTTATTCAAGTAAATGTCAGTTGTGATGAAGAGGCTGACAATTCCCAGTGTCATGCTGTTGCCAAGGAATTAGTGAATTTAATGGTAAGTGGAAATAAGCCTGTTTGTGTTGTAATCATGCCAATTTTTTCCAGACCTCCTGTGCACAGTGGCAGAAGAAAATTAGTTTTAAAACTAACATTAGCAGTTGAAAAAGGCTTATGAAGTACTTAAAACCAGGAAGAAACTTTGAGGCCTGGAAACTTAATGGAATAGGATTTAAGACTTTTTTTTCTGACTGCTTTATTATGTTGTTTTTCAACAAAGAAGTGTAAGGACTTAAGCAACAAGAGATCTCTGATTGTCCATGTGAATGTAAGGTGAAGCTAGGGTAAGTAGGGTTAAATTAGATAGTGGTCATGAATCAGTAAAGGGGCTGGCACAGATCCTCAAATTAGTTGAGACTTCCTACACAGCTGCCTATCTAGCTTCCATACTTCAGCCACCATTACTTATAATTCAAATATAATTCATGCTGCAATACTGCTTTGGATCTGCGGGACTATTCTTCTCTGAAGATACATGAATGAGATGATTCATGCACGCTGACCTTTTGATACATTGACTGAGTGGACAGAGGTTATCTACTCTGATTATTTAAAGGGGATGGGGGAAAGCGCCGTTGCCTTTGAGCTCTTACATTGTGGAAGCAGGTCCCTTCTGCTTTTGGATCTTTGTGGGATTGGTGGCTTCCTGTCCCAAACTAAGTGTTGTCCCTACCATCTTTTTCATTTGACCTGAATAGGGCATAATGTTCCTACTGAATGGGTGCAGCAGCTTCTCTTAATGTTCTCCCAATCTCCTTTGTGTATACCATACCATGATCACCACTGTGAGCAATGAAAGTCTGTAGGGCATACTTCGGTATGATTCATGTGGGACAAAAGAGGACTGCTACAAGAGTCTGTATATAGAAGTTACACTTCATTTTAAAAAAAAAAAAAAAAGCCAGCCAAAACCCCCACAAAAAACCCCCTCCAAGCCCCAGACTTGGGGTAATCTTTTTTCCAAGTTGAAAATCAGTGAAATCATTTCCCATTGTGAGAGGTGAGATGCCAATGGCCCCTTGGAATTAGGGATTCATTCACGAGGTATTTATCTTAATCCATGAGTGAAACAGCTAGGAAGGCTGTAGAATGAGTAGCTGTGTTTCTGCTGTTTTTGATTCAGTTGTTGGGACAAAGTACTCCTGAAGGTTAGACTATAGAAATAAGTATCATAACAGCAGTTGCTTTCCACTTTTTAGTATGTGGCTATTTGGTTATCTTGTAGTTGATGTATAGTCCAAGAATCATGATTTATGGGAAGATGTGACAGTAGAAGCCTAACCATTTGTGAAGTATTAAAAAAACTAAAGCACCAAAACACATTGGACTGGTAATAAGTATATTTTATGAAGTTGAGTAGTTCTGAATAGTTCAACTTTGTGTCTTTCTGACAAGTGTAAAACCAAGAATTACACAATGAAATGAAACTGGCCAATCTCACAAATTTCAGATATCACTTGAGAAAGCAAAGTATGCTTTTTTTCGTAATAATGATAATCTTAGGAGAAACTAGGCTTTTCAAACCAGTCTATATCCTGTTCTCTGGCTATTATCACTTAATACTTCAAAGACTTTTTTCTAAAAGCATGGTAAGTGAAGCAGCATACTGAGTAGTCTGCTTTGGGTCTGGAGATCTCTGCTACCTTAGTTAAGGCTTCTTGTTGACTTATGTATCCCTTCACAAAGGGATAGAGGAAAAATTCTGGAGTTGTGTACTCATTTATTTTTGAGGAAAATTCAAAGGAATAGAATGTATGGAACTCTTATTTCCAGCTGAAATGATTTGGGTCTTTAAGTTCTGGCATGAAAAGCTAATGATAGCTGCTAATTTAGTTTATTTCACTGTGATGGAAATCTTGGGGGCGGGGGGGAGGATACATCAAAAATTAGTATCTTTATGCTTGTAAGACACTAAATGTAAATTTGGGTGTTTACTTCTGCACTTCAGTAATACTATAGAAGCTATTGAAAAGGTTACTACTAGTGATTTTTGGGGGAACAAGGTGGTAATATTTATGTTAAATCAGGGAAACCAAACTGTGGGTCAAATAACAAAGCTATACAATGTTAAGTTCTCCATACTAGGTTTTAAAAGCTTTTTTCAGATGATAGAATGCTTCATATGTACATCAGTTCAAATATCCAAGCTTATTGCAAAAGCTTTAGTTGTTGGTAGTGTTGGAGAGCAGGGAATCAAATTTTGAAAGAAGCTCTGTTAGAGATGCTTCAGATCTAGAAGAATAAATATAGGACTTGGCAGAAAACCCCTGCTGTTGGCTTATTTACAGTAGGGTCACTAATAAATCAGAGGGTAGACATTCAGAGAAACAAAATAGAAAATAATCCACTCTAAATATCAGCCCAAACAACCTTTAATTTGGTAATGAGGTATATTCTTCAAGCGCTTGACGTACTTTAAGTATAGAACATAAAATATATTTTTATAAGGTTATCCATTTAACAGTTGCCTTTCCTTTTAGTGTAATTGAACAAATAATAAACCACCTTCTTGAGACACTGAGCAGAAAAAAATCAAAAACTGATTCTTGCAGTGAATTCACTCAAGCTGAAAATATTTGTTACCTAGTTCTCTTGAAAGTATAGGTAGCTGGAGAAGTATCTTGCCAGGTATTGTGAACTCTGCTCTATTTCATTTTAAGATATGTGGGTCAGCTTCAACTTCTTGGAAAGAAATTCTGTGAACTAAACTTCTTGTAGGATATGGAAAGGCACAGAAGTTGCAAGAGTTGTCTCTGCTTTGTGATTAGTGAGGGCTGGTCCACTGAGGTGGATTCTGAAGCATTATGGTGTGTAGTGATGTCTTCACTTCAGAGGACTTCGATAGCCTCATTAGATCAAAAGACAAGGATTATGTAATAGGCTAGTATGCTACTGGGAAACGTGTTATCTTCTAGTACTGATGGTAGAAATGGGCCATCCTAGAAAGCAAAACCTTGGTTTCTATCTGAAGCACCAGATGGTATTTCTGACTTAGGCTGCAACTGGTGGATGGCTTGTACAGGGCTGACAGAGACTTCTTAAATAAGAGAATTTTTTTAAAAGCTTTTCAGTCCATGGTCCTCAACAGTAGACTTGTACATCAGGAACTCAACTTCCTTTTACAAGGAAGTGTGTTCTCTAAGCCTCTAAAGTTTTGGGGTGAGCAACAGGTTTACAAGGAGGTCAGATCCTTCCACTTGCGTATTTCTTGAGTCTTGGACATAGTATTGAGTTCAAATTTTTTACTTCTATAGGTGATGGCCATCTATATAGAGACAGAATTTTAATCATATATGGAAACAATTTATTTGCATATCAAACATACACATAATTCTAATATAAAATTTGTGTATTTCTGTGTACATATTAGATCTTGTATATAATGTATATATAATGCATACTTTCCTAGAGGTTAACTGTCCTTTTCAGCATGGAATCAATTTTGTATTGTTGTACTGATCCAACAGAAGCTTAAACTCTTAACGTTGGGTGTTAAAACACTGAATTAAGTAGCTTTGAAATGACACAAACTGACAGTATAGATTAATACTTCAAGTATAATGCTTGAAAGCACAGCAGAATCCAAGCCTTTTTTAAAAATCAGGATATAGGTTTCAACCTAATATCTTAAGCTGTTTGCTGTTAGACACTGCAGCTGGAGCACTGTAGTTGGCATTTTGAACCTAACCACTTTGGATTCCCTGTCAATGCATTCAATGTAGTGAATGAGCAACATTCACCTTTGTCCACTCATTAAAGTTTAGCAGTATATGCAGGCCAAAGCTTTGTAGAGCTATTATCTCTGATATATGACATGATCTTATTTCTAGGTTATCTGATTAGCGTGGGCTTTCGCAAATGGATTAGATCTTGTCTAACTCCTTTACATAGCAACAGTTTCAAAAATGTGGAGTCTTTCTTGTTTAAATTTACTTTTTTTCCCCCCTACCTAGTTGAACCTGTTGTGAGCTTAACAAAAGGACCAAACCCTCTAATAGATGGTGCAAATCGGACAATAGCAGCCACTTGTACAGCAGCCACTGGAAAACCTGCTGCAGAGATTGACTGGGAAGGAGGTCTTGGTGAAATGGAATCCAGCTCTACTTTGTTTCCAAATGAAACACTGACAGTTG
>NW_008824791.1:784900-796230 GCF_000699105.1 Pygoscelis adeliae
GTATAACTTGTATTGTGAGGCACCCTGCTTTGGAAAAGGAGTTAAGATACCCTCATGTGTTGGACATACAGTGTAAGTATTCTGTGAGGTAGTTACTACTTGGTATGTATCTTATAACCACCCTCTTTATTGGTGTATGCCTTCCACAGGAAGGAGACGACCACTTACTGCTTCAGGAAAAAAAGGGAAATTAAAACTGTAGAGCAAAGCATGTGATAAGAGGTAGGTCAGGCAGGAGTAGAAACCTAGGGTCTCTATTAACAAAAAATATCTAGTCACAAAGCTAGAATACCATTATGTTTCTACCGTTTGTTTTGGATGTTGGCTCATGGGTAAACATTTATTATCCGTGTTTATATTTAACATTGAAAAGATTACAGACAAAATAACAAACTCAGTTGATCCATAAACTATTTATAGTGCCTTAAAATTCAGCAGTATTAAAAAAGAATCCTAATGGAGGTTCATGTTTGAGATGACAAGTTGAAAGTAGGTCTTATGGGGGTCAGTAAGTTATTTTCAAATTACTAAGATTTTTCTACTCTAATTTGCATAAGGAAACAAGAACATAATATATACATTCCTATCATTTGTTATTCAGTTTCAGGTTGCTCGTGTAACTCAAACCTCTACCAGGCTTGTTGAACAAATTTGTGGCTTTAAAACACATGAATATGAAGTGAGATGGCTTACAATGCTGCTTAGCTAAAATCAGTTAAAACAAAGAAGTTTTAGGAACGTGATCCGTTTTTGTTAGACAATGCATACGTGACCAAAACGAGCTATTTTCAAGTTCTTCCTCTGGTATGCTGTCTCAGCTGTGTGCTGCTTTAAAGTTCCAAAATCACAGAAGTCTGTCAATTCAGTTAGAAGAAATGTAGTGGCTGGAAAAAGTCAATGTTTCTATCTTGCTTTGACTAGAATCTCTTGTGGGTTTGTTTTTGTTCTCTTTAGTGAAGAATCACTTATTTGGGCATAAAATAGTGATTAGTACTGGTTTACTTTGTCAATGTTGAAATAAAGTTCTAGGTTGAAGTGCCATTGATACAGAAATGGACGTAAAGATTATTTGTTCCCATTATTGTCTCAAACAGTGAATAAGAGAATGAAGTTCTGTACTTAAAGTGAAATAAGGGGCCAAGTTGGTCTTAAACTTATTTTTATCTGAAATTAGTGCTAAGGCATGTTTCAGAACTTCAAACAAAATCGTGTAGTAAGCAACACAGCAGCAAGCGAGAAGCAGATATTTTATGCCTGTGTTCTCTAGTCTTCCTTCAGTTTTCCCGTACGCTTACAGCTTTTGCAGCGACTCCTCCATCTCTGCTGTAGGAGCTTGTACCAAATCATACTGGTTCTTCTGTTCTCTGGGTTCTGAATATTTCAGCTAGGTCTCTCTGGCTTGTCTGAAGTGGCCTCCTAGCTTTTTAGAGCTATAACAACATAATTCTGCATTATGATGCAAGTGGATAACTGTTAACCTTTTTAACTGGTATCTGTGAACTTTTTGATAATTTCCTAATTACCTGGCTTCTCAAAACGCTGTTTCTGACCCTCTGCTGTACCTTGTTAGCGAGATGTAGCTGTAAATTACCATTCCTCAATTCCAAAAAACATTAAACTGATTCTTTTCTTCTGAAGTCCTTTCACTTTGGCAAAGTGCTGTATGTTTGCTGAAAACACACAGTGCGGCAGTTGCACTGATTAAAACAACTTACTGTTCCTGATCTAATCCACTGCTGCATATTATGCTGCAGCTTGGAACTGTATTGGTGTTCTCTGTGTATTTTGTTCTTGTTGGTTGTTGGTTTTTAAATTAAAAAACAAACAAACAAAACCAAAAACCACCTTCTGCTCCACTGAGCTGACCATTACACACAGTTTGTGTTTAAAGAAAATATTGTGATTGTTGATAGGTTAAATCTTTTTTTGTCAGATGCCCCAGAAGTTTCAGTAACTGGCTATGATGGAAACTGGTTCATTGGAAGAGAGAACGTTCAGCTCAGATGTAATGCTGATGCAAATCCATTACCTATGGAGTTTATGTGGACCAGGTAACTATTTATAAGAAGGGGCTTGGCACATGATTAAAATGATATAATCTCTTACCTTACAGTAAATACCTGTTTTGAAAACAAGGAGTATATGATTTGTATTGGGTTGTAATGGTATTATCCAGCCTTTCAAAAGGAAGATGCAAGATGTGTGTGTGTATGAATATGGGTGAGTGGATATTTTGCAAATTTACAAGCCTGAACAGTTTGTCATTACTCTCAGGATAAAATATTTTGTAGTTACATAATAAAGTAGACTAAACAGTGTATGTTGCAGTACATAGAGCAAAGCCCAATAAATCTAGTAGGGATCCAACTATTGTTTCATTAGTTCTGTTTTCTTATTACTTAAAGTAGATTGTAAACACTTGAACAGACTTTTCAGTATCTGCATTTTAAAACCTGAAAACTATAGTTGAGATGGCAGATACCGCTTACTGAATTATAGAATTTGTCATGTTTTTCAAAAGTGCTTAAGTAGTTGCCAAGACAGATAAATGCGGTGTTTTGCATAGTGATGGAAACTAGGTCTTGAACATATGTCTCCAGTTAAAAAAAAAAAAAAGTCTTATATAACAGCTGCATTTCATGAATATATGGATTGGGTGGGCCCTACTCTGAAACTTACTGCTTTGCTTTTGCAGCCATGGGTGTACTTTGGGCAAGAGACAGGGGAAGACGATAAAAGCAAGCATAGATCAAAATCTGTCCTGTGAAGAAGAAAAAAATTAAACCCACCTATTTTAAATTGATTTGTTGCCTGTAGAAACAAAGGAAGTAACTTTCCTAAGGACAGTGTAAATTTATATGTAGCTATGTTACAGTGCTTCTGTTGGTAAAATCACAGGAATATTTACTGATGTGAAGCTGTAATCCATTTCCCTGCCTTCTCAATAGTAGATATAATTTAGCTTATAGGAACAGTAGTCATAAGGTGGTTTGAAAATGTGGTATTGATAAGTTTGGAATTGCTTGATGGCAGTTTCACAGGAAAACAAAACATGACTGTAATTGACTCAATCCTAAAAGCAGCCATTGAAACCTTAAGTCAGTATTGCAGCTAACTCTAGTCAGAATGGCGTGGCTATGCTAAAGTAAGTTTAGTAAAATGTATGTCTTAGTAAAATGCGTGCTTTACCTACGTGCTGCAGTAGGCTGCCATTTCCATCTCATGCTTTGCTCAAATTCAGAGTGATGAGAAATTTCAGCACTAAAAAATTTCTATGTTTAAAAAAGCATGCCAGGCTCTCAACAGCAAGTACCGCTTGTTTCTTCAGATGAACTGGGTTCTCAGTTCTCTGATTTGAATTTGGGATGTATGCAAGAACTAATCAATACAACCTCTATTTCCAATTCCAGGAAAAATATACACAACACTTTAAAGCACTCAAGCTTCAGAGGTCACTTTTAAACTTCCTGGGGTTAAAACTGAACCAACTTTTACAAGAAAAGCTTAATTTTCTGGAAACTAGCATACCTTTTTGTTTGAACAACAGCAAAACCCATCCAAGAAGCTGTAATGCTGGTGAATGAGGAACTTTGGGGGGGGGGGGGGGGGGGGGGAGATTATGGAAGGGGGAGAGAATTCTATGCAAAAGAAGGATGGCTTGAGTGTTTAAGGAAATGGAAACTAGCTGTATTGAAATTGTGTGCTATCTTACTGGTTTCAAATTATAATAGCTTCTAGAACTACCACACCAAAAAGTCTTTATCCCTTAGAAGCAAAGGTGACATTGTATTTGCTAGGCTACTAATATTTTCATAGTCAATAATATTTTTAAAATGTTGGCCTTGTGAGAACTTTATTAGAATAGAGCTTTCAAACCAAATGACTATTTTATAATGTTTTTTTAAATACTTCTGGTACTATGAATTATGAAGTACATGCTTAATCACTTTTATCAACTTTATATGGATGAAGCAATTCTGGGCAATAATCAGTGTCAGCAAAACAATGGGAATGTTGTTGTGAACCTACATTTGTTGGAGATCATGTTTACTCTTAACTGTGGGGGTCTTTTCCATTTGACTACCTATTTTCAAGTGTCAGGGGTGGCGCTTTTGTTCAATACTACTTATAAAATCGTAGTTGCTAAATGCTTCCAAGATACCAAGACCTGGTGATCACATGTTTAAATATTTACTTAGTCCTGCTTAGCTGTTAATAGATATTTAGTTAAAAGGAAGATGGGATGCAATGGGCATGAAATTACACAGGTTTTTAACAGGCAGTTGGCAGCTCTGTTAAAATAGTTCCAGTGCCTCTGCCCTTTCCCCTTTGTGTTGTGCTTACACAGTTGTTACTGCAATCACATGCAGAATGCTACAGGGAAATGATAGATTTGGAAAAGTAGTTGATCGGAAACAATTTTTTTGACCAGTTATTTCCCCAAATGTATCACCAAGCACCAAATTCAGTTTCAGTGCTGTAATTTAGATGGAAAAGTGATGGGGGATGAGAAAAGGCAGGTTGAGAGGGGAAGAAACTCCTTGAACTCTTGCTCAGAAATCCTAGTCAAAATGTCCTGTAAGTTAAGCATGTACTGATAGAAATATTTATTGTGATAGCTCAACTGGATGGAAAAGAACAGGAAGATAATCCTGTCAGCAGTGTAACTGCATCTTAGTTTGACTGTTAGTTTTCAGAGCTTGAGTTGGGTTGCTCCTCCAAGTTCATTTGAGATAACATTTTTTTAGTTGTAGTGGTGGTCATTTGTAGACAGCTTGCTAGTGCCAGCAGACTTGACATTTAAAGAACTTGGCACAGAAATTAAAATAGTACGTGTTCAGGTGGACACTGAGAATATCCAATGAAAGCCCATTGAGAATGTCAGAGCACAGTGAAAAGTTCACTCTCTAGGCTACTGCAAATATTATTTTAAACTAGTTATATTTAGACTTAAAGATTCACAGTTGAAAATTTAACTAACTGTTTTATTTTAGGTTGGATGGACAATGGCCGGAAGGATTGCTGTCTGTCAACAATACTCTGCAGTTCAGCAGCCCATTGACTTACAACTACACTGGGACTTATATCTGTAAGGTGACTAATTCCCTTGGTCAGAGAAGTGATCAGAAGACTATCTACATATTAGGTAAGTCTTACTTCTCAGCAAAGATAGTATGTTAACTTGGAATTTTTTTTGGTCAATGGTTGAAATAGCAAACTGAAGAGCCAGTTGATGCATAAAATATTATGCCTTTTAATTGTGTGAGAAGCTATGGAAAGTACAGATTTGAGAGCTACAGTAAAACTTGGGATTAAACTGACTCTTCAGTAACAGCAACATACGGT
This sequence comes from Pygoscelis adeliae, assembly GCF_000699105.1. Lineage (NCBI taxonomy): Eukaryota > Metazoa > Chordata > Aves > Sphenisciformes > Spheniscidae > Pygoscelis > Pygoscelis adeliae. The sequence continues at coordinate 790,247 of NW_008824791.1, forward strand.
GGAAATTCTTAAGGTTGAGGTAGTTCCCATAGTGCTTCCGAGACTATTAACTTTCTCTTGGTAGGTGAACTTTGTTTTCTTTCCAGTGTTAGCCTGCGTTTTGGCAAGACATATTGATGGCAATAAACACTACCTTGTCTGTAATAAATTGAAAAAACAGATTTTAGTGGGAGAGGAACAACTACATTTAGAAAAGTCAAAGATGCTCTGCTTTCAGGAAGTTAGGGTTATGTTCTAAATGTGTGTTGTACTCCAGTTACTTGTCTCCTTTTCTCGGGATGCAGATGTCCAGTAATCATGAAGTTAAGTATCATGCAGAACTCTTGCTGTTCTACTTTGTATAATATGGCAAATTTGTGTGTCTGTTTAGCACCACTGCTGTTGGAAAACATCCTTGTATCTATTAATGCAATGTAATTTATGTTTTACTACGACACCTTTGTGAAAGAATAGCATGACTTAGGGTATATGTGAATAGTGCTGTACAAGTGTGAAAAAGCTCTCCAGATTTCCGTAATGGATTAGCTAAATTTAGCTAATACCTAGCTTGATCAATAAGTGCTAATATATTACCATTTTTTAAGGGAAATACAGACACACAAAAAATTTCATTCTGTTGTATGGTGTTGCTGGTCGTCAGTAAGTTCTTGACATTAGTTATTCCACAATGTGAATTAAGTGTCAGAGTGCATGTTGGCCAGTTACAGAATACAAACATAGATGACTTCTTCGTAAGAACTTAAAACTAAATATGAACGCGTAAGGGTTGAGATGAGGATGAAGTAAAACTGAAGGTACAGGATGTTTGAAGCCACATCTGTCACAATTCATATTTGATAGTTATCTGCATCTTTAGAACTAAGATGGTGTTTCAGTCAGACTGACATAACTACACTTCAGGCCATTGTGGAAAACTAGTAAGTTCTAATTGACTAGTTAATGGGCTAGTTAACTGGAAACTTCTAAATAGTTTGAGACAGTGGAATTATTTGTAAACAAATTATATAAAATTCTAGCTATTAAAAGACTGTTAAGTGCTGCAAGCTAATATGAAAGTCACTTCTGTGAGAAGTTACTTTTGGATGCTTGGTTCTAATGTTTCCTTCATGGCTGTGTAACAGTCTCAAAACAATTACGAAGACTTGGCACGTTGTAAGAAATATCAAGTCAAAAAAATTAGAATATAATCATTAAATAGGATGAAGTATTCTCCTGGAATGTAACATTCAAATACACTTACTGAGAAAATAACAATATGGTTAATAGCTCTGTTCTCATCCCTGTTCTAACTGTAAGGAGGGGGGAAGTTTTTTCAAGTCCACCACTTTTCAAGTTGTTGGTTCTAAGAATACGATCTGCTGTAAGTAGAAGTCATGCTTTTTACCATGACTGTCATGCATGAAAATATAAGGCTATCATTCAAATTATGTTTGTGACTAACAGACTAAAGTGGGCTAACTATGAAATCTTGTATGATGTGTCCTAAAATGAATCAAGTTTTTTGAAAAAGCATAATAGAAACACGTGCTAGTTGAGCTGTGGTGATGGCCTATGTTCTAGGCAATGGTAAATGCAACATAACTTAAACTAGCTTACTGCAGAGATAGTTAAGCTGCAGTAGTTGGTCTTCGCTGTGGACTGATGGATACTGTTTACATGTGTGCTGCTTTTCAGCTTTGTTCAGCAACTTTGTTTTGCTGCAGTAACTTCACTGAAAATAGCAAAACTTAGCTGTTTTTAGGGAGTGCCAAAACTGAACCTCAGCTAGCTAGAGATCATACAGGGTCATGGTTCTACAAGTTATGTGCACCAGTAAAAACAATTTAGTAGACATTAAATTAACTTCAGGTTTTAAAAACGTCATGTTAATCTTGGAGTGTGTAGCATGACCAACTTCTAAGAAAATACAGGTGGTTTTTAGGCAACTTAGAATAAATCTGGTGCCGTATCACTACAACTAATGCTCAGGCAAGTCGTACAAGTCAGTTTAACGCCGAGACAAGCATCCAGCACTCTGCTCTAGATACTTTAGACAAGACTATACCAAACTGATTAAAAGCACTATATTAACTTAGTATATAGGAAACTTGATGAAAATGAGAGGTGAGGCAATCATAAAGTATAGCACCTGTATCATTTTCAGAAATTAATATTAAGCATGTTTTATTGTAATTCTAAGAATAACTTTTCAGTGTGACTGGCTCTTTAAGTAACTGAAATGCCCTTAAAATGATGCAGGATGGGTAAGTGACTATGAAATAGCAAAAATGTCCATCTTAAATAATAATCATTGAGGTTACGCTACAGAGGGAACAGAGACTGATGTTGGGAGTACAGAAAATAAGACCGAAGTAGCAAACTTAAGTTAAACTGCTTACCACCTTAATATTTGACTTAACTGAGAAAATATTATCTAGTAATGGTGAACATGGCACTGCTGTACTGTAGAGCAATCATTTAATTAGCTTATTTTTCTATCTTAGTTATTTTCCGCTGTATAAAACTTGGCAAAAACATAAAGTGAAACTTTGAAGCTAGCAGACAAAGCTGTATGATCACACCATCTTTCAAATTTTAATTATGAAGATGTCAAAGAGGATTTATGAAGTTAATGTTTCTGAACAGTCATGATGCTGGTGGTTGTAAAGCTTTTTAACTGCTAGAAAAAATAACTATTAAGTTGAAATGTGTTGTAGGATTGGAATGTAAGCTGAGCAAAAAATGCTTTTGGTCTTAACATGCATTGTTAAAAAATAAAGCTGTATTTTTAATAAATTCTGTTGTGCTCCTAACCTTTATGTTAATACTCTTGAAGTAGAATAGGGAAACATAAGAGAAGTAGTTGACAGGGACTAAATGATATTCACCAGCTTCTAGTTACAGGAGATGATACGTCTTTATATGGATAGGGAAATACAAAAATGGTGTTTGAAGCTAGAGACTTTTTTTAATATTGGTTTTAAGGCACAGATACCTTCACTATTTCTTACTTCTTGTTCAGTGATGTAAAGTTAAACTTGGTTTGTGTAGTTGTCCAGCAAAAGCAAGTCATGCTCCTCATGGAGTTTAGAAGTGATCAAGTGTTGTTGAAGTTCCTGACTTAGTCCTACAGCAACAGGTTTTCCAAAACAAGCTGTCAGCTTGATACGTAAAACACTTCATCTTGTACTATAGACTTACTCAGTTTTTTTACACAAGGAATTGAACTTCATTTTCTTGGCTCTGTGTTCCCTCACCTTCATGCTGTTTACTGAGGCTTCCCCTTTCTCCATTTGCAAGAGAGAGGTGACCTGCAAGACTCACTTCAGATATGAACGTATGTGCTTCCTCTGTTATCTTTTCAAGTGACTGACTTTGGAAAAGACTACTTCTTGTTAAAAGTAAAGCAAGCCTTTGTTAGCCAGCAATCCTAGCAATTCTAGGAAGATGTGACTTGTAAGTACAGTCACCTTCTTGTAGTGTGGATGTTGTCAGGGTTAACATAGCAGAGGCTGATCATCGGTTTTGCTTTTGTTTCTTCGTATATAGACCTCTTTTCTGAGAGAGCATTGTGAATACGGATGTTCTTGTGTTTTCCAAAGTATGTATTAGAAGGGATATTGATAAACTGCTTTTTTCTGCTGTATAGAAAAGGGGGTCCCAGGAGATCCTAACTGCTAACTTGCATGCTTTGAACTTTCAACATTGTTCCTGAATATTCCTTGCAAGCTTGAGGTTATGTTAAAGATAAGTTTTTCTCTTGTGTCCCAAAGAAATGCCAAAATGTTCTACTTGGTGCGTGGAAATCCCAGTTAGAAACTGCAGAAGTACACTGAACTTTGAAAATGGGCGGTTGACTCTGATGAAGGAAATTGTCGGTTGCTTCAGGCTGATCTCAATCTTCATATCGATCATGCTGCCAAAATGGGGGAACAAACTGAAGATAATCCTAAGGAAAATATTTAACTCCAGTGTGGAACCTGTGCACACAAGATGCTTGTGGGGAGAGGGTCGCACAGTGTCCTTACCCACTACTTGACTTTAGAGTGGGAATGGTTGGAGAAACAATGATAAATTAAATGATTTTGAAACTTCAGACATTCAGAAAGCCTTCTTTCATGGAAAGGCTACTTTACCTGCTGTTATAAGGGAGTTGCAATGCAAGCTTTTCAGCAGTTGAAAGAAAGGGCTGTTTTTATAATGCCCAGCTACATAGAGTTATGAAGAACTTTAATTTTTAGGTACTTAGCATCTAAGGGAAATTTAGCAATAACAGCAGGTTAAGCAGAGGTAAATATGTCTCCGTGCAAACATACATGTAATAAGTATACAGGTAGACACTTCTCACTCCATAAAATGAGAACTGCAAAGAGAGATCTTGTGACTGGTGCAAAGACAACTCACTTTTGGATTATAAGTAATTGATAGCAGGTCCTTGTCTAGCAGAAGGCAAAGAAAGGGATGTGGGAGTTGAACTATGGATCTTGAATCGTGTGGGGTTTGTGTGTTGTTTTTTAAATGGGGAAAACTAGACTTTATCATGTTTTTTGAAAGTAGACAGACTTTGACTGTCTGTATTAATACACAACAACTAGCCAAGGTACTTTCCCTTCCAAAACTTTGTTTCTGTAATGCTTAAGTGACAAATTTTAGCTGAAGGAGATGTGTGCCAGCATTGAAGTTTCTTCTTCCTTATTATAGAGCTGGTCACCTTACCCCTGAAATACTTCATAGTGGGCTAAATCCAAAATGGTTTTGTAGTTTAAAAATATTGTATTCTCTAGTTGATTTTTACAATGGTGTGCTTGTTGATACCAAGACAGGACTTAACTTAAGATTTTGAAGCTAATGGTCTGGTTCTAAGGATGATCCATCCATCTCTTTGCCCATTCATTTTTCTGACACTTGGCTTCTTGTTTGCTTTGAATTCCTATGGAAGTAAAGATGGGTCCTGGACATTTGAACAAGGATGTACTGCAGGGGGATTGAGGGGGGGGGAGATGTAGTGTTTGGGGACACAAGACATACCATGTAGTTGGATGTCTCTACTAAACGTAATTGTAGAAACTCATCTGCCCAAGGTAAGTTGCTTGTATTGCAAGAGCTGGGAAAACTGTATCAACAATAGTCACTTAAGGGAAAAGTAAAAATACCAGACTGAAGCGGTTGAAAGTTGGTACCGACTTTCATGAGAAACATCTGGAAAATAAGTAACAGAGGGAAAACTAAGCATAATGTACAAGGGCCATGGTGCTTTGTTTGAGCAGGTATTGGAGCTTCATTTGAAGTGAAGAGCAAATCTTGCTTTTCTTGGTAGAAAACTATCAAAGGCTTTGAAACAAACTAGGAAAACTTGACTTCTTTTTATGTATGGAGGAAGCTGATGGGTTTACTCTTTCACACCAGAAAATAGGCTATTGCTTTATTCAGTTATATCTCCTATTTTAATGAGGGTGGTAGCTATGTAATAGTAGAAGAAATTTTTTGTGGGTCTTCACTTGTCCTCATCATTACTACAGGATATATGTAATAAGGATTTGAACAGGGCCCAGAACATAGTAAGAGACAAAAACAGAAATCAAGACGCGTTTAACCTAAAACCAAAATTTTTCAGAATTTCTGCTGCTTTCAGCTCCCTGGCCTGCATGGATACTTTGATATGTTGTTGTGGTTTGTGCAACAACACAAGCCTACATCAGTGAAAGAGATGAGAGCTGTTAAACATTGGGGCATAAGCAAAATGTTAAAGAAAATAATCAGTAGAAATTTGTGCTTTTGAATAAAGTGCCATTTGAAACAGCTTAAAATCAAAATGTTGTGCTTAATGTTTTGTGGAAAGCATTAAGAACTCAAACAGGTATTGGTGATGATGTGAAATGTTGTAATTAAACAGCTTGTTGGTATGAAAGAATATAGTCTTTCATAACCAACAGACAAGAGTGACATTTTCTTAATTTGGAGGTAGCATTTGAGATGTGATTTGCAAGCAAAATGTTATGGCGTAG
>NW_008824791.1:796259-807282 GCF_000699105.1 Pygoscelis adeliae
AATTTCTATTTGGGAAACTTGCTTGGTACAGGAAGTAAAAACATAAATCTAGTTTTATGTTCAGAAAGCTCTGGGTGACATCAGAAGTTAACTTCACATGTTCTTAGTTGTAACTGGCTTTATAAACAAGGAGAAACAACTTTAATTTTGTCATTCTTCAACAATAAAAGGTACTGACACAAATAGACAGTAAAAGTATTCATGGTTGTGTATTCTAGGAATACATATAAACAAACACTGAATTGATACTACATTTGCAATTAATTTTAAGATTAATGTGTTAACTAGTGCTTGTAGATAATGCAGCTGGACAGCTTGACAACTGGAGGATGAAACAGAAGTTTTGAAGGAAAAACTTTTCGTAAAATACTGGTATTTTAATATATTAATAATAAAGTGTAATTGCCACTGTGTTTATTTCATGTATGTGATGGTTAAACCTGCCAGGATGCAAATACTACATACTTGTGAATGTGTATTTTGTATTGTGGATGTGGAAGATGAGAATTAAGTCTTCAGTATCAGGGAAATAAATGAACAATTACAAAGCCAGTTAAAAAAACAGTATATATAGCCTGGAAGAAGATATTGCTGGTACTGTCTGAAATTGTATTTTAAGCTAACGAATCTTGTGTCTAAAGCAAATACATTTTCAAAGAAGAGGGGTTTGAGTTTAACTTCTTGACCTATGGATTTGTGGGACATGGGAACCCTGGTAAACTTGGATTCCTTAATTTCTACTTTTTTGTTAAATTATTAAACTCACTTTAAATCGGTTTTTACTAAAATCATAATCTGAATTCCTCTTGTTCATTTTGATAGTACATCTTCCTTGTTCAGTTTCCTGTCTTCTGTCAAATTAATTTCATTTATGTATAGCTCCCTAACAAATCACCACTTTTACATAGTCAAGTAATATAATTCTGTGCTTTAAAAATCTGTGTAAAACTTGACTTATGTCAAGCTTAAAATGTTGCGTTCAGCAGTGAGGTGCAGTCTGAAGTATGATTTGTAGTGATAATGACAAATGTGGCGATTCTGTCTAGTATGAGAGAATTGTATGGCCGTGTCTGAGTAGTAAGATTAAAAGTCATATTTATGAATCTTTAAAGTTATGATTTGTCAAATAACTGGAAGCTTGAGAAATCTCCAGTTCTATTTTACGTTTTGTGGTGGTAAATTTAGGGTGGCTCTGTAATATGGCAGTAGTATTTCCATGAATCTTGCTTATGGGCATTTAACTAAATAACATGACAATGAGCTACTTGGCTGTCCATGTAACATTCTCTCTTAAAAGATTCAAGCTATAATAACATGTTTAGTGTTTGTTGCTTTACTGATTTTAAAATTACCTTGCATTGGGCGAGGCAAAAAGCCGGTTTTATTCAGTGCGGCACAGAAGTAGAAACTGGAGTTGCATGTAACATTGCGATTGACTGGGATAATCTCAGGAGGCTTTCTCAGCGTCATCAGCCCATCACTTGAAACCTTGTCTTCAGTACAGATGCATACATCTCCAGTAGACCTAAAGAACAAAGGGAAAAGCTGAGTGCTGGAGAAGCTCGGTATCTGGCAATCTCTTGTTTACTTGCATAACCTGACATGAAATCAGTTGATATTTTATGTTGAGGAATGAATATGGAAATTTCTTTGTGCATGAGGGATCAAATTGCTTTTAGGAAGAATGCATAGAAATAATTTTTACTTCAAATGTTCCAGTTTTTTACTTGAAAATCCTGAAAGCTCCTTGCTCAACATAAGTGTTATTTTGAGATTAATACATGCCATTTTTAACTATGCTTCTTTCACTAATCCCAAGGTGAAGCTGAGTAAGTTGTATTAATGCAACAAATGTTTTTGGAGAGAATAGCTTAAAAATCAGTAGTTCATGTGCTGCTAACTGAGCACACAACTCATAGTTTTTCATTCTTATACTCACTGCCCTGAAAAATTTCTGAAGTGGGAATTTAATGTGGAATAATTGACTCTGTGGCATAATCAATTAATTTGATCCAGTATTCCTAATTGCTGGCTGGAAAGATAGAGGACTGCTTGGGTTTTTCCTAATAGACAGCATTCTTCCATGGGGGAGGTAAACAGTGAACTATGAACAGTGAACATACGAACAGAAAAGCTGCATCTCCTTACTTTGAGGAGGGCAAGATGTCTACTTAAAGATTATCTTTATTTTATTGTCTCCCCATACTTCCTATCCTGCTGCAGCATAGCTCAAAACCACATGAAGCTAGTTCAAAGCCTGTGAAAGTGTAAGACTTTTTGTAGTGCCATGAACTTGAGAATGAAAAACTATTCTTGTAGAACATACCCATCAACTTTGCTTTCTTTATAAACCCTTAACTGATTTAGCTTGCATTGACATTCTGTGCCTTTTCTGTGTCTTGTCTACTTCTTTGCTCTTTCCATTAGATCCTCCTACTACTACCACTCGACTGCCCACGGTTCCCTGGCATCCTTCGACTGATGGCATCACAGGTTTAGCAACAGAACCTAGAATAATAGATTTCCCAACATCAACCTTGCCAGCAATGCAGGAAGACACTTGGGGTACCGTCATCGGTAGTGCGGTGGGTGGGGCTCTCTTCCTCATACTTGTCAGTGTTCTGGTTGGAATTATCTGCTATAGGAGAAGACGGACGTTCCGTGGTGACTACTTTGCTAAGAACTACATTCCACCATCAGATATGCAAAAAGAGTCTCAAATAGATGTTCTTCAGTCAGATGATGTGGATTCTTACCCTGACAGTATAAAAAAAGAAATAAAGCATCCAATGAACAGCTTAATATCTAAAGATTATTTAGAAGACCCTGAAAAACCAGAGTGGAACAATATAGACAATATTAACAGGTACCAGGAACGTTACGAAAGACCAATGGATTACTATGAAGGTGGAACATTGGGAATGAAGTATATGGGTGGTGAATGTTACGATGACAATGAAGAAGACTTTGTTTCTCACATAGATGGCTCGGTAATATCTCGGAGGGAGTGGTATGTGTAGTAACCACTGAAAACTAAACCTGTACCTACAGTTCATTTCATTGGCTGATCACTTTCAGATTGTTTATACTTACACAAGAGAAGGAATAAACTTTTTGAAACTGATTTTTTTTTTTGAAGGTTTTTATATTGTGACTTGACAAATGGAAATGTTGAATCTGGGGAAAATGTATTTGAGCTGCTTTTTTTCCCCAATGCTGTACTACTGTTTAAGATTTGAGTTTTAATGCAGAGTGCTTATATTGGTCTACATCAGAGGTAAAAAAGGCTAAATTAAAGCTGCCATTCAAAATTGTTTAAGAGTAAGAAGTGGCTGACTTGGCTTTATGATTTAAAAAGTAGTTTACCTAAGGCAGTGATCAAATATAATCTTTTGGGGCATTTACTTTGCAGATTAAGTGAATTACTCCAATCTAGATACCATCCATGGTAAACTTAATGCTTCTGTATAGCAAATACTTTACCAATTAAAATGAGTTACAGCAGAATCAAAGCTTTATTTTTAGGTTTTTCTGCACAAAAATGAATACCTCTTAGCATTTTAATGAGCCTTCTTGTAACTATGTACTTAAAAGAAGTCATTGCACTGAAAGTAACTTATGAACAAGATTTTGAGGAGTAACTGTGTAAACAGGTCAAAGGCTTGTCTTTGAATAAGATGAAAAATTATTTTTGAGTCATTCATTTCTAAAGCTTATGCTAGTGTGTGTATATATATACAGACAGTAAGATATTTTGTTAGGCCTGTAATTGGCAGGATGTCAAAACTCATTAATGAATACAAGGCTCTTTTTTGCAAGTACACAGTGTACAATTTGAGACACCTGATTCTGAGGCTTTGGGAGTCTTAACCATTGCATTTGAAAGCTGGAGAATTGGACACAACGAGGAAGAAAACCAATAGATTTCTAAGCTGGAGGCTAATGCGAATTCGCTTATTTTCCCAGGTGCCAATAAACATTAAGCGTGCTAAGAGGTGTCAAAGCATTTGCTAGAATTTTTATGACCAGAAGTTAAAACAGCGGTTTTACGCTGCTTCTGAATAAGTTACAATACTTGCTTTGAAGGGGGTAACTAGAATTTCAGATGATTAGTAGGGAAGTGGACACTTGCATTGCTACTTCATATAGTGAAAACACTCTCTGGTGCAACTACAGAATCTATGAAACAGGAGTTTAGATAAATTGTGCAGTCTCTGTACCGCAGTGGATTTTTTTTCCCTGCAAATAATTGATACTGATTTAACAACATGTTCATGTTCTTTAAAATGACATTGTATGTAGGACATCTCGTTTGACACCTGAAGTAGTTCTGCTTTGTCTTGAGCAGGTTCACCAAACTAATTCTCCTGATTAGGGAGGAATAAAACAACTTTAGATTAATTACAGAACAATGGTAAATTCATAATTAAAGTAGTATATCCTTTGAAGTGCCATTTTTAAGTGTTTAGCTCAAAAAAAAAATGAAGCTAATAAGGCTATTAGTGTTTGAAACCTGAAAAGGGAGAAATCTCTGCTACCTTTAAAATGAAATAGGCTGCATAATTACGGCTGCTTCATGAGCATTCATGCTGGAAGTTCTTTTCTATGCTCATGATCTTTGGTAGCTTACAGCATTTAGAGCTTCACAAAAATAGTTGTATTGAGCGTTGTAGACAATACACTGTGATTGCATATGACTGCATGTCTTAATCTTTTTAAAGACAACAGCTTTATTTGAAATTCAAATGGAAAAGCATCCCTAAACAACTTAAGTTTATGTTTGGGTTAATGGAGTACTGATACATTATTGACCAAAGTCTCAAGAACAACAGCAAATGATATTGTCTGTATCTGTAGTTTGAGTGCAAACACAAGGAAAGGAGTTAAATTTCTAGCAGAAGGTTCTGATCCAAATTATTTCTGGAATAAAGAGATCATACCTCTCTTCAAATAAAATACTTGATATATCATCTTTAAAAGATGGTGTTACTTGGAAATAAACATAACCATAAACCTGTTCTCCACATGGGATATCTTGCTTTTGTCTCTGTGGATTTTTTGTTTTGATTTTTAGAAAAATATATATATATATTTAATTCCTATGGGTTAAGAAGTTGAAATGTTTTGGAGTTGAAGTTGATAATAGGGATAGGGCTTATGCGTGTTGCAATGTTTTGTACATTATGTCTGCTGTAAAAAGAATTGATTGTAAGTACAAATGGCTGTTGTGTGAATAAACTTTTTGTTAACATTCTGGAACATAGGTAGTGTTCAAAAATGTTTGACAGATCTTCTTAAAATTGAAAATGAAAAAGCATAATAAAACCAGAGGCTGGGTAGAAGGAATTAAAGTATTTAAGCTGTTCAAGATGGGCTTTTTAGCATTTCCTCTTGGAGACCCTAAGCTTATAGAAGAAGTGTCTTTAGGAACTATTTTTAAAAGTATGAACCTTAAGAATGATAAATAGGGATAGTTGCTATACGAACAGTTGCACTTTAAGCACAGCTGATACACTGTCTAGGACTCACATTCGTTAAAAACAATTTTTTTTTCACTTTTTTGTTTTCAGTTGCTGTAGCTCTGCTTTAACCATATTTCTTGGACTGAATCAATTCCCATCTATTTCTGACCAACTGGTGTTTAAAATGCTGTGCAGCTGGCACCATGCATCTCTGGTGCTCTCTGGCTTGTTCAGCTTGGCATGGTAGTCTGGATTTCTGATCGTTCCTCTGGTTAGGCTGATAGAATTTTTGTGCCTACTTTTTTGCCAAAGCAATTCAAAAAAGCAAATTAAGTGAGCTCTGTGGTAATTGCACTTTAGTTCAGTTCCTGTATGTTGCTGGGATATCACTATTTTTCCTGGTGTTCAGAGGTAAATGGATGACTATTGTCATTTTGCCCAAAATGAGATTCAATGCCTGAACTTTCATTGAAAGTATAACGCTTTATGATGTTTCAAGATTATAGCAGGATTTACCAGGAAAAAAAGGCATTGTAAAGTTAGTACAGCATGAAATGGTCAGGAAACTCTTCTGGTGAAGTCATGATCAGAAGACCAAAGCATCTTCATGAATTCTGGACCTAACAATGTGTATTAGTTACCTGCAACTTTCTCACTTAAACAAGAGGGCACCCAGTGTAAACTAAACTTAAGCCAATAAGATGCAGTGGTTAAGTGAGCCTTCCACTGATTCACATGCCCATTATTCAGGAGAAAATGGGAATTGTAGTTCTTATGTATATAGACTGGTATCTGACAAATGGAGTTTACGCCAAGAAAGCTGTTTTGCAAAAATAGAACAATTGATCACTGAAGGTGGTATGCGACATTGATTCCGGAGTGAATTAGCTTCCTGCAAGTTGTTAATCTATGACTTTATCCGTTAACTTCAAGAAAGTCCCAAAAACGCTTATTTCAGTTTTGTTCAAGTTACTTAAACACACTTGCGTGAGTGATCCCAGGAGACTATTGCTGTCAGGTCTTTCATATGCAGTAAGGGAACAGGAATCCCTTTATCAGATTGGAAATAAGGTGGTTTGTTTTGCTTGTTTGTTGTTTTGGGTTTTTTCTTCAAAATGAGGGATGAGAAGATGACTTTGTCCAGCTTTCCAACATGCAGGCAGAACAGCATTAGAATTATGAGTAATTAATGAAACATACTGCATGGTTTTGTTTTTTTGACCTGTGAATAGGAAATATAGCTAAAATTTCCTCTGGTAAGAGATTAAATAGGGGATGGTTGTGTGATGTTTGGAGAAACGCAGCATATGATTATTTCTGAAGGAAAATAGCTGAAGTAAACTGTATTAGAAATATGCTACAAGTATAGAGCTGTGTTAATTTTTAAATTCCTTTGCTGTTACCTTTCTGATCCAGTAATCAATGTAGATCAGAGCATTATTTCTATATGCTACATATATTTTACAGGTAAAAGTTTTAGTGAAGCTAATGTGAATTATTCCAATTGTGCAACTTCTTTATAAGCCTGTTGGTGCAAGTTTGAAACACCGAGATTGCTGATATTGAATTAAAGCGTGCTAGCAGGTTTCACAGTTTTATGAGATTTTAAACTTGCTGAATTCCTAGGATAGTGAAATGTGTGACCTTTAAAGACTGACAAGTGTGTTAATTCAGTATGAGAGTTGTTAAACATCACATTTGACAATGCTGAGGTCAAAAGAAAAATGCTTTTTAAAAAAAAAAAACTTTTTCTCCCCCCTTGTTAAAATTTATTTATAAAAATTACTGTTTCTCATAGCTTGAAGTGTGAAGTTCTAGATATGATAGATGGTCTTAGGGGTTGCTTTGATAAGCGTAAGCAAAGTATTAGTGAACTTGCATGTTCTTTGCTCCTAGTAGTACATATTTTTTCCCCTGATTTTAAGTTTCCCTTTTTCCTTTCTGCAGACTTCAGTGGCTTTAAAGAAAGATTGCCAATAAAGCCATAGTTATCTAGCTTTTTGAATTAACACGTTGTTTGCTCGTGTAAGTGCAAAGCATGTGTTCTGTAACTTCATCTTGCCTTGAAATCAAAAATAAAAGCATGCAGCTAGTATTAATTAGAAGTAGTCAACGAAATTTTTGAGATTATATTAATGATTCATGAGCTCTCTTAATTCAATTAGTTGTTTAATTGGGTAACTGGAGCCAAGACTGCAAGAGTGCTAGTGCAGGACGAAACTTTCTGTTTGGTCATGGAAGGAAGAAACATTTCTCGGAGCAATGCTGAAATAGCTTATCTGAGTATTGAAAGTATGTGGACTTCTTAAAGGTGTAATCTATGCTATCACATTGCAGATGTGCCATTTAAGCAGACATCTTCTGTTGCTGTAGCAGGGGCTGTGATAGGAGCAGTCCTTGCTCTTTTTATCATTACCATCTTTGTGACAGTGCTGCTGACCCCAAGGAAAAAAAGGCCATCCTATCTTGACAAAGTGTGAGTATGTGTTGGATGTTTTTTTTAATTGAAAGTAGTACGCAGAAAGCGTTTGTTCTATACAGGAATTTAAATGTCTAAGTTTTCTTAGTAGCTGTTAAGTGTCATAATTTTGGGCTGTATTTTCAGGGTAGACAATTGTAAAGTCACTTGCATTTTTGAAAAAGAAATGAGGAAGCTAAGAATGACTTCGGATGTAATATAATTCTTTATCTCTTCAGAAGTGTTTTTGAAAGAAAATTGCTCCTCGATTGAACTGGAGGACAGGGGAGAGGTCCATCTTGACTGATGCAACAGAATACTAGTTTATCAACTGTAGGTGTAACATGAAAGCAAATTGACCATGCTTTGCAGAAGTGAAGGTCCACTAAGAGTTACCCTGATAACGTGTGTAAAATGAAGCAAGCACCCACAGATGTGTACTTAGAAATGACTGAGTTAATGTGGTTTCTGGAATGTTGGTTGTTTCTTCAAGTCTCTGGTGCAGACATGTGGTTTACTTCTTAAGCATCCAATACGGTGAAACACAAACAAGCAAACAAAGTCTGAAAAGATTTTGTCAGTTAAAGTGGAGGTTGTCTAGACCCTGTTTGGAACATGCATAAAAAGTGATGATGGCTTTGTCGTCAAAGTTACGATATCTGTAAATACAAGTCTTTCCACGCATGCCGTATACAGTTAACACTTAAGCTGAATGAGAAATGAAAATGTCTGTCATGTCTGTATGTACTTAATGAGGAGTAGAATAAAATAACTTGTAGCATTTAGCATAAAATGTTTCAGCATTTGAATCTCTTGAGCTATCAACTGAGTAATTTCTAACATGGTTAGAAATACTGTTTTCTTGTTTGTTTCTCTTAAATTCTGTAGCTGAAGCATATTTACGTGAATAGTCTTAACCATTTTAATTCTTTTTATAACCATTTGCTTTCACTGAGAAAGTTACAATAGAGAAGTCTTGCATGTAATGATTGTAAGGCTTTCTCAAAGGCTTTTCCAAGAAAGGCTGTAGTAGTAAATGTTGCTCAAGCTATATCTCATAACCTAGAAATGACGATAGATACCATTAGTCCCTAATCCTACTTAGTTGGAGTGGGGGGGGGACTTCAGTCTACTTAACACCTTGTAGGATAAGTAACAATTTATAGGCGGTGCTTTTCTACAAAAAGTGTGTGGCTGAATTATTGCCAGTGGTGGATGTGTTAACATTACAATATTCCATATATGTGCTATTGCTGACTGAAAGATGTGTGTCCCTGAATGTTGAGTGTTGGGTGATTTGGCAGCTAAAATAAATAATATCTAACTGACCATTCAATTGGACTTCACAAACATGGCATGTCATATTTCATTCTTTCTTTACTACAGGATTGATCTTCCACCCACTCACAAACCATCCTCCTGTGAGGAGAGAGCATTCTCTGTAACACAGAAAGAAGCTATGCTTCAGGTGAGTAAGTGGTTATATACATCTTAAATTGAGGTAGGAAAAGTGTTAACTTTCCTTCCTTATGTTAATTTAGTCTGATTTTGCTTTCGTGGTTAGTGTATGGAGTCTTTCGATTGTTGGCTTACAACCAAGAGGTTGCCCGACATATGTGATATCTGAATCTTATGTCCGTGGTTTTAAAGTCATCCGTAAAGGTCAGGAAACTGGTAGATAGATCCTTTTTGTATCTCTAATAGTGTTTGACAGACTGTTCCTCTTGAAGTAGAAAAAGCTATAGTTGAAATTTGAATATACAGAGCTTTATAAAGCGGTATTCATACGGGGGAACAAATATACTTGGTAAACTTAACAAGTGACATCGGCATCGTAATCTTCCTTGCTAGTAACAACTGCTATTCTTTTAAGCTGTTAAGGTTTGAGCGGTGGGGATATGTTGGAATTTGGGCTTTGGCGTGGCTATTTTGCCAAAGTATGGTTTTGATTCCCAGTGAAGATCACTAAATTGCTTTTAAATGCTTGCAATTATATAACTTGTAACTTCTAATTTTATCTTTTTTTCTTGAATTTATCAGCAACAAAAGGCTCTGTACGAATTCTGTGACAAGTACTTGAATTTTTCGTATGCTTTCAGGGGTATTTTCATGTGATCTAAAGTAATGCTGTCCAAACAAGACAGCAATAGGCAATAAAGTTCCTTACCAGCATTTTGTGTTTGTGTGGGTGTACTCCGATATAACAGGATCATAGAGGTGAGACAGTGGAAAGCTAATTCTAGCAAATGAGACAGTTAAAATAAGTGGGGAGCAGGGAAGGATAGGGGACTACCCTTCTTAGCCACAGCAAGGCTTTGCACTGGATTGCGCTGCTTGTGAAACTCCAGGTGAATTCAGAAGGCTTCTTTTGCACTCGGCAGCACAGAAGGGATTTGTTCATGGGAGACAGCTTCAGTTAACAGCATATAATAAACTGGTCTGTTCATAAAAACTATAGATCCTGACTGTAGCCCCTAAAGTGTGATACTTTTTTCTTGGTATGTATTAAATCAGTCAGTCTGATTTTTAGATTTCTGCTTACAGTGAAGAAAACTTACCAGTATTAGTGAGAATTAGATTGTAATTGCTCTTAATGGGATTTTTGTTCCATCTTCAGTACTTTGTATAAATAATGTGATTCTAACCACCGATGAGCTGAATTATAGGACTGAGGTAATTCAGGTAATCATTTGTTTATAACAAATAGTGTTTTTCCAAAACTCTGGTGTACCTTTGCAGCTTTAAGGACCTGTAGCAGCCTTTTTTTCTGATAGAGGCATGCCCTAGGAAGCAAAATCTTCACCCACCTTCAAAATGGATTTTGATGGAGTTCTTAGTAATGCTGAAAATTTTCTTCTAGATTTTCTTTGTGTGATTGCTGGTTACTAAAGCTCACCAAATATGAGTTGTTGATAAAAGCTTTCCTCTTTCTCATAAGAGTAATGCATGAAAAGAATATTGTATATTACAAATATTACATTGAGTAATACTTGCTAATATTGTTTCTAAATGAAGCAAGAAACTTTCTGAGATCCGTTGCTACTTTTAGTAGCAGCCTGATGATTATAAAATTATGAAGGTATAAAACATTTAGTTGGCAAAA
>NW_008824791.1:807408-824333 GCF_000699105.1 Pygoscelis adeliae
ACACCTAAGATGACACAAAAGAAACAATTTTCTGTGCTCAGGTTGGGCATCTTGTGTGAACTATGTAGTAACTTTTTTCTTCTGTCACTACAATATTGCATTTGTTGAGTATTAATGAATCATGCTTCTGCTAATACTTTCCTATGCTTTAAGTATACCTTATTCTTTTCCTCTTCTGCACTGTCTGCTGTCTTTGAATTCTTTCTTGGTTTTGCTTACTGTGGCTTCTGTTAGTGAATAATTAAGAACTAAGAAAAGCTGAAGCTGACTGTAGTCTCTGAACATATAATAAAATGTTTTATCTAAATATATTTTGTAAAGAGAGAAAAGACCCTAAACAGGCTGAATTGAATACATTTCCCAGTTCTAAGTTCCTTTCGGAAAGGGAGGAGAGAGATCTACTTCTTTCTCAGGCTAGATGTTAACTTATGCTTTATTTAAAAATAATGGATGTTGGCATAACATTGTTAGTGTACCTGTTCTCTTTCTCTTCTGTGGAACTCCACAACTGAAAAGAGCGGGAGGCTGAGTCTTCCTAGCTGATACTACCTATCATCAACATGTACGCTGTTATGCTTGAGACAAGAGCTTCTGCTTTATCTAATAGAAGTAAGTGTCAAAATACTAGCTTTAGCCAAGGAGTGCTCAGTCACATTGTTTTGGTGTAATAAGCCAATGCCTGAATAGCTGTTAAGAGGTAAAAGAAGCAAGTTAGCAGCCTGTCACTGTCTTGTCCCGTTTGACTAAAAGTCTGTACTAGCCACGTAATTTATGTTCCAAATGCTGTTTGAACTGCATTGTCTAGTCATAAATGAGACGCATGCTGGTGAGCCCCTCTCTAGATAGCTCAGACGTAAGCTTCTGGTTACACTGAAAAGAACTGCAGGTGAAGTGTCGCTGCATTGTCAACAGCAATAGATGATCAAATTAAATCTGAGTGGAAATGGTAGGCTGCATGAAGGGGCAAAGTAAAGTTAAAGGAGAATGAACTTAGTGTCTTCTGCATACTCACAACAACTGAGGATTGAAAGTGGATTGATCGATTTAAGCTGATTCTGGTAAGTTGTTATAAGTAATGTGCAAATTTCTCAATCATCTGTACGGTTATTGTTCAAATCATGCACAGTAGCTTTAAGTGGAACAAAGAAAAAATGGCAGCGTAAATAATTTCATTTACTGTGAAGACCGTAGGTTCATCTTTATCAACATTTTTAGCAACAAAGCTATTGCTTTTGTCTGGGTGGTTTTTTTTGATAATCACTGTCATGGAAATACTATTCTGTTACTCAGAACTTTTTTTTTTTTGCATGTAATGTGAAAGAGCAGTGAGCAGCCTGAAGGTTTTGTCCTTGGTGAGAGAGGGATCTCTGCGTGGCAACTAAATTTTGAGGTGAATCAAGAGGAGGTTGAGCAAGGGAAGAATTCCAGTGGTTTAAAGAGGAATTCCCCTGTTGCATAATATTTATATAAGGAGTGTGAGAGGGGGCACTAATTCAGGCAATCCTTTGAATCATTAGAGTTAGTTTCACTATATTTCAAAGAATATATCACTGAGAAGCAAAACTTCTTTGCTTGCCTAGAAACACAGCTGAGATGGACAGTCTTTGACACTGTGAAAGAACTGAAGTTATGTCTAGCTTGACAGGTGCTTCTGAAAGAAAGAAGAAAAAATGTTTTATATAATGCAATGCATGAGCGTTCAGAGTTCTTGAAATATTCAGAAATTAATAGGGCTTTTTCATAGCAACAGAAATAAGTGGAGAAAGGAAATAAGGCCCAGTAGGTAATTCTAGCCATGAGAAGACTGACTTTAGACTTGCAGCTTGTAAGAATACCTGACGTATTTAGCCAAGCAACCCTGTCAAATGCTAAAGCTCTTTAATGGTAATATTTGTATTCCTATTCAAAACAGGAAAGAAGATGGTGAGATTGTATTAGCACAGTTAAAAGCATGTAACACCATTTACTGAATGACGGTATTTCTGGATCAAATTTGAAAAGATCACCCACACTACCCTTAAACCTAGCATAATATTGATGCATTTATAGATTGTGGCTCTCTTGCACTCTTCTAGTTCTTTTCCTAATGATCTTAATACAGGTGGGAAAATGTCTCTTCCTTGATGAAAAAGGAAGCATTATTGCTATAATTTGCCTTAGACTGAAGAGCTGTTTACGCAAACAAGATTGAATGGAAGGAAGCACAAAATGTGCATAGATAAACTCATCTATATTGATAAAGGGGTCTTACAATGGAAAAAAAACACATTAACCAGATAGGGACTAGAATGAGGCACAAGCTTTTTATTAGTTGTTGCTTTTATAATGGGATTTCTAAATTGGTAAGGATGAGAAAATGTAAGATGAAGATGTTGGTGAGATAATTGGTTTAGGCTTTTAAAGGACTGTGTGAGAAGGAGCATATTTAGAGTAAAACTCAATGCTTTTATGAAACTCTGCAAAATGTAAAGGTAAGACAATGCAAACTATTGCAAGTATCAAAGCACAAAACCCCAGATACACTGTGTCCTCTTGCATTGAAACACTGTAGCTCAGTACCAGTTTTCTTTGATAGAACCTGATGATTTTGGTTCTATCATTTGCTCCATGGCAGTAAAAGGTACAACTCTTTTCTCTAGCAAAGGTGGTGTGTTTTCATGCCATGTGAGATGATTTCCTTTGTCTCTAGTTTTAATTGAATAAATGAACTCACTGGAATTTCCTGTTCTGGTTTCCTGTGTTTGTCTAAATCATGTCTAAATCCACTGTTGTTAGAAATTCTTGAGCAGGCAGACTTTTTTGCTCTCAGAACATTAGCCTTTGGTGATGAGGGGGTTCTTGTTCCCCACGTGTGTTTCACCTTCTTGTGTGGTGAATTCATGCCCATAGCTCAGATGTGAAAGAACAATGTCTCCTTCTGGTAAGTGGTGAATCACATATTCTCAGACTTGGTCTGCAGATTGTATTCTAGGACTTGAGAAGCAAAAGCAGTATGACATTAAGGGTGGTGGGGGGAACTTTTATACAAGACAGAAAACATGACAAACAAAAGTTGGAACAATAGGCCTGTGAAGATGGTGGGAAAGAACTGCTGGAGGAGTGGAGAAAGCAGAAAATATTAGATGATTTTATAACTCATTTCACAATGCATTTGCAGGTCATGTTAAAAAATAACTCAAAATTGCTTCAAAACTTGGAACTAAACAAATGTGGAAAAGTAAAATGTTAAGGGGAAGGAGGAGAAAAGAATGCAACGTTACTGAGATTGGGTTCTTTTCAAAAACATTTTTGAAGATAACATTGGGTGTATGACCACTGCAAATGTTACCTACCTGTATGAACACTTGTTGGGTGGTGGTGGGGTTTCTGCTGTAAGACCAGCAACTTAGCTACTTTGTGGTGTTGCTACCACTGCGGGGCTGTTGGGAGAAGCAGGAACTACAAAACAGAAGCAAATATGCAATTGTGCAATAGCTGTTGCTGTAGCCTATTGTGCCCCTATACTATTAGCTAAGTGTGGCATAGAGGGAAGAACTTAATTAGGAGTGAAGACACCATAGTGTAAGCTGTATCCGAAATCATAATTCTCAGGTAGCATTGCTTGGTATGACTAAAAATGGCTATTCTATAACTCAGGCAGTTGGTGATTAACTGCATGTTTGGAAATAGCCTGTTTCACTAACAAAGTTACTCCATCATAGTGGTGACCAAAACAAATTTTTGAAAGGAAGGGAGGTTTTGAATATTCTGCATTAAGTAACTGACATAATCAATATATTGTATAGCTCTGTCTAATCTAAAAATTGTGGTGTTATATTAACATTTTTAAGTAAACTACTGCTCATGTAGAATTATTGTTGAAAGTTAAACTGATTTTTAGAAACAGAATTATTATCCAACATTTATGCCAATATGTCTGAAATGGAATATCGATGTATCACCGGTATGGTTCCATAGCTCTGAAAACCACTTGGGGTATGAAGGGATAAGTGAGCTGAATGGTGGAACGGGGCAAATGATTGATCTTTTTCCACATACCTGTTGATTCATTCTGTGGTGTCTCTGTGAGGGTTTGTTTCCGCTCAGCGTGAATAGGAATTTTTTGTTACATGGAAAATCCATAGGAGTAACACATATTTGTATATTAAATGTCAGCTTTTGAACTGGACAGTATAAGAACCACCTTATTAAACTCAAAACGAACAGAAATCAGTGTTATTTCTGAAATGATTGTGAGTATTGTATTGGCTCTTGATAATTTTATAAATGTATCAAGTCATCTACTATAGTATTAGTTCAATACATGCAGACCACTGTTTACATTGAAGATTTCACCAGTAAGGGTTTTCAGACATTGCATCTAATGTTCAGGAAAAAACTTATTTATGTTTGTCTTGCATGAGACTTTAAACTATTAATCAAACTTTTTTGCTACTGAACAGGAGGGGGGGAAAAATTCCTAGTCTGTAATGTCTCATTTGTCTGAAGGTCTAGAATGGACAGCTAGTTGTAGTTGTTCTCCTGTTTTCTCCCTATAGTGCCATTAGGCAGTAGTGCAACTAAAAATACTGAGTTTACACTATTTTCAGTGAAGTGTTACTTCCCAAAAAAGGTTTAAAAAAACAGAGAAAGTGATTGGGATCAAAACTGGCCCCTCTGACAGTGAGCTGGCTCAGTTGTAGGAAGGCTTTCTACTCATGAGCAAGTGTTTTTCAGTTGTACTAAATCTTCCTTGGAAAAAATAACTTCATTTACAGAGATGCAAATGTATAGTTGCAGTATAGTTTTTTCTTTTAAATTAAGGTTAAAAGGCAAAAAAAAGTGCAACATTCAGATACTCTCCGCCACTTTAGATAGTTTAAAACCATAGATGCCTAACAAATAACTGAGTTCCTTTGGACTTGAAAATATGTGTGCAAGTGTGATTTTTAACGTGTGCGGTGTATATATTAGATGGAGTCCAGAAAAGGGGCAAGGAAGCACTTCTTCCTGAAATGGTTTTACTTTGTCTCCCAGATATAATCAAATTAGGGGTAAGTCTATAAACATACACAACTTTACAAGTTGTGTTTTAATTAATGGTTGTGTAAATAAGCTAATTGAGTTTTAGTTTAGCTGTTTGGTCTGTTTGGAAGGTTCTTGTATTGCCTGTCCTCTTGAGGATACAGTGCTCTGCTCTTGTTTAGTGCTTTAGTTGTTTGTTTAGAGGAAAATTGGTTTCAGGCCTGGGCTGTTCTGCTTCATTCAAATTCTAACTTGTTTTGCATGTTTAAGATGTGTATATAAGCTGATCAGTGCTGTAACTATTAATTGCTTGGAAATATCAGCAACTTCATGTGTGCAGGCAGGTGCTGAAAATGGTGACCTGTTCGACTTAAGTAGTAAAGAAAGTTATATCCAACTATTCTTAGTCTGAGTAGGTTTTTTTTATGAACTGTACACAATGTAGCCTGTTTGTATTCTATTCTGATATGAGCCCTGTTATAGAAATGAACTCTTCTTGATGTGATGGTTCTTTGCTAGCCTTGATCAATGATTTTTCTTCATGTTGGTGCTCTTAATGCAGTACAATTGCCCTCTCTTTTTGGAGACAATTACAGGTACCGTGTGTTCATCCACTCTGTCTTCCATTTTCTCATGTAATCTTGCAACTGTTTAGACTGTGTTTTGCGTGTCGATAAAGCTTCACTTTTCAAGTCATCTCTCTGATATCTCTTAGACCAGTGACTACATAACCTCAAGGTACAGGTTTGTTCCCTTTGGCTATACCTGAGCCCATTGACTTCAGCTGCTGTAATGTTACTTCAGCTTTTTGCCTACTTGGTCACCTTGAGGTTGCTGATGGTGAAGCACTGGTAAAGCTGTGAAATTGGCTAGTGACAGCCTGGAGCTAAAACAAGCAGTATTAAGCTGCAGAGTTGTCTGTTTTCTGAATAAATCTGATACTTAGTCATTTAAGGTTCCCTATACTTGACCCAGATATATTTAATTGTGTTAATATGAAGAAAACTCCTTTTACTTACCTTCTTTACCTTCTTTAGGCTTCTTTACACAACATAAAAAGGAATTACTTGCTTTCCAGAAGTCTTGCTATCTTTTCCAAAATAATCCCAGAGGTTGGTAGAGGGTTGATTCTTTGTTTAGAAAGAAGATGACTGAGGGAGGAGAATGGATTGGAGGTCTTGAGCTTTACAGAGTAAACTTTAAGTTGGGGGGAAAACAACTTCTTAGTTAAGAAATGCTGCTAGTGAATCATGAATCAAGCAGTAAAAGTCCCGAGATCCTGCTGGGGAGAGACCTGAGCAAAATCTAGGTGCCTCTTGTCTCCCATCGGATCAGTGTGGTGAATTACTCAGATAAATATCTATTCCTGTCTTCCAGCAGCTGCTGAATGTAGCAGTAGTCCGCCTTTTGAGATTGGACCAAATTTCCACATTAAGCACTGAGAATATCAGAAGGTATGTAGGGCACTGTAACAATGTTTGTCATGATTGGTACGTGAGTAATGACTGAAGGAAACAATTGGCCATTCTGAAAGAAATATTGAAGGACATGATGGTCTTACTAAGTGAAGGATCATTACGAAGAACAGAAATTTACTTGCTCTCCTTTGGCTAAGACACAAAAAAATAGCAAACAAAACCCCAAAACTGAACCAAACAAAAAAACTTATTTGTGGAAATGAGTTTTGTGTTAGGTATTACAAAAGTTTGCTAATAGAAGAACAGAGAAGATACTAGGCTGCCTCGGAAAATTATTTGCGGTCCAAGCTGCTTTTGAATAGTATCTCCAAACATTGTTCAGGCGGTACGGTATGGGTGATTCTACTTCAATGAAATGTCTGGGTGAGCTCTGGCAGAAGTTCCTTTCTGCTATATTTTTCTAGCTTACTTCCAAGAGCACAGTAAGTGTGCTGATTTATATGCCAGTAGTGCTGGTTTTCTAACAACAGAATCTACCAATAAACGTTACTTCCTCTATATGTGCATGTTAACCATACGTTGTTAAGTATAGATAAGCTGCACATAGCTCATTTTTCTTCAGGTGTGTACAATGAGCAAGACTTCCGTCTGGTTATTATTTCTTAAAGCTAGATGATTTCAGCCTAGCTGGTTATGAAGCATTTGTGTACTTGAATATGGTTTTGGTTGCCACTAATATGTAAAGCATATACTAAGTAAGCCACAACTATGGCCTCCTTACAATATCAGGAATACTAATATTGACCAACTGTTTCAGAAGTAATACTGTTGACAAGATAGAAAATACCTTAGAAAGCTTCTCAATCTAGAAGTTAGGTGTCTTCACTCTCTAACCCATATATATTCTAATGGACAGGAGGTCTGCGGTTTGTACATCGTTTATGTACTTGTAACTTTATTGATGTGCATTTGTTCCCTCAAATTGAGGGCACTTCTGTCAGGCCAAAGCATAGTCACACTGTTGGGAATGTTGGTGTTTGCTATGTGTGTTCAGGCTCCGTGCATTAGATCGTAAAGCTGTCACAGAGCCCCAGTACATAACAGTGTTGTTAGGGAGTGTTAAGAGGTATGGGTAGGGCAGAGAGCAATGACCATCTGCTACCTGAGAACCTCTGGTTTTATTACGGAGTTTCTGGGAGACCTGACTGAAGAGTTAGTGATAGAGACACCTCTCAAAACGCTTTGATCGCTAGATTGCTGTCGGCTTTAAGGCTTTTTTGTTACTGTAATAGCTATGTGATGCTAATGAGTTTTGAAACTTAGTGTTAAGCAGTCTGTAAAACTATACTGATCTTGGTGGTGGGACTGTTCTTTGGGAACTAACAAAGGGCAAATAACTGCAGAATAAAGTGACTTTCTAAGACTGCTTTTATAAGTAGGAGAGGGAATTGGGTAGCAGGACCCAGCCAGATGGTAAGTTGGGTTTTTTCCCTATTCTAGCATAGCCAATGTTCCAAAGGACTGAAGGGCATAATGAATCAAGCAATGGACTCCTATTTGAGTTGCAGAAGAACTTATTGCTGTGTATGGCTATGTTTTTATTAGCAAACCATGCTGAACAGTAGGAGCAGACCTACAGTTGACACTGAGTTTTTAGGATGTTCATGCAATACATGTTTGGGGGGATTTTGCTTACTATTAGCTCTTGTCCTGTGAATAGAATGCTAATTAGTTCCTGATGTACATCTAGCTATCAGGCCTTGCTAGACCTCTGAAATAATATTTTGGAGATACATACATACTTTGAAAAACAGGTTTTAGGCCTCACAGAAAAAGTTGATAGTAAAATGTGTAGGCAGTGTGGACTTTCAGTTGGAAAAATCGGTCAGCAAAACAAGCATTTGTAGACAAGTTGTAAATAATGAGTTTCATTTCACTGAAAAGCACTTTCTTTTGTTCTGGGTAGTCTCATTAGAAGTTTTTAATTTTTCAGTAGGAAGTACTTTGATTAATTTTATCAAATTAAGAAACAGAAACATGGACTCCCTTCTAGTCTCAGTACTGTACAATTAAATTCATTTTCAGTTAAATACTTTTGTGCAGTATCAGACTCGGCATTTATCCATATGATGCTTGTGAAAACTTTATACTGTATAACTGATTTTGGATTTTACTTTGGTTTTAGCCTGTGGCTTATCTAAAGTCAATGTCATGTTAAAATAAAAAAGCTTTTTAATCTTTCTCAAACATGCTTATGCTTAAATAAAAAAAAGTCAAAATTAATATGTGTAAATAACACTTCCTAAATTGACAATAGCATCTTTTTTCCACCAGAGATTAGCTTGTAAGAAGTATTCTAAATGGTAGTCAGTTAAGACACTTCACAAGGCAGAGTGTATTTTGTGATGAGTAGCATTTTTGTTATAAACCAAACCTGTTCTGCAGCACTGAATTTTGACTTGTTTCCACTGCAACTCTTCTTTTTTCAGAAAGAACATTTTGCTTTGCAAAACCAGTACAGAGAGAAAGATGCTGGAAACTTGCAGCACATGGTAAATAATAAGATGGCTTGAATTCCTGATTGAAGCTTTGATTTCATCTTGTTCCTTGAAATAAGCTTATAAGGATGTTTTTCATGAAGAGCAAAGTATTTGTCCATCCTAGTCTAACTGTTGGATGTGTGGGTTTTCTATCCATGAAGTGGAAAGAGTCAATATCGTTTTAATATCCTGTATTTCCTAGGTAGTTTTGCTGACTAATTTAAATACATAAACACTAGAGCTTTGATGTTCTAGTTGAATAAAATAACAAAGCACAGGAGTACTGACATACTTCTTCATAGTTTGTTTTGCGTTTTAGAAATATTCAGCCTTAAAATCTAACTTCCTTTGAAACAAAAGTTTGAGGTTAACACTGAGTAGTTACTAACACTTCTGTCATATGTCTGTTAGTGATTAGAATTTTTAACTTCATGTTTCTTGATTCATAGGACTGTTTTAGAGATCATGCACTTTTTATTTTGCTTAAAGCTTTAACAAGAATAGGAATTGCAGGTTCTGTACATGAACTATGAAACTGATTACTACTTGTGTGCATTTAGAAAGCTGTGAATGGAAGGCAACTTACTTGCGAGGCTGAAGAGCCACAGGAACAAGAAGGTCTTCAGCATATGTATCCTGTTTATCAGCAAACATACTACAAAAATTGGAGCAGCAGATACCCGCAAAACTCAGGACCTGGAAGAGTCTACATCAATCCAAGGGAGCATTATGTATGATTCTGTACCCAGATGTCTTAACTTTTAAGATATGAGGGTTTTAATATCTGTTGACTGTATGACCAATATGTCTCACTGGCTTTCATCTCTAAAATAATCGGTCTTTTTTCCTGTGGGAAGAAATTGCATGGAGAATTTTATATAGGTAAACCCTATGGAATTTGAGACTTAACTTTCTTCTAGTCTTTGGTATGTATTTGTTCTTGTAGTTATATCAACCTGCCAAAAGAGGAGAGCTATTTAGCTTTACTAACCTTCGTAGCTGTAAGATGTATAAATTAGATGAATTGGTTGGCATATGCCAAAATGTACTTAAGCTGTTTCCCTGGTTACTTCTGGGAGCATTCCCTCCCTGAATGGCTATTTTACAATAACCTTACCTATGTAGAAGTGAGTAAGTATGAGCGAAACAACTGAATCCCTGGTGACATAAGCTGAGTCTCAGGCTGAGAGTCATTTTTTTGCATCTTGAAAACTTGGGATAATTATTTTGACTGGCCTTAGCTATTGATTTCTCAACTAGGTCTACCTCTCTCAGTCAAATGAGCAACTAGACTACCTCTCAAATACCAACTTGCTGTTTCATAATGTGTTGTGTGTCTTCCCACCTTGTTAAAAGTGAAGCAGTTTCCTTACATCGGAAACTTTTTGTTTTGTATTGATCCTGGCTGTCAGTTGCTGTACTTGCTGGTTGTAGTTTCACAATAGGTCTGTGTGAAACTTAGTTGCAGGAAGTAGGTGACTAGACAGACAAAGCTTCCTGAAAGTGTCTTTATGTGTAGCTGCATCTTACCTACAAATTGCTATTTAGCCATTTTTCCAAGTATGACTCCCATGTTAAGTGTTGCAGAGTTTGTGTTGCTTGGTAATAAATACATTTCATGTTCTTTGGTTTCTTCTCAGTTCGCAAGAAAGCTGCCTATGTTGTTCTTACGTCTTAGCAAGAAAAGGAAAGCTTCAGGAGACTTCAAGTAGTTTTCAGCACTGTCCTTTAATCTTAACCGGTAGTGTGAAGTAATTGGAGAATGCCCTGATGTTACCCGTACTAACAGGATTCCACATGAAAATTTGAATGTGGGGCAATGTTTGAAAAATATGCTCAGGATCTTTTTAGAAAAATAAGTTTTCCTTTGGAGTAAAAAAAAAAAGGCAAATAAAAAAAAAAATTATATAATGTATTAGTGCTGAAATGAGCTCACAGGACAATCTTGAAATATTTTAAGACAGCAGGAAGTAAGACACTAAAATTTGCTGGAGAAACTCAAACAACTTATGTCCGTTCTGTACACATAAGTACAGAATAATGATTTTTCAGTCAGATGACCTTAAGACAAAATGTTGAGAAGAATGGCTGTGTTATACTGAACTAGCTTTTGATACAGACTCAGACATTACTTCTGTGATATTAGTGTTGTCTCTGCAGATGATTGGATTTTTTAGAGGGAAGAGTCATAGTTGTAGAAGCAATAGAATTGAAAGCTAGTATAGTTAAGTGTGCTGCAGGCAGGATGCCGTTATAAAACCTGTATTCAACCTGCGTTCATCTCCGTCATAGTAAAAGTTAGAGTTCCCTATCCACAATAGGGATAGGCAAATATTTCTAGTTTGTTGCAGGTAGCAGCTAGAAGATTATGGCTTAGGTGCCCATGTTCTGGACACTGTACAAACAGATATTAACTGTTCTCTTGCTGAGCAACTTTCTGTTACACAATGTGGATCAAGTTGACAGCTGAAGGAATGGCAAAGAAAGGTTGGAGAGAACCTGTTTCTCGGGAGCTTTCTTTGAACCACTGTCAACTTGCTTTTCTGTTAGGGACTGAGCACATTCATGTAAACTGAGCAATTGTTTAAAACTTTAAAGCTTCCTGCTGTATTTGAGACCTAAAAGTAGGGCTTGTGTGCCCCAAAAATACGTTTTCCAATAATGTCAGTTTAAGTAGCTACCTCTTTCAACAAGCATTGCCTCACCTATCCTTACATTACTGCAGCTCCAAAAAACATCTACTGCCAGAACACGAAAAGTGTCTTGACCAAATGTTAAAGCAAATAGAATGACAGAACATTGAGATAAACTATATTGCTTGAGATAATTTGATCAATATCACTAAGAACTTCATACAAAAAATATTTAGATATACATTATACGGTGGTTCAAAACAGTGTTATTGCGATAATGCTTCCATTACATTCACTAGTACAATGCGATACTGAGCAGGTGATCATTTTGGTTCCTATTATGTTGGCAGATGATGTAAAAAACAATTATTTTGGGTTCAGACCTCTTCTACTGCTTTTTATTCTTATTTGCAGATACATTTTTGTTTGAAGAGTTGAAACTTTGGGGGAAGGAGGGAGGAAGGAAGAATGCTAACAACAAAGCTATAATCGCTTTTTTGAATTTGTAAAAATAGCTTAAAAAAGAAAAATGTAGTCCAACTGTGTTGCCCAAGTTTATGTATTAACAAACTAGAGAAAGCTTGAATTGCAACCTACGCATCAGCATGTAGTTTGCCCTAAAGTCATTAGGGAAATATATTATCATGTTTATTACCTGTGGTTTCTTTGTAATCTGTTCAGGGACATTTAGTGTGTTAGGTTTTTTGAAATGTTGCTTGCAGCCTTAAGTGTGTCTGGATTTTGGGGGCGGGGATTTGACATAGAATGCTCTGAAGAGAACAGAAAAATGTCTGCTGATTAGGATTTCCCACAGAAAGGATTGCACATATAGAAGTAAGTTTGATCTGCTTTTTTAAGATGTAGAAAATGTCTTTTTTTTATTTTTGTACGCTTTCAAATGTTTGTATTTGTATTTTGATTTGAATAAAAACATTCAAAATAGAAACTTTTCATGTGTTGTTTAGATTTAAGATTGCTTAAGGTATGGAAAACGCATCCACTTTCTTGGTGATAATGTTTCTTCCTCTCTGGTTGTATAAGCAGAGCATGTGGGTTTTTCCCAACAGTGCCACTTCTGAATATCTGTGGTGTTGGCTGCTGAAATGAGATATCCTTTCAACATTTGTTTTATTTAACAGGGGGCATATAGTACTTTGTGGAAATCCAGCACTTAGGTAAACTGAACACCCAGAATCACTGTTG
This sequence comes from Pygoscelis adeliae, assembly GCF_000699105.1. NCBI lineage: Eukaryota > Metazoa > Chordata > Aves > Sphenisciformes > Spheniscidae > Pygoscelis > Pygoscelis adeliae. The sequence goes on from NW_008824791.1 coordinate 820,207, forward strand.
AGGGAGGTAGGAATGGAGGGGAAGGGTAGTAATTCACATCTCTAGCTTTGATAAATGTAAATTGCCCTCTGCCCAAGTATCTTTAAATCCTACAAGCTAGTCTAATTATAGAAAATACAGGATTTAATGTTTGTCGTACATCCAAAATGTTTGTGGATGTAATACAAAGGAAAACTAAGAAAATGTACTAACTAAAAGAAGGGAAACACTTAACGAGATTATTAAAGGACCACTGCTGTTAGGTCACAAAATGATCTAACGTATTGGGTACCCAGCTCAAGGAAAGCCCAATAAAAAGGTGTGATAATTCATGAAGAGTGGAGCGAAAGTTTTCACCTTCGGAGTTCTTTAGCTGCTTTCTGGCAGTGTTACTGCTATTTCCTTCTCTGAGCGATACAAATTCGTGTGCAGAATGCTGTATTGTTGTATAGATACGTGCTTAAAATACATAGTAACTTCTTTGATGCCACAGACCTGAAGTTACTCTATCTGAACCACTGTGGTGTTTGTAGGCTCCGCATGTGAGTGCGGTAGTAACAGAGCAGATGAAATTGTTTTGACAACTTAGGTCACTTCAGAGATTACTGACTGGGAGAGCTGAAGTTCCAGGCAAAAAACCCCAAAATGGCCTTGGTAGTTCCTAACTGCTCAGTTGCCTAGTGGGAGGTGGCCTGGGGTTTTTTGTCCACTGGTGGTACATGTCCAGGGTATTGGAAGACCGGGTTTGGCTTTTGGAAACGTGTTTCTTTCCAATAGCAAAGCTAATGCTTCACTGCTGCTTACACATGTAACCTATCTTACCAATATCATCAAAATCTTAAGTTTGAAATTACACAAGCTAGCCTGCATTTTCAGTGGCGTTTCAAAGCCATGTTACCTGGTTTTATGCAACTGGTGGTGTAGATCTCTGGAATACTAGGGAAATGTAGAACCACCTGCTTAGTGTGGAAGGATGTAAATGACCTGGCCAGTTGTTATGAAGGTGGTTAAAGATAGTTATGTTCTAATGAAGTGCTAAAAAGATACGTAAAAGTTATGGTAAACTGTTAAGGTGGTGACAGCTAGTAAAAAGCAAAAGCTGAAGAGTGGTTGAATCTCAGCAGGATAACACATAATAAAATTTTTGGTTTATTCCCCTGTGGAGGTAGATGGCTTAAACTCAGTGGCATTAAAACCTACCACCTTTTTTTTTCTTTCTTTTTTTGTCTTGCTGAGATAATCTATTTCGAAAATATTCGTAAGCAGTGAAAAATTGCTGGGCAGGAATGAGTGACTTCGCTAAGAAACCAGGCCGTGAAAGGACCTAATTGTGGAAAGTGCTTTCTGTAAGAACTTCGGCACTTGAAGTTTAGGCAATTTTTAGGTTATTGCTGTTCAGCGCTCTGCTTCTAGTATCGCCAGCTGCTTTGAAAAATAGAGGCCTATGATTTGATCCTTAGCCAAAAACTGGACTTGTAAAGGAGCCTACCTGTCAAAGTACTGGTTCAAAGTTCTAATACACCTCACAGTTCCTTTCTGACAGAAAGTAAAGATTTGATGTTTCTGTATTTATTGAAAAGCATGGCATTGTTCTTGATAATCATCTTAATACCTTTAGCTGAATGATACTGAATGAAAATGCACAAAAAATAGATTGTGAATCTTAGTAATAATTATTCAAACAATGTGAAACCTAAGTAGAGATGTGTTAGGCATTTTAATCTGCACTGACAACCCCTCAATACGGCTTTTCCTAGTCATCTTTTGTGATCTTACTTGAGTTGATTTTATGCTGTATCTAAATCTAGATCCTTCAGTTGCCAGCAGAAAATAAATTCTACTTAGGAGCCTACAAGTCAAGCTGTGATTCTTCTACCCTTTGTGTGACTAGTAATCAAGACTGTACAATTGGAATTTAGCTCACTATTTTGAGACCAAGTTGGAGACAAAGTAGGCTCCAGCTTGCTCACCAGCTTAGATGAATTTGAATTTATTGTGCAGGACTGCACACAGAATGCATAAAGTATGCTAAATATATTAAAAAGTCACTTAACTTGACCGAGTTTAGCCACAGATTTACTATATTCCAACTTGAAATGTACTCTTCCACTGGGATGAATTAGACTTATAATCTAGCACAGATTTACAGGAAATAACTTTTTTAATTCTGATTGCCAGAGTAAGAAATTTAAATATTTGCCATTGCACTGCACCTGAATTTGTTCCTGTTCTAGTAAAATCTTACTATAGTGGGTTCTGAGTTTTTATGATGCTTTTGACAGTATATCAGATACCCTTCCTGCTCTTAATGTAACTTGATAATTTAGATGTCTTTAGCTAAATCCTTGTCTGCCACTTTTGCCTCTGGTTCCAGTCCAGTGCCATATAACTTCGGTCTAAATGCTGGAAAGTAACTTCATTTTTGCATCGATGTGAAATAATAATCTGGCTGTATCACTTAAGGCTTGTAAGCAAAGTGTTAAGAGATACTATAAAGAATTCAACTGTCTTTTTTTTCACTTGTCCTTTTTCCGTTGTTCAATTTCATTTGTTTATTACTGTCTCGGATCCCTGAAATCTTGCTCCTAGTGGTCTTGCTGCATTAGGTCTTGTCTCTAGCTATGGTGTGTCTGCAGTTTTGATCTTCCTGACGCCTCATCGTGCCTGGCCTATTAAGAAGTTTCTTATAGTTCTCCGTAGGACTTGAGATATTCTGTGCTTGAACAGCTCCTTAGTTGACAGCAAAATATTTGGGGGCCAGTGTTTGGTTTTTTACACAATTCGGCTCATAACAAACTTCAGAAAGTGAAGTTTTTCTTGCTGATTTATGGCTACATGCAGTATTAGGTCATGTGCAGTACAGCAGTGTACCAACAAAAGGTGCTTCAGTCCTACCGGTTGCCTGCTGGCTTGTCAGGGGAGAGACTGACACCTATTAAAAGATTAAGTGTGCTCTCTCCTGTCACCGTAGTATATTGTACTCATAAGGAGTCCACAGATCTACATAACTTTTCTGAACTGCTGTAGTAATTTTGGAATTATTACTTTTGGGTACTATTTGTGACAAAAGCTGAACTCCTTGTCAAGTATGGTAGATGAAAACATAGAGCAGTTGGATTTCTGTCTTCTGTGACTAAATTTGACTCTTTCAAGACCAGACTTCAGCTACTGATGTGACCGCTTCTATTAAGCATAAAAACTGAAGCTGCCTGAGTTTAATCCCACAACTAAGAAAGTTCTTTCCTTCTTTCATGTGAATTGAGAGGAAAGAGAGAAATTGCCATGGGCAAATAAAATGCCTTTGTATTGATCCAGGTAGCTTTAAAATCCAGATTGACTGGGATAGCATCATTTGTAGATTGGTTCATCCAGGTAGGCTAAGCAAATGGACAAAAGGCTTAAGGTTATCTGAGGAAGACTTGCGCTGTTTCTGGGTACAGTGCTTTGTTACTAATGCTTGTGACTTGACTTAATGTGTCACTGTCAGCTGGATCCGTTTCCTGTGGCCAGGAATTTTGCTGGAAGCCCTGGATTAGTAACAGATAACAATTATCGGATAAGGCAAAAAGTCTCACGTGTTTGGATGTGTTTTGTGTTGGCTCTTCAAGCACTTTTAAAACTGGCTACTAAAAATCTGGGCCCTGAAAGTCCCACTACCTTTAACTAAAATGTCAAGACATCTGCTTTTACACTTCCCCCTGCCTTGGAGATCAGGAATTCTTCCTGGCTGGACTCAATGCCTTAAACCATGTGACGCAGATGTATCTACATACAACAAAGTTGAGCGGTCTCTGATTTTCCACAGTTGGCGTGGCCGTTACCAAGGCCTGTGTCTGGAGAGAAAGATGACTTTCCAGAATCTCACTGCCGGATTGTTCATTTGATTAGCCAGCAAAGCCCCTGGTGTCCTCTGATTGTACACTGGATCGACTAGCCTTTACGTAAACCAGAACCTGCAAGTTCTGCCTGCCCTCTGCAATGTGGATCTGCCTCATTTCTATTCTTTAAAAGGGAGCTTTACAGATTCAAGTGTGTTTCATTCAGCTTCATTCAGGGTTATTAAAGTAAGTCAAATTGAAAAGGCCTCAGCCACCTTAAAAAAACCCTACTTTGTTTCTGTTAATTCTGCAGCTTGCCTGTCTCTGATC
>NW_008824791.1:824357-848338 GCF_000699105.1 Pygoscelis adeliae
TCCTTCTACATCAGTAGCGTGCTTCTTTGCCCAGTCATCTCATATCTCATTTTTTTCCAGCAGGGAGAGGCAATAGTCTCTCCCCTAACACTTCCTTTCTCTTTATATTCTTGGCTAAATATTTCCCACTAATATACCTGGCTAGGGCTTTATTAAGGAGAAAATATCTCATGCATTTCTAAGATGGAGAATAGGTTCTATGTTGTACCATATTTGTCTCTTAACCTTCTGCCTGGCTTCTCAGGACAGTGTTAACGAATTTTCAACTCTATATGGAAATGGTTGAGATTCAATGTTGCATATTTTTTTTTCTCCTCTTTCATGTTCTATAACAGCATGAGGGATGTGGTGTATATATAATGTATATGTATGTGTGTAAGTATGTATTTAACTGAGAAATTTTCAAAGTGGAAAATGGGAAACTCTTCAACATTAGCTATTCTCTTTATAGCTGGAAAAATGAACAAGATGCAGCATTGCAAATGGTTAAATACCTTACTTTCAGGTGATAGATGACAAGCAAGAAAAAAGGCAAATATGGAATGGACTGTCATAGCTTGGGGGAAACAGTACTCTGCTTATACGAGAAGGTGATATCATACTTGCCTATTGCTTTCTTGAGACAGAATAGCTAGTCAGGTAGCATGTTCAGTAGTGGGATTTCATGACAAAATATCTTGGCCTCCTGATGGTAGAAATGAGCTTTATGCCTCTAGCATAATAAAGTAGTGTTACCAGTCAACAAAAAAATAGTCACTGCTTTGGCAGAGAATACTGACTTTTCAGTTTTCTGAAACAATTTTAAATATACAAAGGTGACAATTGTCTAGAAAGCTCCTCGGTTTCTGACGTGTCCTAATAGCAGGAAGAATCTGGTTAGTTTGGATGTTGATGCTACTTAGCTGAATGTTGTAGGGTATAGTAGGGTATCCAAAAGCCACAGTTTTGAGACAAAGTGAGAGATTGAGAATTGTCACTTTCAAATGTGTTACTATGAAATCACATCTGAGTTTCACCATCTGTTTAAGATTGGATCTGTATACAGATTAAATAGCTGCATAGCTGTCCCCTAGTCCATCAAAAACTTCATCTAGAAAGCCGAAGATAATTGAATTTCTAGTGTCACTGTTCAGGCTTGAGTGCATGATTTGCACAGCAAGTGTAATTGACCCCATGGATATCTCTGTGAAATAAAATGCCTAGTGGATACTTGTATCTAAAAGCATTGATTATACAGTAAGTAGTTAGGTTACTGTGTTGGGAAATAACTCAGTAATTTTGAATTAACTAAGAAAATTAGTTCTCTTGAAAAAGACTGGGGGGAGCGCAGGGCAGGTGAGCAGGGGAAGAAACTGCTGTCAAGATCCCAGAACACGAAGTGGCAGCTTAAAGTAGAAAACAACTTAAACTGCAACTGAAGTTGGGGAAGTAGGGAAGTGATGGTGCCCCTGTACTCGGCACTGGTGAGGCCGCACTCACTTCAGTTTTGGGCCCCTCACTACAAGAAGGACATTGAGGTGTTGGAGCGTGTCCAGAGAAGGGCAACGAGGCTGGTGAGGGGTCTGGAGAACAAGTCTTATGAGGAGCGGCTGAGGGAACTGGGGTTGTTTAGCCTGGAGAAAAGGAGGCTGAGGGGAGACCTCATCGCTCTCTACAACTACCTGAAAGGAGGCTGTAGCGAGGCGGGTGTTGGTCTCTTCTCCCAAGTAACTGGCGAAAGGACGAGAGGAAATGGCCTCAAGTTGCGCCAGGGGAGGTTTAGATTGGATGTGAGGAAAAATGTCTTTACTGAAAGAGTGGTTAAACATTGGAACAGGCTGCCCAGGGAAGTGGTGGAGTCCCCATCCCTGGAAGTATTTAAAAGATGTGTAGATGCGGCACTTAGGGACATGGTTTAGTGGGCATGGTGGTGTTGGGTTGACGGTTGGACTCGATGATCTTAGAGGTCTTTTCCAACCTTAATGGTTCTATGATTCTATGAATAACCATAGCCAATAGTGATATTGGGTCCTCTTGTGATAGAAGCTTCAGGTTTCAGAGAAGTCTTCCGCTTGCAAGAATATAAACAGTCTTGTCTGAAGACGATTCAGAACTTTGCAAGCCTTTGTTTGAAAAAGTCATCAGCCTTTTGTGTCTAAAGACAAAGCCGTGGGAGTGGAGAGACACAGGTGGAGATGAATGGATGTGTTAGATGCTCACTGCACCTTTGACTTTTAGCTCTCTTACTGAACTATCCCCCCTCTGCTAGGCTGCCTAGTAACTTCAGCAGAAGGGTTTCTGCTGCAGTTCAGGTTCTCTTCAGCTCAGCAATTGCAGTTGGTGCCAAATTTGATTTTGGACTTTTCTCTGCCTGTCCCCTTGCCCCTTCCCTCCCCCTATCTCCCTCCACCAACACTTTTAGCAGTGTTTTGGGGATTTTTTTTTTTTAATGCTAATGTTCTAGAGTTAAAGGAACCAATGTTGGTGCACTTCTGAGATGTTGATTTAAAGAAACTATGGTAGACCAGAGTATGATTATGTACTAGCAGGCTAATGGATGCCCTGAAAGTGTCTGGAGCTCCTTTGGACCTACTCCAGCACCATTAGACAAGTACCATCTGAAATAGTCCTGACTTGCATTAGAAGAAGAGCTTCCTTATGAAACCACATAGAGTCATAAAGGTATTAGTGGGTTTTTTCTGCTGTTGATGTTTTATTACAGTTCACAGCATAATGTTAATAGTCAGATAACATCCTGATTTGAATACGCACAATTCGTGTCTTCCCATTCCTGAGAAGACTTTCAATAAAGAGGAAAAAACCCACCTAGGTGATATGCAAGTAAACTTGAATCTGAAGTGACCACATTAAGTGCTATACTTAGTTAATGCAATTTATATGGGAGCTCACTGTGTTACTCTGAATATTTTAGACAAGAGTCTGGGAAGCTGGGCAATTGCTATTATGTGCCCAGGTATAGGTATGCCAAACTTTGCAAAAAGTGGGAGGACACTTTTTTAAATTACATACCTTGAAGTCACCCTAACTCCAGTTGGCCAAGTTGCTGCTAATCCAAATAAAAATAGTTCATAGTATCCATTTATACCACACAGTAATAAATCTCTTTTAAAAGATGCAGGGAAATAAGTGAAAGAATTCTTCTAAGCTTCCTATATACAATTTGCATATGACAAGATTCTCTGCCTCTTTGTGCATGTTGGTTGAAGTAGATCAGGAAACCATCCATTCCTTGTCACAGACTCCATCTTTGCATTTCTTGCAAGCTTAATTGTATCAGTAATAACACACTCCAACACAAAATATTTGCTGGCTTTTATAAGTGGAATTTTGGAATCCTCTAGGAAATCAAAATATTCTTAATATTTTCTCTGAAACTTATTTACTACTTCCTCTTACAAAGATAGGCTTGCTGCTCCTCTGAGTTTAACTAAGCATTGTTTTCTTTTCTTGGAGATGGAAATTTTATTTTCAAAGATCAGACGTTGTCGTCCATGCTTGACTGATGTAATGAACAAGTCCTAAACAAAAGCCCCTCTATTTAGGGCTTTTTAATAACCCCTCCCCTTCCCTTTGTGACTTTGAGTCTGAAGTCTTTTTGCTGAGCTTTTTATTTTCTATATGTCCGTGCATTTAACAAGTGTATTTGTTTGGAATGACGGTTGATTTAGACTTACTGGCATACCTAATATTTTCTGAAGATACTGCAATATTTGGTGCAAACTGAAAAGAAAAGAAGGAAAAAAAAAAAAACCCAAAACTGACCAAGTAGGAAGCTGGTATGTGCTTCCACACAAGCGTCGAAAGCCCATTTTAAAGGCTGTCACTGAAGTCCCACTGTGCTTTACTGGAGCACTAAAGAAGGGAGGCTGAAGAGAATAGTGATTGAGGACTCCTGTGCATCTGGATAGCACTCACTCACTCTCAGGATAGCTTCAGTTCTATTAAAAAGCTGGTATCTCACCCTGATTAGCATCAGGAAATAATTAAAATATGATCTGGCTCTCTTCATTAGAAATGTTCTTGAATCCTTTGAAAGCTGTCAAATAACTGTCTTCAATACTGAATGTTCCCATAAATAAAGTAACAGGAAATATGGCCTCTCGGATATTTTTTCATGCATGTTGGATTCTAATACCAGCATAAGCACATGCTTGTTTTGTAAAGGCAGATGAATGAAAAGTTCTGGATATTTATACAGACTCACAGGCCAGCAAGGCCAGCTCTTCTGTAAGGCTGGAGTTCCAGAAAGTCACCATTTGAAGTCAGCTAGTCAAGAGATAAAAGATGGAATTCAACCTAAGTGTTAAATATATTTAACTCTGAGTAGTTGGTATATTAATACAGGTGATCTGTTTGCCCTGCTGTTTGGATTTCCCCTACCTAGTCCCCAAACTTAAGTCTTTCTATTTAGACAAAAATTGTCAAAGGTAGCTTTTTGTGTGTTTCCCTCTGTGAATTGCTTTGCTGTTATTGAAATGCTTTTTGTTCACAAAATATGTTAAGTGAACACATGGGGCTAATTGTGATAACTATAATATGTTTTATTTATCTTCAAATAAAACAATAAATATCAGGACAAAGTTATGGTATCTTTCCCTGTAGGCCTGTATAGAGAGTTACAAAAGAAAGCTGACAGTTATTGCCAGGTATGTGCTCAATACTGCTGCCCTCATTAGGTCTGTGATTGCCCGGCATACTACTTGAGTAGTTTTCTATTTGTGTGGTCAGTTATAAGATATAGAGGAATATAAAATTATATGACCATCATGATGCAATACTGCTGCACCCTTTCAAGTGAATTTTGCCTCTTTGAGCATAGCTTTCCCCTGCTTTTTCCTATTTGAGAGAACACTGCATGTACTGTGAAGTTGCTGAGACCAAACTGAAACACCCTTTAGCTTCCCAAATTGCAAAGCTTTGAAAAAACACAGAGGAAACTCTAATTTGAGCTGATGTTAAACTTTTTCAAGAGAACTTAGTCTTCCTTTTAGCCTTCGTGAAATCTGAAGAGGCATGGTTTTATTGTGAAGTGAAGCCTAGTTGCATCTCAGTCTTGCACAAAATCTGCATATCAGATTACAAGGAAAAAAATGTCCCGGAAGGGAAATAAGTTTCAGTTTTATTTCTGTACTGCTTCAAGTTTGTGTTCATCAGTATCCTCCCTCACTCATGTTTTTGCCTTTAATAGCTGTGTCTCAGAAATGTATTCAGCTGTGGTATTTCCTAATAAGTCAGAAATTTTTCTGAATTTGTTTCAGTGGATTTTTTGCTGATAATGAAAGTAATAGTCTAGCCAGAGAATAAATCTCTTTAGTTATACATCTGCTGATAATGCCGCTTCTCTCCATTTGTTCGTGTGAGCGCATCTTAGGATGCAAGGGTGAACTGAGGAAAGAAAACGAACTTTTTGCATCAGGATGGGACACCTTCAGCAGCTGAAAATGGTATTGCAACAGACTCTGTGCATTGAAACATGCTCATCCGTGTGGTGTCGTCTGTCACAGGTATAGTAGCTGTGAGACGGCCCAATAAGTGTCTCTGTATGAAGTTGATAAGATAGCAGGTGGTTTTAGGTAGTATGTCACCCGTGTGTGCTGTACTGAATGCATACTGTTCATCCCACAAGTCCCTGCTAAACACTGAGATGGGCTGTCAGTCCTGACTCTACTCCTGTGCCTTTGAAGCTAACTGGGTGCGAATGTAATTAAAGGACTACTACTTTTGCAGTTGCCTGCTGTCCCAAGTGACTAAAAATTCCTGAATACTCAAGGAATTGCTTAAAAAAGAATGAAGATCATCTTGGTGAACACAGGAAAAACCGATAGGATGCCCTTCTCAATAGAATTACATATGGTGCCAGAATAGCCTCTGGAGACTGAACTGATGGACTGAGTTTACCAATGGGGAGAAGGTTTTCCAAAAAAAGTGTCCTACTTTAGCTTCAACTGTATGCTTGCTTCATTTTGGAAGCCCGAAGTTTTTTGTCACCCTTAATCCCTGCAGAGACTTGGCAACCGCTGTCTTGTATTGGGAGGGTCAAGACTAGGCAGAGTACTCCACATGGGGCTTCACAAATCCAGAGAGGGGGAAGTAATCATTTCCTTTGACCTGCTGACTACACTCTTACTAATACGGCCCAGTAGGCAGCTGGCCTTCATTGCTGCAAGGGCACACTGCTGACTCATGTCCAAGTTGTTATTCACCAGGGGCCCCAGATACTTTTGGCAGAGGCCAACACTTGCTCTATGCTTTCTCAGTTCCTGTGTTTTTTAACATACGGATCAAGCAAGTTAAGCTTCTGTAACTCAGGGACTGAATCCCACTATATACTTTAATGCATGTGTACTGTGCCTAGAGTTACAATGGGTAGTGGTCACTAAACTTTGACCTTCATAGAAATGTTGACTTTTAAAAGGTGAAAATTTGCTTTGTGTGTTTGGTCACACTGTGGGTTTGTGGTTTACTTGTCACACTGCAGGGTCATGGTTCAGTCTTTGCTGCCATGGTAATGAATCAAAGGTTATCTGCAAACCAGACGTTTGTAGTAGGTGCAGCTTAAGATGAGCTCAGTCTCTTAATAGTGCCTTTAATACTGCTTAATCATGTCCAGAGGCCAGCTCCAGCTCAAACATTAAAAAAAAAAAACCAAACCCACCCATCAAAAAACAAAAAACCCACAAGCACAAAACCAAAAGCACAAAAAAAACCCAAAAAACAACTAACTGTTTGTGAGTAGAAAAAGGAGCAATGATGCAGTCACACTTTATTGCTCCAGTTTCTTAAATTTTGTTTTAAGGACAGAATCACTTTAGCGAGTCATCATGTAGCGTGCTTGTTGTAACTTGTAGCTTCATAACAGGTAATGTCTAGTAAAGATAATTGATTTATCAATCTAACTGGTCTTCTGCCTTTATCACAGGTTTTTATTGGGTAAGTAATTTGTAACTAAGATTTTATGCAACTTTTCCCAGTTTTCAGGAGGCTGTCCCTAACTTGGTAGGCATATAAAACTCCTTGTATGATAAAATGATCTTTCACACTGCTATACTGGAATCTGCTTGATTATTGTTGTGTTCAGATCTGGACGGGAGAGGTATTTGAAAGGCAAAGCAGACTAGCACAGTGAACTCTCTCTGCTGTCCTGCAAGCGCCCTTCCCTGTTGGCAGAACTTGAATGTAATCTGTTTTAGGTTAAGACACAGGTGGATTTTGCTCTCGGAGTCACCGGAGCACCCGGATTCGGTGTTTATGGAAAAGGAAGTAATGTTGAGGGTCAAGGGTTATGAGTGAAAAAGAACATGGCTTGCTATTTCTCAGGATAAAGATTGATGTACCTCTTTGCGCCAAGTCTAGTTTAAAAAAAAGAAAGCATGTGCTATATACACACACCCCCACGCCCTGAAAACAACCCTGGAAAGCAGCATGGTGGGATTTGGTAACAAATAGTGAATTATTTGGCTTCAGAAATAATTAAATCAAGGGGGAGGCATGGTCCACTTCAGAACTGTATAATTTTAAACTGTGCTTTTCATTCTTTTCTTAGCTGTTGATCCACTCTGCAGTTTCTGAAAACACAAGATTTGATCTTCTGCTGTCTTGACCAGCAAGGAAAGAGAAACTTCAAAAGTGCTGTTTGCTACTTCGGGTTAGTGGCTCAGTCTGAAGTAGACACTTTCATCGCATTTGTAATGCTAGCAATGGAAGATGGCTGTTCCCAGACTTTACTAAGGCTGCCTGAAACTGACAGTGCAAACAAGCTTGTAAATGATGTGATGAACAGTGAAAGAGGGACAAGGATTAGTTTTATATTGCTAGTTAAACATCCTAATGTCCAAGCAGACTTCTGTTGGAAACTCACTTAGGTAACATTTATGAGCCCGGGGAAAAATGCTGTCTGAATTGACAGCAGCAAATTAAAGCATGGCAGCTGAATTACCCAAGCTATAAACGAAATCAGAGAACACAGGCTACTTGTTGCTTTAGGTTTAACAGATCTTACACTAGGTACCTCTCAAGACTTAAAGTGCTTACTGCAACTTCGAATTCTTTGTGTACTCCTAGATATTTTATGTGTAGAAGACGTATGTAAGTAGTGATCAATCTTCCCAGAGAGGTGAAATGCTTTCATCTTCCCGTTTTAGATGATGGGTAGAAGGCGAACCACTTCCCTGTTTCGACAAATGCTTGAACTCTGAGTTGTCGGTGACTGGGGGAGAATGGGTATGTGAAAAATGTCCCAGTGAAATCTGCTGGGACATATGGAGCACTTAAGAACTTAAATGTAAGACTACAAGGATATCTCAGGCTGTGAAAGTAAGCTTCCCTGCTGTCACATCTAGTTGCTCTTATGCTCGCTTTTGCAGACTGGCATCGCTTCATCTGTAAAGCTGTTGTCTTGTGAAAGACTGTTTAAACACCTGATAGCTCTGTTGGCTAGGGACTTCCTGGTTTCCAGCTTACAGGTGTATTTGGTAAATCCATACTATTTACTCTTAAGATGAATTGTCCTCAGTTTGATTTTTTTCTTTCTGGAGTCATTGTTATCTCCTCTTAGTGCATCTGTACACAGCAGCTGTATTTCTTCCCTGCCCTTCACTGGGCTGGATTAAAAAAGTTGAGCGCTCTGTTGGTAATGCCAGACTATGGGATGCAACCGCCTAAGAGACAAACAGTTCTTGAGCCTTCCTCTGTCCTGCTTTGTTGTGAACACTTATTACTTAGGCTTTCAAATCTCATACCAAACACCCCATCGAATCTCGCACACAACATCCATGTTTTAGTTAGTAGTGTTATTTATTGAAATGTAGAAGAGGGTTTTTCTTTTTCCATCCGGACACAGGGGAAACAGCATGGGGTTCCTTAGCCGCATGTGGTTCCTTTGCCACATGTGGTGGCATTGTAAGTGTTCCCAGTGGCTAGCAGAGTAATTAACCTGGCTTTAATTATTTGAAATGCTATTTTTGTAGGAGGAGGATACATAATATGAACATTGAGGCATTAGGATGAGATTAATTCCATCAGAGTGGCCAGGAAGTCCCGTAAAGCAGACTTCTAATGCACTTGAAATCCTACCAATTAGTACGGTGAACTCTTTGGGCATTGCTCGTGCTGCTGGCTGGTAAGCTGCTATTGAACAGAGCACTGTAATAAGTTGGGCATTGCCAAAAATGTAATTGCCTGTTTGCTCCCACTCGATGTTCTTCTGTGGCCTGTGCAGAAGGCCCTGCTGGCTGGGGGGTAGTTAATGATTTGTGCTGCTTTTAAAGTCTGACGATTTTTGCATCCGAAATAGATACTTTGTGTTCACCGGCAACAGGGATGGGAAGCTGGTAGTTGTAACAGCAGTGGTGACTTTGGATGAGACTTTACTTCAACAGTGTGCAGCAGAAACTGAAACCCTATTGCTTTATTGTAACCCATTTAGACAGCTCCGCTGCTACCAGTGCACAGGGGGACCAAATGAGCTCCCCCACCCACCCCCACTGGCATTTTGCACAGTAGAGGTACATCCAGTGAAGAGCCAGGGGTTAACCTGCGCTGCAAGGGTCTGTAGGGTTTCTGTGGCTTCCCCTGCCAGGGGCGGGAAAGAAGCCACAAGGCCAAGGACCACTCTGAAATGGGAAGGTTTCGCCTGGTGGAGATGTGTTGTTTTATACGAATGATGAGGTGTTTGCTAGACGAGAAAGAGAATTCACCGCCCTCGTTAAGCTATCTGGTGGGTAGAAAGCAAGGCTTCTGTCCCTGCTCCGGTTAATTTTTCAAAAGAGAAAAACTTCAGTGGGGGATGTTGAGAGACAGGCTAGAACAGAATTGAGTAGGCATTTCTAATCCCCATGTTGAAGCACCCCTGTACAATGGAGGCAAAATTTGCTTGAAGGTGAGGATTTGGGATTGGCTTTTTGGACTCCCCGGTCAGTATTCTCATTTTGCTTGTTAACTCTCCTGGGGTTTTGTGCCGTCTTACAAAATAGCAATAGGTCCCTAACTCATTGAAGAATGAGAAAATACTGGCAGCTTACAGTTTTTTAACATCAATGACACTTTCCAGCCCAGGTATAGTCATGGTAATTCTGCCTGATTTTGCTATGTCAATTTAATGCTTTGTGGCTGCTTTGTCTGCTGCTAAGCATGTATTGCTCTGCAACTCAGAGGTGTCAGTATTTCACTGCTGGGCAAGTTATTAGCTGTCTTGAACGTGCTTCACCAAATGTACAGAATATCTTAGGATCTTCCAACACGGAAAACAGTCTAAAGCCTAGTTGCTATTTCTTATTATTACTGCAAAGTAGTAGGTGTTAGAGGCATGATCGAGCCAGGCAACGGGGAAAATTTAAAACAAATCCTGCAGTAACATGCTGAGAAATAAATGGCACCTCCCCAGTAGCCCAGATCTGTTTAGATGAGGATGGAACCTGAAAAACTGTAAAGCCTGTGCCATTACTTTTGGCTGGTTTTCTAGCACATGTGAAATAATAAGTCAACACATGACTAATCAGCTGCGAGCCCCATAGCAGAGGGCCAGCTAAGCACTGGTCAATGCTAAACCTGCCAATCGCAGAAGTTACACAAACAGCTATTGTCTCGTAGGATTTGCAGCCTGAGTGCTCTCACTGCTGGTGTTGCCAGCTATGTTGAAATCTAAGGGTTTGTGGGTTTCTTCTCTTTATGAAACGAAACTCTACAAATCAATGTTGCCATGGAGAAGTGCCACGTAATCATCAAGGGCAGACAATGAACTAATTAATTGTAGAAATCTGACTGCAATACTGACAATACCCCTGGGATATAGAACAGTTACCATTGAATTCAAATAGCCATTTTCAGGGAACCAGTGATTCCTTCAGTATAATGTAGTGCTGGCTGATCAACTATGACAAATGGAAGTTTAGGCAGCGATGGATGTGTAACTAAGGAGATGGATGCTCAGCCAGTTATAAGTGAACAGACACATCTGGCTTCTGCCTTTTGTACAGATGTGGGCATAGGAAAGTGGAGAAAAGGTCCTTTTAGGTCCAGAAATGTGCACGTGCTTGGGTCACAACGGGTCAACTGAAGATATGTAAAATTTTTTGCTTTTCTCTGTTGTTTGCCATTTTATTATTGGTCTAAACATGATACTCTAATGAAAGGGACTTGCTGATTGCCATGGGATTTCTATGTAACTCTTCCTCTCTTTTTTTTTTCTTGTTTACCCTATGCGATTTTGGCTAGGAAAATCCTTAGTCCTGTTGTCCTGTCTTAAGCTGCTTGCTGAAGTGCATTATTAAGGAGCAGCATGTAACATGTTTAAATAGAAGTGTTACTTTACTAGAACTGCTGAAAAATAGCTAGTTCACAAAATGCATAAAGTTAAATTTGTTTGGGGAACTGGATATCAAGTGTTGAATTCTAAGGCCTTTAAATCATGCTAGCATGAAGACACTGATCAGTCTCATATCAAGGGCACGTGAAAAATCTCAAAAGGCTGTAAAAAGAGGTAAAAGATCAAGTTGTGTGCAATTTGAAAAGAAATTTTTAGTTGTTAGAGAAAGCAGTTAAGCATGGGAGGCAGCCTGCCTTGCTCAGTGATGGCTGAGGGAAGAGGAAAAAGGGCGATGCTGCAAGCAGTGTATGGCTAGTACTTCAGAAGGGAGTTGGGAGGCCCTTTCGGTGTACTCTGTGCAGCTCTTAGAGCATGTAAGCTCATCAGTCAGTGCAGAAAAGGACAGAGAGCATTTCTTACCTGATGTTCAGAAATGCCTTTGAAGCAGACCTGGGCTTTTTTAGAAGGAAGTAGGGATGTGTCCTTTCTGGATAAATCTAGATAAATCCTTTTAGATAAATCTAAAGTGGCACATGTTGTGCTTGTCCAGGCCTGCTTATATCCCCTGCACCTCTACTCCTGCACCTCAGTAAGAAATGTCAATCTGTAGTTACAGTGGAGCCTGGATCGGCAGCATGAAAGAATCTGGAAAACAAGCATCCAGAGCTACTACTGAATAATAAAGAAAATTTAAACTAAGAAGGCCCACAAGAAATCCTTCACAGTACCATGGCATGTTGAGCAGGATGCTTCTAAGGCTCTTCCAAGTGCTGGGTAAATTGAGAATATACCCAGACTGGCAAAAGATGCATTTCTGCAGCCACTTCAGTGTTTGAGCTTCATTTTCAATTCTAAAGGCGGATTTGTAAATGCCTAATGAGATCTGTCTGGTTTCCAGCTGCGTGTGCTGTTACAAACAGTGCTGACCTGTCTCAGCTGTCTGGCTCTAAGGAGGAAAGCAGTGCACTAATGAGGGGGCTTGGCTGTGTATCCTGCCCTCCTTCCGCAAGCGGGGGGCTGCCTCGCTGGGCAAGGAGGGGTGCAGCAGGGTGGACGAGGAAGGGAAGCTGGGTGCTGTGGGGTGGTGTTTGCTATGAGCACACAGAGAAGGGTGCTGTGGGCAGAACTTGGATCTTAGGGAGGAGGATGTCCTTCTGACTAACATCTCTAGCAGGTGCCTTGATTAGACTATTGATTTTGGGAAGTATATTCAATAGGGAGGGCAAGTCATGCTATGTGTGGACACTGCTAGGCTGCAGTCATGAGCCGAAGACTGGCTGCCCGCAGACTGACTGACTTCAGGTGGCAAATGCATTGTGCTTTTGCACGTATCTGCAGTGGGAAGACTTGGCTCTTGCTGCGGTGAAGTTACTAGACTGAATTAACCAGCAGTTCAAACTGGTGAGGCAAATGCTGCTTTGTCAAGACTGTTCATCATGCCAGTGCTTGAAAAACTAGTGGATTTCTAGTGAAGTAGAGCTAAGGAGGGGGCATGTGAGGAGAGCTGCATTTGCAGAGCAGCAGACCTTCCTATTTGTAGGTCATCTTACTTCTAATAAATTGCTTTGACATTGAAAAAAAGAACAGCAGATGCCTCTTTCTCATAGTTGTCTGGGTTTTTTGCCCAGTTGTTGCGGCAATGCTGAAGGGAACCCTGCCAAAGAGAGTTCATTTACACAGGATTCCTGTTCCTTATCTTCTGTAGCAATGAGCTCGGATATTAGAGTATCCATTCCTGGTACAACACTGGGGAGGATGGTGCTTGGGAATGAGTGAAAAACTAGTGGAGTCATTGAAACACTTTGAGGGTATTTTGGTCACAGATAACACTTGAATGCAGATGAGTAAATAACAGCACAAGAAATCTGCAAGAGGCTGCTGCTTGTGGTTAAAGAACAGTGAAAAGTCAAATTAGCATAGAAATGAGAATGAATAGGCACAAGGAAATGAGGAAACTGAAGTTGCACTGTGCTAAACTGAATTGGTAGGGTCGAGTGTTTCTGACCATGAAATAAATAAAACAGAGTTCCAACCAGGGTGGTGCTGGAAAACATGTACCTAGAGGCTGATATAGCCTTTGTGCTGCCAGAATAGCTCTGTTGGATTCAAAGCTAGGAATTAGCTGCCCTAGGTGAGCTCCTTATAGAGAACAGCAACAGAAATGCTGAACACAGCCTCGCCCCAAAAAAAGTCATACAGTGCCACGTGGAAATACAGAAACAAGGGGAGGCAGCAGTCACTGCTGTTGTCTTGCCCAACAAGACTGAGAGGTTTGTACTACTGTGACTTCCTGAGGTTAAAACAAGTTCATCACCGTCTTGCTGCGCACCAGAGATATCCTGGAGACCTTCCCTCTCCTATCCTGTGTCATACCATGTCTCGGAGCAGTCCGGGCAGCTAGCAGGCTCGCAAAAATCTTCCGTGGGAACTGAAAGTCCTCCAGCATGCTTTAGATCTGGCCTTGCATCGTATATGCTCTTCAAAGACTGTTGTTCTCTGCACAGAGTAGATTTGTACCAGCAGGCAGGAAGACCTGAAGAGAGTCCTGGGCTAGTTGGTATTAGCAGAAAAAAATTCTTCACAGGAACAGATGGAGTCATAAAGATGTTAAGGTAAAGATTCACACATACACACGCTATTAACAGAGGATTTATTTTGGTTCTTGGCATAACTTTCATAGTCAAGTCACATCTTTAATTCAAGTATAATTAACTTTTTCATGGAAAGGGGTGAGAAAAGCAAAAAAGCTTCTTCAATACAGAGGAGAAAGATACTCAGGTGGTGTGTGAATAAGTTTGAATCTGAAGCACTGAGGTCTTTGTCTCTGTGATGAAGTGGTGGTTTCTGAGTTCTGATGCTCACCCATTAATACACCTATCCTGTTTCCAAATTCTGCATATTTATGACTAGATACCCTCATCTCATTTGACTGCGGGATACAGAAGTTGCTATTCTTTCATTTTAAAACATGCTCATTTTTCTAATATAGAACTTCTCATATGTCAAGTGCAATTGTGATCAACTCCATGGGAATACTCAAGACTTAGCTATAATTTTGGTCTAAGCTGTTTACATGAAATAAAAACATTGGAGAACACACCTAACAGGCTCATCTCTCCCTGTAGGTAAACCAGCTCATTATAGATTCTTTCATCCTGCTGCTCTACCTCCCCCCTACCACTTTCCCTGTCCCAGCAAAAAACCAAACAAACTTCATCAGGTTATAGTTTTACTAATCCTACTGCCAGACCTCAATCCCTTGCCACAACAAGCTGTAAACCTCTCCCCCTTCCTCTCAATTTGGTGACTTGGCACAATATGAAACCGTAGTTTTAACTTAACTGTATAGCTGCTGATTTTTGAAAGAGGCTGTACCAGTCTCCCAGCTGCTTCCTTCCACTGTGCATCAAATCCAATGGTTCATCTTATCTCGCTGTCAGGAAACTGACAGATGAGTCAACTCCAATCTGATTGTGTTTACTTTTGGGGGGTGTTATTTTTCATCTGGATCAAAGATTTGCACTGCAACCAGCTGACTGCTCAATCCAGTCAATGGGAAACAGTGGGAGTATTTAGGTAGGAGTGGGTATAGTGGGGGAGACAGACCACCCCTTTGGCAGTAGCCTCCTGTTTGGCTGGATTAGGCATGTTCAGTCTGAAATCTCTAACCATTGAAACTTAATACCTTCTGTTCACCTGAAAATTAAACGATATGCTTAGTAGAATCATTTCAATAGGATAAATGCAGAGACTTCGTTGCTGCTTCTTGACAAAGACCAGACACAGATTAATTACCCCTCATTGGAATGACCGGCCCTCAAAATCTTTCTTCTAGGGAGACCAGTGGTTACTGAAAGAAGGAGATGGGGTACAGGCTTGAGGGATACATGTCTACAGAGTTAATCTAGTTAGGCTTTCAGGAATTAATCTCTATCTCTGTTAGAATTTGAAAATACTCCATACTTTGGGAATTCTTTAGAGGGCTAAAAGTGGATCCACTTCTCAAAGTGAACAAACTTCATTGATATAATAGTTTGTATTTGTGTTGCCGTACCCAAGAGGAGAATCTGGCCAGGAAACACATGGCCTTGTACTGAGTGCCATCAGAAGAGACTGCACAATACACAGACAGGTAGAAACAAGAAAACGAAATGGGGAGACAAAGGAAGTTTCTGTGGGCAGTTCTGAACCCTTTCAGAAGTCCTGGTTCATTTCCTCACAGCGGGCCGGGGCACAAAATCTAAGCATGTGTCAGTGGCTGAGATTTATTCTCCGTGAAGAAGCTGTTAAATGCTCACTGAAAATTACAGAAAAGCTCTTTAAGAGGACAATAGTGTCACCAGATATGATGTATTCTGCTGCGTAGATGTTGGGTTTGAACATAAGCCTGCTACCTGTATGAGTTTCATTTAAAATCTCCTTCCCTACCAAGGAAACAAATCTATTAACATGATTTGTTTAGGCTTGATTCTGTAACAGTTATTATCTCTCCCAAAGCTTAGCAGAACGATCTCCTCTGAACTCAAGGGAACCCAGTATGTGATTGCTGTTGTACAGGACACGGTGGACCCCATGGGTGGTGCTCATGGCAACAGTGCAACATTTTAGAACAAGCAGCTGTGCAGGTAAACAGCTGCTTTTTGTCAACAGCACTGAAATACAAGTTAACCAATGCAGTTCCTGCACAAATCATTGGCTGCTAGCCTAGCTGTCCTCCAAAAAGTTTTCCCATAATCTCCAGTGAGCCTTTTTGTTTGATAATAAAATGTGGTTTAGCTGAGTGGCACACTTGCTATCTCTCCTATTGAATTATTTATTCACTTCCAGCACTTACTTGCTCATTTGAAATCCTGTGCTGTCATGTATTCATCAAGGAAGCTGTCTTTGTTTAGTCTGAGCAACTGCTTGGACTATCCATATCCAAGCAGCTTTCTCTTCCTTGGAAAGAGGATGTTTCGGAAGAGGTGGTCTTCCTCCCTCCCACCAACTTTGGCCTCTTAGATTTGGAACCAGTAAGTAAAGCAAGTGGAAAACATGGTTCAGAAGAGGGATGGACTTGGGCTTAGAATGGAAATAGCAATTTCACAAGTGTTGGATCCTGCAAAAGACTGAGGCACTGCTAAGTTCATGTGTGTCAGTATTCTTGTAAAGTGGTTATGAAGGTTACATGGGAATGCCAGTAAAAGAATATCTATGAAACATCAAGCATGACGCAGGAAAACTCACCCTGATACCATACTTGCAATCATGGCTTGGGGTTTGGCTGGTACTGGTAGTAACTGAGTGACAGGAAAGCCTTTCAGGATAAAATTGATGCTGCTGTTGTGAATCCTGCTGTCTGGTGCTTTATTACTGTGAGGTTGTTACAAGGATTTTTGGTCCAAAGTCTGAACCTGCTTTCTAGTTTTCTGCTTGTTTATGACTTGATATAGGTCTGCTTACTGCCTTTCTGGCCTTATTTTTCTTTCTCCATTTAAACACTGTCTTGACAGCCCAAGCGTGTGCTCCAGAATCTGCCATTTGTTAAGACTAATGCGATATATTTACCCTGCATGTCAACCATGTCCGTTCTGTCTCCTTTTCCTAAGTCAGCTTGTGGGAAGGAGGGATAAATTTTCCCTAATGTATAGGTAAGTCCCTGAGGACAGTGAGTCTCCCAAAATAGGAAAGATGCTCAGCCTCTCACAGGAGTGGCATTGCAGTGTGAAACCCCCAGGAAGATGTCCTGATGATCTAATGAGTAGTGTGGCGTTGTCTGTACTCCTGTGTTCTGCAGCAAGGTAGGTCCAGGATTGGGCTGTACCTTTTTTCATCACCCTGCTGCTGAGTTCTGTAGTACCATCAAGACCAGAGTGAAAAAAAGAGCTTAAATGACGTGGTTTGAAGGGGAGAGGGGGGAAAAAAAAAAAGAAAAAAGCAACAGGCTTAATATTCATGTTCTTGTTGCTTCTGCACTGTCATTTAAGCGTGACTGATCATTGGAGGCATTTAAAACTTGTGGTCTAGGGACACTGGTCTGGGGAGGGTGATCTGCAGACTGACAACCCACGTTGATGTGGAGACTGTAGATAGCCCTGGGTTGTCATGGTATCAGAGAGTGCCAGGAACACTTGTAGATGAAGTTAATACCATGTAAGCTGGCTAACAGCAAATTCTGGTATGTGAGTAGGAATTAAAAGGAGGGCATTAATAATCAACACTGTCAAATATGAACTGTTGAAAGATGAGGTATTTCAGATTTCCTATGGTTTTTTTGAAGGTTTCCTGCCTTGTTGGGAAAGGTGATGCCATTAATTAAACTTCACTGGCACTCTGAACGTAGTGTTTGGTATGCTGGGCTTGCAAACAAAGATGTCTTTTCTTTTTTTTTTTAATAGAGATACTGGTTTAATTCCCATTTCAATAATCTTATTCTGGAAAGATAGCAGGGTAATCTATTTTTCTTTGAGCTAAAAATTATTCCCTGGTAGAAATGGAAATGAGGAAAAATTATACTGGCATAAAAGCATCTTAAAATAGCTTCTACTTGGAGTTAGCAACCTTTTTGGTGTGCCAGATAATATTTTGCTTTGCCAAATTATAGGTGAAACATGCTCGTAAGCGACACTGAAAGCTGAAAGATTGCCTCTCGGAGGCAAAAGGCCACTCAGCAGCTGATGAGCAGTGCCGTTCCCTTTGAATGAAGGCAGAGCTCCCGGATAACCTGAGTTCAGAGCGTGCCAAAAGCTGGAGGCTGCTACCTCTCCCCAAATGCCACAGCTTACACTGGTGTAGTGTGTCACTCCAATCTCCTCACAGGCTATGTTGGTCACAGGTGCCCAAGGCAGCAAAGTCTATAGGCTTTGACTGATCTCTGTTGTGAAGCTATATCAAGAACGAATTACAACGCAGGGGAACTTGCCAAAAATGCAGATCTCTGAGTTCATCCATGTAGTTGCCTGTGTGGTTGCAAAGTAAAATAGATACGGACACTTAAAGAAACTACTCAGAGAACTGTTGCTCAGGCCAGGATAAATTTTCCTGTTAAACCTTAGAATTAATTTTTTGGGAGAAAGGTAAGCTTTTCAGTTAGTGTAAATAATGATATGGAAACCGTAACAGGTACTTCCAAAGTCCAGGCACATGTTAAAAGGGATGAATCATTGTGTCTGGCTTCTTAAAAATGATTATATTAATACTCAGCATGTATTGACATAATCTCCAGGAAGTTTTCCAGCAGTGTTTTATCTGTAGCATTTTTGGATCAATAACACAAAATTAGAAATGGTAAAGCTTTTTTCTAATGGCTACTGCTGACTGGCTCAAAAAAGATTCCAGTCAACTAATTTTATTCAGAAGCCATTGTCTCTAATTGTAAGATGCTGATTAGTTATAATGATCTGCCAACAATTGATAAGTCATGCCAATAGTCAGATCAAGAGGTTTGAACAACAAATCTAAACATAGCAGATACAAAGAAATTGGAGAATCTGAAGTTTATTACCAAGGGCATTGCTAGCACAGCTGTTGGAATATATGGGGGAATATAGTAAAAATTGTTTGCAATATGAAAATGTCAGTAAAACCCTGTTGTTGCCTCTTGCAGTGATTGATCTGACAAATAACTTGGAAACTTCTTTTACCTGTGCAATGCACACTACTACCGGGGTATTTATTGCATGTGAAGTTTTATTTTTGCTGCAGAAGGTCAGATTGGACTCTTAAAAATCAGTCATTGTCTTCCCCTTCCCCTTTTCTATTTCATTTTTTCCACTAGTAGAAGGGGGCATGAAGGCTCTTCCCTGAGACTTTTCAGCCTCAGAGCATGTATCACGGTATCTGGTGTAGAGCCATGAGCAGTTTGTAGGACTCATTGGCTTTGGCATGGTTTAGATGTTCAAAAGAGGTGCTGCATCTAGACAGCAGCTCTCTAGAGTGGCAGAGGGACAAGGCCCAGGTATACAGATGTCTTATCTGACTGTGACCTACAACAGCTGATGGAGGCTGCTGATGGATCTGTTGCACACCACCTGGTATAGCATCTAGCTATAGAGGAAGGAAGAAAGAAGTGCCAGCTGCAAAAATTCAAGCAAGAAACCTGGAAGAAACAACAAATTCCAAATGTAAGTTGGTTAAGAGAGGAGGAGCAGCAGCTGGGCTGCGGGGCCAGCTGGTAAATACGGGGAGGAGGGGCGGTCTGGAAGGAGTGTAACTGGTGTTAGTGGCGTACTTGTGGGTGCAAGAAGCTTGGAACACGGAAATGCACAGCTTCCTCTAACAAAACCACTATTTGCCAACTTGACCAAACATTAGGGGAATCAATATATGTAAAAGTGCTGTATGTATTCACTTTGCTTTATCTGCTGATATTTTAAGTGAGAGGGTTGTGTGGATCCAGATGATGCCTTTGGTACCAGTTCTTTTATGTGTTACAGAAAAACTAAGGACTTCATATGGAAACATTTTTCTTGAAACTCAGAGTGAATAAATGGCCCTTAAAGTTAATTGCAGAGTCCCTTTGGATGTTATTGCCTGTCAACCGTCAGCATCATTGCAATAGAGACAATGTCCTAAGTGGTAAATGAATAGTGAAGAGAAACCTCATTGTCAGGAATTCTTATTTCTTTTCAAGAGAAGATCTGCTTCTGGTTGGTTTGGTGATTTACCAACCCTCAAGGTGTGAATGGGTTTTTTTCTGGGCTTTTTGTACCCTGCTTTTTAAAATAATAACTTAAAAAATCACAACTGCTTAAATTGTAAGGTATTCTTTATTGGATTCACCTGCCTTTGCACCTTCTACAATTTATTACATCTGGTTGGTTTGATGCATTAGGAGTCCCCTTTAGATCCTTATCTACAAAAGATGTCAGATGTTTTACAGCTCTGTTCTGGAGTCATGCCTTGAGCTCTCAAGGAGTTCTTTACTCCTTGTGCAAGCTACTCTGCTGATAGTTGTGTGTTATAATGGGGGGAGGGAAGGGGGAAGAATCAGGTACACCCTGAGTGCCCTGCAGCTGTAGTGAATTTCACAAGGCACGCAGCCATGTAAATACTTCCATTTCAAGTTCTCGAAGGGGGTGTCTATATCCAACAGCTTTGTAAAGGACAATAAAATAATGCAGAAGGTTAGTTTCCAACTAAATATAGGGCTTTAAAAAGTACATGAGAAGTGCAGGAGAGAAAATATTAAAAACTTTTAAGAGGAAGATTGTCATGTTTTGCAGAGTCTATATTTGAAACTGTCTTGGCAAGTAAAAATGTTGCCAAACAGTAGCTTCACACTTTTGCTTATATGGTTGCAAAAGAAATACATGGCTGTGGAAAAACTTTGCTGTAAGCATGTGTTAGCTGAGGTTATCTAGCACAGGCCCAGGTTTTGTGTAGCCTGGCTCAGAGCAGCCCCTCTGCTTTAAGGAAATATTCCAAGATAAGTGTTTGATAGAACAATGGCTCTTCTAGCTCTAGAAGGAAGAGTTGCATCCCTCTAAGCTTCGTTTAGAGAATGGGACTTGCCTGGATTTGTGCCTCCATTTCTACTGCTTGAGTGGTATTTCCAAGCCCTTCTTCCCTCAGCTATAGCAGCTGAAGAATTTGGGCAGGATCCCAGATGAATCAGAAGTGTGAAGTGAGCCTCTCTCTGGCAAGAGTGTGTCTCTGTGCACTGACTGCTGCACAGGAGCACAACTCAGTTACGTGAATGCGAGTGCTCTGGAGGATATCGTGGAGTACAGCTAGCTGGCTGGTGCTTGGAGGTTCCCACTCCTGAAAGGTAGTGCAGGTTCTCTGAAGAACTTGTGGTCCCAGTATAGATGATGACTGATGTATTGAAAAAATGCTACCTGTTACTGTGAACAGCAGGTGAAGCAGGACCTTAGGCACTAAAACAATGAGGTTGCCTTGCTCGGCCCGCTGGTTACTTACCAAGTGGGTCGATGGTTTATTGTAGCTATTTTATAGCATGTTTTTCAAACCACTGCGTTATATGAGGGAGATGAGGCATGATGACAACTTTTATGAAATTGTTTTAGACCATGGAGGAATTACTTTGGATGTCGTATGAAGTTAAAGGTTCAAAGGACTTGTGGGTGGAAAGTGTGATAACTTCGACACCAGAGCTCCTCTGAAGGGACAGAAAACACGCTTATTGGATAGCTACATGCCTCAGTAAGTCAGAAACATATTTGTTTGATGTAGACAATGTTTAGTTTTGTAGATAGAAGGAAGAAAAATTAGTACTAAAACTTTCTTTGAATGTTACATTCAGCACACATATCACCTTGTATAAAGAAAACAGGAAGATGTTAAGGTAATAAGACAAAAGTTAATCATAATTTTCTTCTTGAATCACTGTTAAGCAGCTGTCTTATTCATTGCTTCATTTCCACTAGGGGCCAATGAATTGGAATTACAGTACTTTTATGGCTGCATCTGCCTGACCCCACTTTGGAAATGTTAGCTCATTAGCAGGAAGCCACTCTAAAATGCTCCACATTGCTTGTCTCTGACTCAGCACAACCAGTATGCAGAGAAAGCACAGTTTTTTCTCTCAGATAAACTGAAAAAAAAGTCTGCTGTTGAGTATCATGCACAAGGGTCATGCAGCATGGACTGAGGACCTCATAGCATGTGGTGGATGCAGCTTGGTTGCAAGCAGTCCTGGAGGGTGAGTATTGTCTGTGTGTGGGAGTGTCCACACAGTTCAACTGGAAATTTGAGATCAAACTGTTTCATAATGTTTCTGTTTGCTTTTTTCCAGCTGGGCTGTTTACACTAAGATCTCTTCTTTAGTAATGCAACATGTGTGTTTCCCTCATTACTTTCCTCCTCCACCTCTGAATCAGCAAAGACTTGTATAAAAATGAAAAGAAAATTAACTTGGCAAGTACTCAAAGGCTCTTAAGGTTGAAGATGTGATGGAAGTGCATGTTCAAATGTGAGTAATCCTGCTTTTTGTCCTTTGTCAGCAATGGATGTTGTCAGCCTGGTGGTGTATCTGAGCCTGAAGCGCAGGAAATAAGCATAGTGTAGGCATAAGGCCATACCAGCCAGGGAATTTATTGGCTGAAATGCAAGCCCTTGGGGGCTCCTAGGTTGAGGTTCAAGGTAGTTTCAGTTGCCATTGGAAATTTCAAGATATGCTCTCGGCTTCTGGATCAAGAGGCTACATTATTGCACGTAGACCAAGCATGCAGGCAGCCAGGTGTGCTCAGGCTCACTGGAAACAGTAGTTTATACAGAAGACTATGGGAATAGTGTGTCAGGTATGAGGGAGGCTTAGCCAGTTAGTTGTGCTGAATAGCTTTCCAACTGCTCCCTGCTACTCTTTGGAGGAAAGTGAATTATACAGAACTTCTCAAGGACAATCAATGAATGTCAGTTGTAGCACAGCGTACTTGCTAATCCAGCCATGGTGTGCCATTGGCCCAATGGGACGTTTGCAAATATTCTGGACATAGATGATCACTGCAAGTGGTCACAGAAATGAGGACTCACTTTCCTGCATCTGATGGGGGGAGTAAAGAAGACAAAGCCAAACTTCTCAGTGGTGCCTGTGGCAGGACAAGAGGTAGTGGGCACAAACTGAAGCACAGAAAATTCCATCCAATTTCATAAGAAAACACTTTTTTACTGTGTGGGTGACTGAGCACTTGCACAGGCTGCTCAGAGAGGTTGTGGAGTCACCATTCTTGGAGATATTCAAAGCCTGGCTGGACAGAGTCCTTTGCAACCTGATTTAGCTGACCCTGCTTGAGCAGGGGTTGGACTAGGTGATCTCTAGAGACTCCTTCCCACCTCAACAATTCCGTGAAAAAGGAGCTGGGTTGTGTCAGACATGGAAGCTTGAATGAGGGTAACTTCATTCAAGTAGAATTTGGATTAAGGTGAATAGGTTTAGCTCAAAGCAGGGCAACTGTTCTGGTTATGTGAATGAATGTAACAGTAGAGGATCTCTTTACAATCTTCAGTCTTCTACAAGCTGCACTCTGTGTGGTGCTTGGCATAATGAGGATGTAGCACTGCAGACCCTGCTGGGCATAGAAGGGCATGTTCTTCAATGGCTTTCTTCTCAAAAGATAGCTGTAGGCAATTACTTGCTTTCACAAATTGGACTTTTCTGGATTGCACCGAGTATTCCACTGTGCAGGCTCTTCAGTATGTATTAAGGGGCTGTTTTCCCTGAAAATGTGGCATTTTTTCTCTGCCAGAAGGTGGTAACGTCTGCTTCTCTAATCTACATTATACTTGGAAAAAAACCAACCCTATTTCATTTGCTTTATGCTGTCAGGATTTGACTTACTTTTTCACAGCCTAGTAGATTAAAATCCACTATATTTAGTCTCTGCGAAAGCCAGTTAGTCTAGACAAAAGAGAAAAATCTGCAAGTACTTTCCAGATTTCTGATACTGTCCATAAAGCATTGTATTCAGGAGAGGAAAGTGGACCAGCAGCTTCCCCTCCCACTCATACTTGGAGACAGACATTGAGGTGATGCTTGAAAAGAGGCATAGGGTTGTTTTGTGCTCTACTAAAGCTGCAGTTTAGTTTTTCATGGCGTATTTCAACAGAACTGTTGACAATTTTGACTGAAATGTGGCCTCAGAATTGTGTAAAGTGAGGCTGCAATGAGGTGATAAAACTTGTGTAGATGAAACCTTGTCATAATGAGCACAAATGATAAATGCATAAATAAACTTTCAAA
>NW_008824791.1:848356-858912 GCF_000699105.1 Pygoscelis adeliae
TAATTGGCTGACTAACAAGTGTAATAGGTGCACAACCAGGAATGGCATACATCTGACTGACTTGTACGTGGTGTTTCTAGAAGACCTACTTTTGAGGAGGTGTACAATTTCCCCATTTCCAGCTGCTAAACTCACGATCACCATCACTTTCAAAATCCGATCTACGTTTGTAGAAACAAAAACTCAATAATTCTCTGGAGCAAATGCTGCTAATTAAGGAACCTGATGCATTCATGTTCGTTTATAGCTGGATCTGGGGTGGTTGGATTTTTTTCCTAAATCATCTTTTAATTACCTCCCAAGCATCTGCTTTGCCTGTGAAGGGATGTAATTGGCCTTATGGGGCTGGAAGGAACACAGAGAGGTGCGTGCTACTTTTCAATGGCTGCAACTGTGCACAAAACTTGAGGACGCTGAGACCTGAGCTTTGATGCTTTGAGAAGAGTGAGGACTCTTGGTCATTATTACCCTGTAACCCACTTACTTTGTAAGCTTAACCACTTTGTAAGGCCTTGGGACTGATTCTTATTAGGCTTTGCCTGAATTTGTCTTAGCCAGCCTAGAGCTTTGGTTTTGTTTGTTTAGCTGCTATAGCAATTTAGTTTAATGATGAGGAGGCTATTGGCTAATTTCTTTTGCTCTTGCTTCATTTTGTATAAGCATGTGAAATTACCATAATTTTATATAGGTAATTGTAACAAGTAGTTATTAGAATGAAACATTTATGGCTATAGTGTAACGTAGTGCGGGTAATGTAGGCATGGTATGACAGTAGAGGCCACCAAAGAGGTCACAGGATGTGGTATAGAGGAGTAGAGGCATGGGGTGATAATGGAAGGGGGAAAGGATGATACTGGAGGCCTTAGGGCTATTGACAACCATGCTCAGTTAAAGAACTGCAGAGCTGGACAAGACCAGTTTTAGTGGTAGCAGAGAAAAGGAACAGGTATCAGACTTATGTAGAGAGAGAGTTTCTTACCTGTAACAAATCTGGATGTAATATCAAATTGCACATCAGTGAAGAAAGATTAAAGTGTAAAATTGTGTTAGAAAATGTATAAAAATACTCAGATGTGGGCCCTGGAGGGAGAAGGAAAGAAACCGTTGACAACATTCTCCTCAGTAAAGGGAGGAAGAAACCCCATCGTAAACATGATGCTCCTCCTAGCAAAGGACTGGGGATGCTAACAACTTGTTGGAACCTCAGTCCCCCGTCCTCCCCCCCAGCTGATTCTTGAGGATGACTTAATGTCACACTTGAGAGCCATAGGGGCGGGGTAAGGGGCAGCATAACACCAGAGAACATTTTTGTATAGCAATCTTTGACTGTATTACTGAGCTGTGCATTGTATTGTTTAGATAATTTGGACTCCAAAGGTTAGTTAACTGCACCCTATTAAGTTTATTGTATTTTAGTTAGGCTGTTAAGATTTTAATTAGCCTAACAATAAATTCTTGGCTTCCCAAATGAAGCATTTCTCCTTTTGCCCATAATAAGACTTTGAGTGTAATAACTTGTCACGTAGGTACTACAAGGATTGAAGAATGATGAGTGTGTTCACAGAGAACAACAAAGGACTGTGCTGATGCACTGAAAGAAGTCACTGAGAGGAATAGACAAAGCCAGAAAGATCTTCATCCCGATGACTAATGATAGAATACTTGCACTGTATTACTATGTTATTTTAGCAATCTTCTGAGAAACCCAGTGGGAGGTGTTCCTGGTGATGTACGGAAGAAGCCAAAAAAAAAACCCAGCTGTCTGAAAGAATTTTCCTGCGTTAGGTAAAGCAGGGATATGTGAGGCGAAAAAAATGTTCAGTTGAGATAGCTTGCATAATTCATGCCAATTTCTGCTCTTAGTTTAGTTCACAGTTTATTTGCTTCATACCATTTGCAGGGAGGGGAAGCACTAAAGGTCTGATTCTTTAATGTTCCCAGTATATTCTTGGTAAGATTTTTCCAGCTGGGTAATTACGACAATGTGATGGAATTGGGAAATTGCCATGAAGTTGGCATCAACTAGAGCCAGCTACAAATTTAATCAAAGCCAACTGACAGATTGGGTACAACACTGTAATAAGACAGTAAGGAGATATGAAGGATACTCAATCCAGCACAGTCCGTGTTGTTTCTCACCTCCTTGAGAAGTACTCCAACTCCAGACCATGCATCTTTCTCATGAAAGCACTGTTGTAAACAGCTTCCAGTAGCCATGATATTTTAGGATGATTTAGGTCATACACATCCGTCTTTACCTGGTGCTGGCACCTGAAATTACTGAGTAAACAATTATGTCAAAAAATTTATAGCTATGTATTGTGACAATTCCTAAGCAGCAATCAAAGCCTGTTGTGTTACTTGAATGTAATATAATGCCTTAGGCTTCTCAGAGAAGCTAGTTTTATGCTATATAGCTTTACTGGCTTTCTCTGAGACACTTAATGGAAACTGATGATTGTTACTTAAGGCCAAAGGAGGTGAAAGGTTGCTTGTTTACCTTGCAAACATTTGGAAACTAATTATTCCTTATATTCTCAATATATGATCTTGAATTTGAGGACTGTTTCATCCATAGAATATAAACGTAAAAAAAACCAACAACAACAAAAAACCCCTCAAACAGGGCAAAAGTAAACAATTAAACATAAATAACCTGGAGACTAATGAGAACATATTTGCTGGTAAGTGAAAAAGGTAAATTTGGGACTGTAACTTACATAAACACATGGACACTTTCTTGCTGCTTGTAGTTAAGTTACATTTCATATTGTCTCTCTAAAAATCTTAGCAGTTTTAAAAAGTGTTAAACTAAAATTAAGATTTTTTTTTTTTCCCCTTCCTCATGGAAACAAAGGAAAAAACCTTTTTTTTTGTGTGTAATAATTTCAGTTTCTTTTGAAACAAATTTAAGGGGAAAAAAAAATTATTTTATTTGCTCAGCCTGCATTTTCTGTGTTCACCCCAGGAAAATATTGTCCATGTTACCAGCGATAGGAACTACACAGCAGTGCAGTAGTGTTCACAGCTTCAAGCTTGCAGTAAAGGTTAGCAAAACTAGAGGCATAACAGCAAGCTCTGACCTAGCTGCCAAAAAAGAAGAGAAATGAGGTTGGAAATAGTACAGAAAACTCCTGTGGCTCTTCCACAGCATGCCAGTGCGGAGGGAACGAGTTTAGATCATGTTCTTCATGAGCATTGCTTCAGACTTCACCTTGGTGCTGGCCTCAGAGGCTTGTGCTCAGGACATTGGTGGTCTTTTCTTGAGCAGCACATCGGGCAGCATGTAAGAGACCCGACTGCTACTCTTGGACAAGCAATGTGTGCAGCTGGGAGTGACTTGGAGGGCAGCGTTCAGCTGTCCTGCGATGGGCAGCAGCTTGGTTTCAGGGATGTGTGGCAGGCTGAGGTGGGATAAATCCCATGCCACTGTGCTGCAGGTAGTGTCCCTGGGCCTTCCCCATGGTATCATCTTGAGCCAGGAACCCTTAGCACAGAGGAAGGATGAGATGTGGGAGGAGGGACTGGTGCAGCAACTCCAAGTACTGAGCTGGGTCTGTCTCTCTGGGGAGCCGGTAGGAGCAGGGCCAAGAGCCCCTCCTGGCTGCAGTGGCAGCCCCCGAGCTTGGGGCAGGGCAGGGAGACCCCAGGAGTGTCACTTCCCCCAGGATGGTGGATGTCAGTGTCCCCCCAGGAGGGGTGGGGGCATCCCGGTGTGCTTCTGAACGCTAAGCCTGTAAAAGGGAGCAATCAGGATCAAATACAACATTTGCGTTGCTGGGGCATATGGGAATCATAGAATAGTTTGGGTTGGAAGGGACCTCTAGAGGTCATCTAGTCCAACCCCCCTGCCATGGGCAGGGACATCTTCAACCAGATCAGGTTGCTCAGAGTCCCGTCTGACCTGACCTTGAATGTTTCCAGGGATGGGGCATCCACCACCTCTCTGGGCAGCCTGTGCCAGTGTTAATAATAACTGAATAACTGTA
This sequence comes from Pygoscelis adeliae, assembly GCF_000699105.1. Taxonomy (NCBI): domain Eukaryota; kingdom Metazoa; phylum Chordata; class Aves; order Sphenisciformes; family Spheniscidae; genus Pygoscelis; species Pygoscelis adeliae. Next base: position 852,346 of record NW_008824791.1, read on the forward strand.
ATTAGTACAAAAACCCTTAGCAAAGACCCTTGTGCTGTGCTAGAGCTCTGCATCATGCAGCCCCCAAGACCCTTGTGGTGGTGTAGAGCTCTGCATCATGCAGCCCACAGCACACTGCATGCCGGAGTGACCTGAGCTCCACAGACACAACGGAAACAACACTTCAGGCTCTGTTCTTGGAGCAGAAGGGCTGCTAGGATATAAAATTTTCCTCTTTGCCTACAAAACAGTTGTTTACCTGAAGCACAAGGGATCTAGCAGCAGGAGCCAGCACTTCCTTGTACTGCACAGCAAAAATCTTTGTTCAGCATGTGTGGAACAGGGTCAGACAGATCCACTTCACCGGCTGGTAACAACACAGAAAATACTGATTTGCTTTTACCTTATACTGAGCTCCATGACATGTAGGGTTGTATTTTTTTGGTTTTGAGTTGGTCCTGTCCCCGTCCCATCCCCCCCCATAATGCAGAGATAGACTCTTATGTTGAAGCTGTGAGGTAAGTGAAATGAAGTGCTGACCCCAAAGTCTGGGGTGAGGTGATCTACAGAGTGGCCACCTCATGAATTTTCTTTAATCTAGAAAAGAACTTTTGCCTTCCAGTGATGCATCTGTTTTCGCGTTCCAAACTTGACAGCTGTGCTGATCGAGTGCGTTATTTGGTGCTACAGGAATGCAGTTTAAGAGAAAAGGGACCTTATAAATGATTATTAATCCCTTGGGATCCACAGGTGGAGGTAGGTGGTAATTTGGTCTCCTCCACTGCATGAATTATTCACAGATTTTTTAGAATTTATAGGTAGACATTGAACAATTCTTCTGTACCCAGATGACATGAATGATTGCAACAAATATAAAAACCAAGAAACAAAAATCATGCCTCTGCTCCATAGTGAAAAGTCAGTCCATATTCTCATAATGATTTTGAGTTTTATATCTTAAAGCTTTGGGTCATGATAATCTGTCTAGTGAATTTGAGCAAGGGGAAGGGGGTTAACGTTATGGAGAAACACCTATGAAAAATACAAAGGAAAAGGTAACAGGAATAAATGAACTTGGTAATACTTGGAGGCTGGTCTAACATAGGTATATATTCCTTCCGCAGGCAGTTTCTTGGAGAGAGTCTATTTTAGAGGGAGGTGGTTAGGCATAAAGTATAACATTAAGTCTTCAGCCTTGGAGGTATCAGCAATTTATCTGGAAATTATGACTGATTATGTTCTAATGATGTTTTGGAAGACATGAAATGAAGTACATTCCACTACGTGGATGACCCTTGGCTTTAAATTCCAGCAGATGACAGTTACCGGGCACATTGGTGAGGGGACAGAGGGAAACTGGCACGCTGTGCTAGTGTAATCACTGTGAAGCTGTGTCATGTGTTTGAGTTCAGTAGCAAACCCTGCAAGAGGCCAAAGGAAGCTGTAACTAAGGGGGTGTGGGGGGTGTGGTGGGGGGGGTGTGAATAAATTAAAAGAAATGCCTTCATCGTTCTTTATAGAAGTAGCTTTAATATTTTTAAACCTCCTGGTCTTTTGCTGAGAAGGTACCATCATACCTCATGCGATCCAGCTTCTCAGCAAAAGACCTCGCGTGAGGTATCTGTTCTGCTCTTTGTATGTTTTTTGTGTTTAATTCCTTCTGGTCTGTGATACATGGGTAGCTTGGTTATCCGCAGTTCAATTGCTGCTCCTCCAGCAATTACTGTCGTGTTGTTGTAATGGAATCTGCTTTGCTTAGCAGCACTGTGGCTGCTCCTCTTTCCCACTTCATTTTCTGAAGATAAAGATGCCAAATAAGCAATAGTCATGATTCTTGGAGACCTCTGGGGATGCGTTAAATCGGAGATATGCTTGAAGACATGGATTTCCTTCCAAAATAGTTGCTGAATACAGCATTAAAAAATCAGACGTACATCTTATAACTCCATCCCAATAGTGTGACAACCAGTGGGAACAAAATTTGGGAAGTCTTCACTGTTGGAAGTCATCTCTCTCCAACACAGAGATAGCATTAATGAATCAGCTTGTTGAAATACTGTTTAAAGTGGAGGATAAGAGCTTTTTGATCTACCTCTTCATAGTGTGAGATCTGATTTCAGGTTACACAGATCTGTTGTGTCTTCACTTGCACTAATTGCAGCAAGGGTGCAATACTCAATAGTGTAGCCAGAAGTATTATCTATAAAGATGTTTGATGTTAGCTCATCTCTCTGCTTACTCTGCAACAAGAATACCATATCCAGATTTGAACATCACACTTTTGGAAAGAGAAGGATCAGTTGGAGGGAGCCTTGAGGAGGAAAATGAGAGGACAAGGTCTGGAAAACTTGTGGTCACCCACAAGCACCTCAAAGAATAGACTGACAGGGAATGTAATAGTAGTCTTCAAATATGTAAAAGGATATTGCCATATAAAGGAATATATATTTTTTCTTCATGTCCTTGGTGGATAAGTGGCAGCATATATTGCAACACAGGAGATTCAGGGTGGACTTGAGTAAAGCTTGCTAATGATAAAGACAGGAAAGCCTCAGCGAAAGTGGCACGCAGTGGCACAGCTGTGGAGTCTACATTAATGAAAGTTAAAAAATGAGCAAGGAAGGAGTCTGTCTAGAATAACTATAATTAATAGGTGTTGTTAACTCTGCCTTGTTTACCCTTCTTAAAATTTGATATGATATTTCTGTGTTATATATAATGTATTTTTCTGTTAGAACATTGTTAGTAGATTGCGTGTGTTCAATTACAGTCATTTGTCTGTAAATTACCCTTCCATGTTCTGTTAGTAATAGTATTATGCAGCTCTAATATGTGAAGGCCATAATGTATACTGGGAGTTTTAGCAGGCTAGAAAAGTCTGTAGGAAGCCCTCATGCTAACAAGCCTACAGCCTGGATAATAACCAGGTGAAAATAGTGAGACTGAATATAACAATTTTTGCAGAAGGCCATGTTTTCCTTAAAAAGATGTGACCTGAAAGATGTCTTTTGAGTCCAGGTATCAATTTGCTGTTTGAGTGGAAGGAACTTCTAGTAAGGCTGGAGATGACAGGTTTTACAGGGTTTCTTTCTGTTTAGGGATGGATTATAGTTTAAATATCTTAGCAAATTTGAGCTCAGAAATTATCTGTTGAGAGAGATGAGAGAAAGGAGGTTTTGCTTGTAGCGTGTGAGAAAGAACAATGCAACTCAGCCATATGGGCTTTGTGCTTACGCGTGGTTTGGCTCTGTGGGGGGCACATCATTCTCCAGCCTGTCAAAGCTCAGCATACAGCAAAAAGTCCTGATGTAACTGATATTCTTTTCATGAGCAATCAATTTGTCTGGAGCCCGAGCCTTTAAACCTGTCCGACAGGAAAATTTTCTATTGAGAGTTGACTGGCAGACAAACAACACCGGAGTTTTAAGTATTTCTGATATCTCTGAAGGATTTGGGTTTCCTTTATAATACCTTAATTATAAAAGCTATGCTTTTAGGATTGTTCTTAATTAAATACACTTGTTTAGTTTCTTCCTGGCATGTGGATTTCCCAACTCCAGCCAACACTGGCTAGCCAGAGGAGTTCCCTGCAGACTGAAAATCATTTAGATAGTTTATTTTACTACGTGCTTAACTCTATATATACCAGTGCAAGTATCAGCTGATTGATTTGAATCTATCAAATGGAGATATTGAATGTAGTTGGACTCGGTGATCCTTATGGGTCCCTTCCAGCTTGAGATATTCTATAATTCTATCTTCTATATAGAAAGGTCAGTAACAAGGATGACATTTAAAAGCTGGGCTCCCAGCTTCTCCTCTTAAATGCTCTTTCACTGCTTGAGATTCCAGCTCAGAAAGATGGGAGTGAAAATTAAGACAATCTTTAACAGGAAGTATTTGTCTAATTTGCAAACCCTCACAGTGCTGCCAAAACAGCACTTACAGGAGGGTAAAGAAATGCAGTCTGTACTTAAGACAAACACTGCAGCTAGAATCGAATACTCATGGTGTCTTCCCTTGGCACAGCTTCCTCTGTGCTGGCACAAACATCCGATGAACAAATGTCTCTAATCTCGGGGGGGAAATTTCCATCCCATCTGGTGCAGCTCCACAGCCTTAACCGTGAAACGGGGGAGTTAAAGGTTGCTGAGTAGGAATGACTTTGCCCATGGAGCTTTCTTGTTACTCAGTTTACTTGTCTTGCTGCACCTTCAACAAAGACTAACCTCTGAAACATGTTTTTACAAAGTCCTCTGAGGAGGAAGAAAAAAATGTTGCTTTGAACAAAATGTCTTGTCATAAGATGGAGAGTCATGTCTGCTTCTTGTTTGATCCCACTTCCTAGCCAGTTTAGAGGTTGTGTGTAGTTCTGATGAATATGCTGCTTTAAGTCCATCTCAGCAGGGGAAATATAATAATAGTTTTGTCTACTCATCAATACATTGCTGATGAAAGAAGTATTTGTCTTTCATGGTTGGGCATGCATGCCAAAGCCTTGGCTGAAAGCCTTTTGTTCTTGCTTCAAACATGGCAAAGGGAACAGAAGATGGGAAAAATAAAGTAGGTTTGATTGCAGCAGAGTTGTGTGTTTTTATTGCTTTGATTTTACCCACAAATTGATCAAAATGGAAATGAAAACTCACTGTTGTTTTCTAATGTGGTCAGTAAATCTGCAAGAAGTTTTTTGAAGTTTCAGATTTTGGGTAATGGATGCACACAGAAGCCTTGGAGTCAGTCACTCTTGTGTGATATTTCCTCTCTCCAATTCCACAATGAAAAATTATAATATAAAAAAAAAAGTCTAGAATTCAGTGCTGCTTCAGAGGCTCTTCCTTTAGCTCTGAATAGAGTACTAATTGCAGAGATTTGACAGCTCTTAGGCATTCATCACTTGTACTTGCTCTTTAGATGTTTAATTTAGTTGCGAAATATTTCTTCTTGAATTTGCTATTGTAATAATTGCCATTAATAACCCGGCAAGGTAGTTGTCCTTTGGCATTACATCAGGGTAAAAATGATAATAAGATAGCTCTTGCCTGAAGACTTAGAAATCTAGAGAACATCAGAGGGTTGGGGGCAGATGGGGGGTGGTGAGGAAGAGGAATACCAGAAACAAGACATCATGACAGGCATCTTGGGGTGTTTGCAGTTGGGATTTATGCAATAGGCTTATGCAATTTGGCTGTACTTCTTTATAGAGGAAGAAGACAAGGTGTCAGATGCAAAAGAAATAATAGGGAGGATGAGGAAGATGAAGGCAGAAGAGTGTGAAATGACAGGTGGTTGGGAATATTTTGGAAGCAGAACAAAGCCATGTGCTGACAGTGATATCAATTGTGGCTTATGTGATGGCAGAGGAAAAATTATTTTTCCGTAGGTAGGCATAGGTCCGTTTCAGCTAGATGGGTAAGTTATCTCCATTAAGGTGTGATGCTCCAGACAGTGAAACGGGCTTCCTGAAGTCTAACAGTAGCTGTCTCCATCTCCACTGATGGTCTGCTCCTGATGCAGTGACCTGGTGGAAGGCACAGAAAGCAGCAGTGGCCTCGATCTGAGGGTGCAGCAGGAGCAGGGCTGCCCCAATGTGAGGGGGCCCTGAGCTGCGGGCAGTGGTGGGGTCCTTCAGTGGCCCCAAGGTGATGCCCAGGGAGCCTGGTCAGGGCAGCAGGGCCCAGGGCCAGGCACGGGCATCCACATGGCACTGCCAAAGCCAAAATTGTGTCCCTGGGCCTGAAAAGAGTGGGGTGCTGGGGGAAGGAGGGGAGCTGGGGTAGGGAGGAAAGGTAGGTCACAGAAATTAATGCTTGTCAGTGCCTCTGGGACCTGACAGGATTGACCCTACCTTATGTTAGGAAGAGTTAAAAGAGGATGAGACTTCTAGTGGTAAACGTGACCCACAGCTACCTAGTATGTTGTCTGTCTTTTTTCTGAGGCTAGCTTTTCCTCTGCTTTTTCCCTGATGCTGTCTAAATTGCAAATGATTTCGAGAAGCCAGCTCCAGGACGTGGTTATGAATAAAAAAAGTACAGGGAGAGTGTGTGTTCTAAAGACAGATGCTACTGTGCCAGACAACTGCTGCTGCGGCAGGGCTGCCTGCGTTGCAGCTGGACGTGAATGTAACTGAGCAATAGAGACTGGAGCTGCAGGTCAGTGAGTCACTGGGCCACGAGTTCCTTACTCGTACTTGCGTCTCTGCCAGTCTTCAGCCTTCTTGGGCATGGATTGCCTGTCATGGCCTTTGAGTCAGCAGGTACTGGCTTGGGACACTTATGTGTTGTGGTTTTGTTCTAAGCAAGGATCAAGATCGTTTTCCCCTCCTGGCCTTCTTGCTTACCTTGTGTGATGGTTAATGAAGCAGACTGAATACAGAGTGGAGGAGCATAAGGGTCCACTACTGTCCTGGTTTCGGCAGGGATAGAGTTAATTTCCTTCCTAGTAGCTGGTACAGTGCTGTGTGTTGGATTTAGGATGAGAACAAAGTTGATAAGGCACCCATGTTTTAGTTGTTGCTAGGTAATGCTTACACCAGCCAAGGACTTTCTAGTTTCCCATGCTCTACCGACTGAGAAGGCTGGAGGTGCACAA
>NW_008824791.1:859378-869422 GCF_000699105.1 Pygoscelis adeliae
AGCGCCCCGCAGCCCCGGCGCCCCGGCCCCGGCCCCGGCCCCTGAAGAGCATGTCCGAACTGACAAAGCCAGCCCTTAACCTGGACACAGCGGTCCCCGGTCTGGCCGGTGAAGTGCTCAAGGTAATTTCTGTCTCTTAGTTAGAAGTGAGAAGCGGCTTTCCTCCCTCTTCGGTGGAATGGGAAAAGTATTGTCAGGAATCATCTAATTCTTCTTCCTGGGAGCAGAATTTAAATTCTATTCTTTAAAACAAGAGTTTGCATCCCATTCATAGAAATTAAAACCTTCCTTATTCACTCAATGAAGCAAAAACTCAACTCTGCCTATCCCAAGCTGTCAGAGCATGCAAGAGCAGTATATAGAGGTTGGAGGTACTATTAGAAAGCATTGGCGTCTAATTGCTTCAACTTGGACCACAAGGCAAGATGAAAGTTATCTATGCCTGGTGCTGCCATTGTTTCATTTGTCGATAAGAAAATCAGCCTTTGGCACTCATTTTGGCTGTGAAGGAGTAGGATTGGTTAATAAATGTGTGTGCCTCTGTAGACAGTTGCAGAATGTTGGGGTATTTTTGTAGCAAATTCTTTTTTTCTTACTGATACGAGTGGAATAAAAATATTTCTACACTCCTTCTCAATGCCTGGGCTGCTAAAGCCTCTAGATATCTTTTTTTTTTTTTTACTTGCAGCACAGTCATTTGAATATGTGACCTCTAAGATTTATACAGAAGTTTTATCTTAAAAGGAGCTATAGTGGTCCAAGGGAATGGCGAGACTGGACTATGTACAGAGGAAGTTAGTGGAAATGAGTCACGGGCTTTTCAATCCAAGCTGGCCACTAATGCCTTCATTTGGCTGTTGAGTTTGTGAACAGTGGAAAGTCAATGGGTTTGATTCAAAAAGGATGCAATACCTTGATAAAACATGGTAATGTGTCATTCCTTGATGTTCTGGAACACAGTAAGTGTTTAGTATGATTTTCTTCCACCTGAACAAATACTGCCAATTTGCTCTTGGACACGTGTAATTTGCTTCTACATAATTTCTTTCTTTGCTTCTACCCCACTCTACTACATGTCAAGCATCCCTTGATGAAAAGGGGTACTTATTGAAACAAAAAGCTGATCAGGAACATAACTCCTTAAAGAATAAGACTTTATGCTATGGGAGAAAGTTTGCAGCAGATCAAAGCAATGGCCCCTGTAATTGCCAAGTCGGTCAAGCCACAGAAAACAAAGGCTTTGGTTTTTTTACTGCTCCCATTCGCAAGTACGCAATGGGCTGCCATTGCCACAGTTGCTTCAGCTCCTATCCTTAAAACCTCTTGAGCTGCCTTTCTGCTGGTGATTCATATGTGTAGAAATAAACTTGCAATAAGAACGTTAATATATATTTTGAAATTGCACTCATCAAACCGTTATTCAGATAAAGAAGCAAGGTTTTAAAGGAACAAAAATTTCTCTCCTGGACATCTGACAAGAGGCACCTTGTGTGTATTTGTAGGCTTTGATATTTTATCATTAGAAGAGGTACACTTTGTTTTCTTTTCATTATTTTTTTCCCCACTGAGACAGTCAATCTTATCAGTTGATTTCTCTAGGTAATCAAGGACATGTTTAGATAGAGAGCAGTTTTTGAAGGAAATCTAGATATAAAATGTGCTGCTAGTGGCTGATTTTTGACATTCAGATAAACACAGTTTACAGGATCTATCTTCACCTTTAGAGTGATTCCTTTCACTCAATTTATTTCATTTTGTTTAGTTCTTGTGGAAGGAAAACGTGACAAGTTGGTTAGTGATCCAAAACTAGCTCAAGTCAGCAGACAAAGACAGTAATTACTACTTAGATTCCTGTGATCTGTATTAGCCCTAGCTAAGTTTTTAAGGAGTGATGTGAAAAGTCTTTAACATTGTCATGTTTTGTGATAGTAAACCTGCTCCTGAGCAATCTCACAGAGTAGACAAAGAATTTTGAGTGACTAGTGAAGTAAACCGTCACATTGATGACTTGTCAGCTTATTGCCCCGGACTTGGGAAGGGGTAGTGCTACAAATTTGTTTGATTCCCTCTTTGAGAAGAAATTGAGGGTTTTGGCTGTCAGTCTAGGACCTTACTAAACAATCTGAGAGTAAAAGGTTACTTTCTTTTGCTGCTTTTTCAAGGGATGAAGAGGGAGTCACTGCAGTTCAAATGAGCTTTGAAAGCTGTAGATTTCCATTGTTTGGACCAGGGTCACTGGACTAAGGCAGGCAGCCTGCAACAGTGCTGCCACGTGGATATTATTTTGCCCATTACACAAAATCACACAGAGAAAGGTTGAGGTTGGAAGGGTCCTCTGGAGACCATTTAGTCCACTTCCCTGCTCAAGCAGGGTCAGCTAGAGCAGGTTGTTCAGGACTGTGACTCCAAGGATGGAGACTCCACAGCTTCGCTGGGCAACATGCTCTAGTGTTTGACTACCCTCACAGCAAAGCAATTTTATTTCTTCTGTTCACATGTAATCTCCTATATTTCCATTTGTACTCGTTGCCTCTTGGTGACAAATCTTGACAAACTTCTTACATGTTCTGATGTAACTGCTGAGGCTATTTTTTTTTTTTTTTAGGTCCTATTTCTTTTAAGAGAGCCTTTTTTTTTTTCTACTTGCACTTCTAAGCTTTTATTTGGTTGCTGGGCTTGCTGATTCCACTTGTTCTTTGAGGCTGCAGTCTTGCAGCTACAAATTTCCTTTGTTTTGCTGGCAATTTCTTGCCCTGTGAGGTAAAGTCCATAGGGTAACAGAAACTGTAAACTACACTTTTTCCATATATGAGAAGCAGAACTTGAAGGCCTGGGGGCGGCAAATGAGTTGGTAGCATGTAGGAAATAGGTTTCTTGGTTAAATTAATTAAAGCTGCTTCTTTTTCACTGCATTGTTGCTTGCCCCCTGTTTTTACTTTTTTTTTCTTTAGTGTTTAACCCTTTGTGTTCCCTATAGTTTGACCTTTGCATATGACCATCTATTTTTTTATTCAGACTAGAGGAGATTTTTATTCTCACTAGCACTGCGGGGTGAACTTTAATTTTTCTATATGTGACCATATATATTTTGAGAAGACTTCTAACAGTGATCTTCTAGATCACCTAGAAGACTAAGCATTCCAGGGAACTTACTCTCATGTAAAAAAAAAAAAACAACCCAAACAAAAAAAAAAAAAACCAACAACTTTAAATAAGTACCTGGAAAAATCCTACTTTTGCTCTTGAGAGCTTTTGGAAAATAGTTGTTCTCTCTTGGAATGGTGTAAAAAAAAAACCACCTTAGATTTTAGATTTCACTAGAGTGATTCTGCAATGTGCTAAATATTTCTAGAAAAGTGGGAACAGGTTCAGCCCTTATTCAAGGAATTAGCTCATATTTAATGAATGTAAAAGTACATATTGATTTAAAAAAGAAAAAAGTAATTATCCTTGCAGAAGCCAGAAGGATTGCTGCCTTGACTTTGCATCCTTTAAAATCATAATTAAAATTTGATCGACCACTCCATTTGAATTAAAAATACTAATCAGTTAGCTTGTAACTACATTTGTGTTTTCTAGAAATGCTGTTTCTTTTTGCAGGAAAAAAGCAATAACTCTTTTTTGTGGTTTAACTAATATTTTCCCATCTGTGCTTTGCTTATGCGCTCCCTTTGTGGGAAAACTAAAGTCACAATCCGAACGCCTGGCAACAGAAGCAATGGGCTTGATATTTATGTTAGAACTGTAACACATGGACATCTGTTCTCTCTACCCTTTAAAAGATATTGCTTCCAAAGACTAATATTTGGATTTTTCAGCTGTGGGCTGTTGCTGTTTTATGAGACTGGTGGTAGCCTGGGAAAAGGACTCCACTGTTGCCCATGGGGTCGCCCCTGCCCAGCAGATGCCCCAGGGCGGGTGGTCAGGCAGAGCTGTCTCCATCCAGCCCTGGGGCTGAGGCAGCGCTGGGTTGGCCTCCTGGTTAGTACTGGGGTAGAGTTGAGTGACCCAGAGCCCTCTTTCAAGTTTACTGATTTGCTGAGAGATCTCGAGGTAATCGCTTCCTTCTGCCTCTGTTTCCTTACACATAAAATGAGAACGTTGAAACCAATCTAGTTTAATCAAATATTTTGAGCGTTACTGAAGGAAATGTGCTGATGACAGAGCTATTCACTGGTAAGGTATACACATGTAAAAGATAAAGGACCAAAGTAATTTCAATAGTACAGAACAATAATGACAGGGAGGATGCATTAAACCAGAGACTAGTATTCACCCTTAATACATGTAAGTGTCTAATCAAGATAAATATTTTCTTCTTGATTTAGGGTTAGATTTTTGTGGCAGTCAGTCTTCTGTTCAAAAGCAGTTTTGAAGTAACAGGTGGGTTGGCATGTCTGCACTTTGCCTTTTCCTTTGGGAGCTTAGTGTCTGTTATCACAAAATGTCAGTACCCTGTGTTAAAGGTCTTCATAGGAGTTAAGTCTCCCTGATGCTGGGTTCAACACCTAAACACACATATTCATAGAGCAGTTGAATTACAGAATTGCAGATGTGGATGTTGCACTATTTCTTATCTTCCTTCTTAAAAATACTTTAAAGGCTTGAACCCTGAACTGTGATGATAAAAATGCCAGTTGATGCCAGGATGAGATGGAAATAGCTCATGGCTACCGCTGAAACCGTTGCTCTGAGAGCAAATACAGCAGAGATAAGCCTGTTCTATTGCTAAAGAGGTGGCAGATAGTTTACATACCTACTCCTGCATCGTTATGTGGGGGTAACAGGCTTAATCACCCAGATGCAAAACAAAAGTAGATGAGAGGACCCTGTGTATGGACCCTTTGATAAGGCACGAAAGCCAGGCTGCACCCAAACAGGGCACTCTGTTTCGGCTCTGCCATAGCCTGCAGATTGATTTTGGCTTCTGGAAGTTTCTTTGTGACATTTCTGCTTAGGTAAGGACACTTTTCAAGGGGTAGGTTGGAAGTGTAAGAGGTAGCACAGGGAAGATGGGAAGAACATTCCAGCCTGTTTTCTTCCCACAATTATTTTATTTCATTTTCAAATGCCATCTAAGACAATGTTAAGGATTGTGATGCCAGAATATTTGTCTAGCAGGGGTTAGCTTGTACTGCCTGTATTCCTTCCCTCCTAAGTACAGCACTGTACATTTCCACCACCTCTGCAGTACTCCCTGCCTAAAAATGGGAAGCTGTCAGTCTTGAATGAGCTGTATGTTAATGCACTAAGCATGGGGATGAGGGGAGGCAGAATTATTTCTATGCACTGAAAGGTGGGAAAGTTAAACTGTTCCTGTATTGTAAGGCTTGCTTGCAATGTTCAGGCAACAATACAAACAACAGTAGGAAAGAAAAATGCTGCATGAAAAGTGAGACAAGGCATTTCGCAATGGCTATGATTCAATCATAACCTTGACCTGAAATGTTTGGGAACTGACTCGTGGATTCATGACTTTTAAATCACTGGACAAACACACACAGAAAAAGAGTTAGAGATCCAGGCTGTTCTGTGAGAAGTTGTTGAAAGCCTTGGTGTGCTGCTTTTCACCTTGGAAAAGCTTCCTCTCCTCCCCTGTACACACCCATGCCAGCTGGTAATAATTGCCTGAGCTGGAGATGTGCCATAGCCTGCCACCTCACAGTCCTTCATTCAGTTCAGAGGTTATTGATCCCTAACCGAGTGTCCTAGAAATTAGAGCAGACGATGCAACAAAGCACTGGGGTAGCAAAATGGTCCCTTCCCAGCTCAGAGCCTTGGGGAAGGAGGAGGTAGTGCCGATGAATCAGGGTGCTGTAATGATCTGCAGGGATTGAGTGACAGCTCTCGCTATGCCTCCCTTGTCAAGGAGACACCTCAATTCATATCCTTTTCAGCATGCAGCAAAAGGGATCCCATGTTTTCCACTGAGTCCTCTAAAACCTGACTGGAGAGGGGAGAAAGGGCATCAGATGTCAGTCTCTTCCCTTTCCTTTCTTGGGTGAATAATGCTCATGGCACTTTAATTGCATTGTATGGCTTAAAATCATCTACATGGAAACAGAGCAGTTAATTACAGTGCAAACAAGACTAACCTGTTTGTCTTCATTTATTTTTTTTTTAAAGACAAAACAATAATCATTCTAATTAGGGCAAAAAAGTCTTTTTTCTTAAGTTAGCAGCCAAGCTGAAAAATCAATTATTTGTGTAGCCCTATTTCATATCATCGCTACAGTTGGTGCCAAGCTGTTTTAGCTCAATTTCATTAACATGGCAACGATTACACTCCGTGTTAGTCCTGAGTTCAGCTGCTGATTTTTAAGCCTCTTTTGTAATTGGCAAAAGTCTGATGAAGAAGCCTACAACAGAAGCTTACAATAAATTTAGCTGGTTGCAGACAGCTAAACAAATCTCTGCCTATAGCAGGTAAAGCTTGTGATAGTAAATGAATTTAAAATGGTGAGTGGGAACTGTAGATTGGCTAGTTTGGCAGATGAACAGTTTAATGAAACAGTTAATTTAGAACTCTGTCCACAAATGCTTGGACTAAAACTATCATAGCAAATCTGCACGCATTGATGGCCTTGGTGAAATTAATATTGTTGCTTTGTAGGATAGCATATCCAATAAACAAAAGAGATTGAACTGATACAGTTCACTCGGTGGCCTGGTTTTGGCTGGGATAGAGTTAATTTTCTTCCTAGTAGCTGGTACAGTGCTGTGTGTTGGATTTAGTGTGAGAATAATGTTGGTAACACACCCATGTTTTAGTTGTTGTTGAGCAGTGTTTATACTAAGTCAAGGACTTTTCAACTTCCCATACTCTGCCAGCGAGGAGGTGCACAAGAAGCTGGGAGGGGGCACAGCCAGGACAGCTGACCCAAACTGGCCACAGGGATATTCCATACCGTGTGACGCCATGCTCAGTATAAAAACTGGAGGGAGTTGGCTGGGGGGCCAGTGATCACTGCTTGAGGACTGGCTGAGCATCGGTCAGCAGGTGGCCCCCTTTTTTTTTTTTTTTTTCTCTTGCCGGGTTCCTCTCCCCCCCCCCCCCATTGTTTTACTTTCCATTATTATTATTAATTTCAATTATTAAACTGTTATTATCTCAACCCCTGAGTTTTTTTACGTCTGCTCTTCTGATTCTCTCCCCCATCCTGCTGGGCGGGGAGGGTGAGTGAGCAGCTGCATGGTGCTTAGTTGCCAGCTGGGGTTAAACCACAACACTTGGGTTTCTCCAAGACGTTTGGCCATAAATGCCATATAACATCTGATTTTTGTCTTTGAACAAAAACTCCAAAACAAAAATAACCTACTTAGATCATATAAGGTGTTACCAGAAAATAGACAAATTCAGAACTGGTCTTCTTACTGGCATACCTCAATGTACTTGTCAATGGGAGGACATTTGTGAGTTTGTAACAATGGATATTTTCCTGATTCAGCATTGCTGAATATTTCTGACATTTGCCAATGATTTGAAATCTGAGACAATATATAACTTGCAAATGATAGACTGAGAAGCAAACATTAAAAATGAGGTTACTGAGGCACTAATCAAGATTGTCTACTTGTACGACTGTGTTTTGGTGATATGCCTCTTGATGATTTAGCCAAAAGCAAGGTGATATGTACATGTGAAAACTGAGAGCAAGGGTCTGTTTAACAGCTGATACTCCACCTTGGAAAGCAGTAGGCTAGAAGACGACAGGACAGGACTCCCGGAGCTCCCTCTAGCTGGAGCTCTCAGGGAATGCCTGTGGCAACTAGAGGTTAGCAGGACTTATAAAGAGAAAAAGAGAAACACCAAGGGACATGGTTCCACCTTCTAAAACACCTGAAGACTTTTTGCCCAGCTATCTATCCAGCCTGCGGTTCAGTATTTCAGTTGTACAGGATAGCCCAACAGAGCTCCAGATAATTTAGGGTGGCATGAAAAGCTTCCCAGTGAGACTTGACAAGTCATTCAGTGCCATCATTGGAAAAAGGTGAGAGGTCTGATGTCCGAGTGCAACAAAATCCAGTGGCTGAAGGTTCCTTCACTTCATGGCTCCAGGTGAAGCAGACTTTTATGTAATGCCCTTTGGTATGCTTTTACCTATTGACTCACTTTGTTAAGGTAAGGATGAGGTCTCCCAGGCTCAGGATTTCAAATGCTTACCTTCAGGAACTAATTCCCCAATGTAGATCTTCCTCCGAAACATTATGCATTGGCTGTGGCTGGAGATGGGATGCTGTAGAGAAAAATAGTGGCTTCAGACAGCAGAGCATCCCTTCCCTTCAGTTCTGCAGTTGTATGTCTGCTCAGAGACTCTGCATCACACTGAGAGACTGGGGCTATCAAGGCATTTCCTGCTAGGATGTCCTGACAGTGAGCTTTGGGGTTATTGATTTCTTCTGCAGTGTGGTATGCATTTTTTGGGATCAGGGTGGTGTATTCGGTCTACACAGCTTTCTGTCATTGTTGGCCCTGTGCCATGTCCTGCCTTTGCCTCCAACCTCCAACAATTCAGTCTTAGGGACTGACTGAATATTTTGGTCCTCTTTTCCCCTCCTCACACAGACAAATGTCCTGAAAAGCTTACCTATGTTTGCTTGTCAAAGTGTCACTATTGTACAGGTGTCTGTTGGGGGATGTAGAGAGCAGATAAGGGTTACAGATTTCAGTTCTAGGCAACCTTTTGGAATATCTTGGCATTGTTCTTCCAGCACTCTCTTGGTTTACAAATAACGTGTCTGCTTTGTGGGAAGAATTCCTTATGTATCTTGCTTGTGACATCCAAGATCTGAACTCTGCTCTCTTCATCTCCAAAACCCTGCAAATGCCTAAGCTGAAGGAAAATGCTTACATTTCTGCAAGCAGCAGACTTTGTAGGCAACCTAGAGATAGAAGCAAACGTGATGCAGCTTTGTTTAAAAAGGTGTGATAAGTTTGGGGATTTTTCATTGCTGTCTTGTCTCCTTCCCTTTCAGTGATCAGAAACAAATGTTTCATGAAATAGGCTGATGACTGGTTGAAAGGAGATCAGGCAAATCTAAGACTGTTTCTTTTGAAAAGCAGATTTCTAGCCACTAGAACACTTATTTGAAATTGCAACTGCACACCTTTCTACCACTTTATTTCAGCAGCTGATGTAGTTATGTTATTTTAGTGAATCACTTGCTGATTTTCTACAATACAATTGTGACTTGCTTGATAGAAAATATTTTTTAGAGGGATATGAGCTCTCTGAAGCCGGTGATTGCAGCTTAGGACCAGTCTGTTGTAGTGATGTGCGAAATACATCCTAGTCCATTAAGATCAAATGAATTGGCCACTTGCTCGCAGGGGCAGCGTCTGCAACCAAAAGTATTTATACTGATTAACTGCTTTTTTAGAACCCTCTGCTTGAATTGCTAACCTTCAAATAAGTCACCCCTTGGGAGATCATTGATGACACAGCCGCCTGATCTTTATTGAACTTGATGAGCAAACATTTAAATGATAATTGAGACACTAATTAAATGCTGTGCCTGGACTCCTGGTTCAGGATTGAAAGGAAAGACTAAATTATTTAATGACAATTTGGGGAATTACAGGTCCAGATCTTCAGCAGACTTGTAAGAAAGAGGGCTTTGTTCAAACGTTTGAACTCTGTCTGCTGCTGCTGCCTACTTCTCTGAATATCTCCATTGTTCCCCTCGTTTTACAAGGCCATTGCTAGGATCCCACTCACTAGAGTTTCTTAGTGAGTGTCAGGCCATTGTATTTGCTCTGGTGAGCAAAATGGGGAGGCGTGGGACCTTGATTTTGTTCTGTGCTTTCTTGTCATTCTCGTCATGCAATCTTGACACTATTAATCCACATCTGTGTTTGTAAGTTCACCTACCTTTGAAAAACATGATCTGGCTCCTGACTACAATAGAGTTGTTTAATTTTATATTTCAAATTCTTCCCTATATTTCCTTCATTTCCATTCCTAAAAAAATTAGTTGTTTCTTCCTACATTTCCCACCCTGCCCTTCACTGCTGTTCATGTACATCCCGACATTTCTGCTCTT
>NW_008824791.1:869450-892435 GCF_000699105.1 Pygoscelis adeliae
TACAGACATATTATGGCATCTGTTAAGGTATTTGGGGTATTAGACCTTATCAAAATGTCTCAAGCTCTTTAGTAAGTCACGTATAACTCTATTCTCAAATGAGAGTAGACAACTATTCCTCCCAGCTTAGTCACATATCATTGCTACACTGTCCAGGAACCAGAGAAGTGAGAATCATGCTTGGCACTTCCACAGGGATCTCAGAGGCAGGCAAAAATTTCATCATTGCCAGTGATTTGCACCCTGTGCAGAACAGATTTGTTCAACATGGCCTGCACAATACTTACGAGCTTGGTACAGTGCCAATTTTGCTTCCTCCTTTCCTATCCTTTCAGTACCGACAGCGTGCAGCAGATCAATTTCCTTCACCGGGGGGAGTCAGGAACTGCTACGGGAACGGATGCTAGGGAAGCAGATGGGGCAAGAGTTGATTTGGAGCAATGACAACTCCGTAACCTTTCAGCATCAGCCTGAGATTGCAACTTTCCCTGTATTGCCTAGCAAAAGGCAAGTCCAGGCACACATGAAAGTACGGGCTTAGCGCTGCGCTCAAGCAGTGGTAGGTGGCAGCTGGGCTTCTCATGTTGGCCCTGAAAAGGCAGTTCATGGTGGAGCGCGGCTTTTTCTGTCTTGTGTTATATAACAGCCTTTATTGCAGCAAGTACCTCAGGCTCTTTAAAGAGTTTAGCCTGGCAGGGCTTATCAGCCCAGCAGCAACGTGAACTCTTGTTTTACACATGCCGAAACAGGGACTCTGACAACTGATCAAAAGTTGCTTCTCTAGTAAGGAACATCAAGTCCTACACTGTTTTGAAAACTTGAGTGAGAGGTGTGTGTCCCAGGCCACCCAGAAGGTCGGGGCAGAGCCAGGTGTGCAATGGAGATGCACAGCTTCCCAGCCATGCAGTCAAGAGGCAGCTTCCCAGGCGGAACATAACTGGGCTCTTCTCCATTTCCACAGGGGCAAAGGCAGTCAGGATTTTTCTTCCAGTTTGTCTTTTGTTAGGGAGCAGGGGGACGTTTGGTGCTTGTGTTTGCACATTTTGGAGTGGGGCAAGGGGGGGAAGAACGATCTGGTTCTCCACCATGGTTTATCTGGGTGGTTCATAGTATAGTGGAGAACTTCAAAAGTCTAACCTGCCTGACAAAAAATTCAATCTCACGCAGCATTTTAGATGCTCTTCTGAAACCTCCATTACCACAACTTGCAAATGTATACTGCAGATGGTATAGAGGAGTCACGAAACCAGTCTAAGGAAGTAAGTCTTCAGTAGCCAATTTAAATTTACTCTTTCAGCTGGATAAAATCCCACTTAAGTGTACTCAATTGAAAATGGGGTTTTGATACATTTAATAAAGCTACAGGGAGTTCCTTCTTTCAAATTATGTATCTCAAATTCCCTGGGTGGATTCTTCAGGATGCTTTGCAAAAGTTTAATTATGGCAAACTACAGGGTTAAGGCTGAGTAAGTGCTTTTTGGATCACATATTTATTCTTTCTGGTGATTGATAAACAACAAGATTGTGAAGATTGAGAGGTCCCCTGCCTTTTATTTAAAAATGTACTGCAGACCTGGCCAAGTGACCATGAAAATAACTTATATTTTTTCAACCTGAGCTTTACCTTGACATATGTTTTAGGTAATGAAATTTCCTGTTCTGAAGTTGAATGACTGTTAACACTGCATCTGACTCAAAAGCTGCCTTCCTATGCATGATTTATTTAGCAGGGAGCTAATGATAACATATTAGCACATATCTGAAGATGCTTGGTCCCATTGTGATGAGAAGCCTTGAAAACAATGGCATGGATGCGATGGGACTGGAAATAAAATTAAACATAATTGTATGTTTAGTGCACTTGTTCACAGAGCTCCCAGAGATTTTCTTTAAGTGACTGTCACTTGAGAAGCAGCAGAAGAGCAAAAATAGATGACTTTGTACAGTTTGATCTGTGATCTCTGTTTGCTATATTACTCTTCAGCGTAAAATTTTACATTGTGTCTCACATGAATGGTAGTGAAGAGAAGCTGACAGCTTCCTAATGCTCCTTTTACATGTGCCTGTCTATCCCCTTTTCCCTCCATTCATCCAAAAACCAAAATTAAACTAAACAAAAACCCAATCAGGTACTTGGCTGAAATGCTTTTCTGTATAAGTTATTAGACCTAAACCAGAGACTTTTTCTAGAGTGCTGTGTGTTGGGTAACTTGGAATAAAAATGCTGTCCGGCTGATGGCTTGTGCTGGTGGTACCTGTAGCCTGTATCAAACTTCAGGTTTGTCGTGGTTTAACCTCAGTCGGCAACTGAGCACCACGCAGCCGCTCGCTCACTCTCCCTGCCCCCGGTGGGATGGGGGAGAGAAGTGGAAGAGTAAAAGTGAGAAAACTCGTGGGTTGAGATAAAAACAGTTTAATAATTTAAATAGAATAAAATCCTAAGAAGAAGAGTATACAAAGCAAGTGATGCACAATGCAATTGCTCACGACCCGCAGACCGATGCCCAGCCAGTCCCTGAGCAGTGGCCCCCCCGGCCAGCTTCCCCCAGTTTATTAATTTAAATAGAATAATAGAAAAATAGATGTCACATGGTATGGAATGTCCCTGTGGCCAGTTTGAGTCAGCTGTCCTGGCTGTGCCCCCTCCCAGCTTCTTGTGCACCTCCAGCCTTCTCAGTCGGTAGAGCATGGGAAGCTGAAAAGTCCTTGACTAGTGTGAGCATTACCTGGCAACAACCAAAACATCGGTGTGTTATCAACATTGTTCTCATCCTAAATCCAAAACACAGCACTGTACCAGCTACTAGGAAGAAAATTAACTCTATCCCAACTGAAACCAGGACAAGTTTTTTCATGGTGCTAAGTGGAAGGTGAATGCAAAATGTGCCTGCATGTGTTACCAGCTGTCAAGCTGAACTTGAGAAGCATGATTAAGGTAGCTCACCGCAGGAAGCTGTTCTGTCAGCTTGGTCACAGGGTGGGGATGCTGCATTTTTCTGTGGTGGACAGAGGCCAGGCTCCTCTGAGGACATGTGGCCAGAGCAGAGCTTTGCAGCCTGCTGCAGTGGTCGAGGCCCCTAATGTGACAATCATCACTAGCCAACTCAGAAACAGTCTCCAAGATGGAAGAGCAGTTTGGAGAATTATTACAATATTACAATATCTGGCACTGTCACATGTTGTGCACTGTTGATTTACAGCTTAAAAAAAATTCTTAATCTGTTGCTTGAGGAGAAGGCTGATATCAGTGGATAAAGCTGATCTGTGTCATTCTGAGAAACCCAGTCTCATCCAACAAAATTGTGGAGGAGCAGGGATGGGTCAGCAGTTGGCTGTTTGGAGAAGAAATGTCACAACCTGCAAATATGTTTTCTTACATCATGAGTGCTAGGAGACAAAGATCAAAACCAGCTGATAGGTTAGAGGCAACCTTTACAGAGGAAATGCTGGTTGTCAGAAGAGGGGAGGGAAGCAATGCCAAGGTCCAGGACACCTTTGGTTGCTGCAACCACCTGAAACATCCTGAAACCACTCACTCCTGTTCAAAGTGCTTTTAATAAGCAGATAACTGAAATTCAAGCACTTCCTTTAATAAAGCCTTTTGATTTCAGAAAAGTGAATCGCTCTCTGAAAGTTTGCTGGGAGTGTTTTCTTCCAGGATTGCTTCACTCCTTTGCAAAGATGCTTGGCGAGCAGCTCAACACGCTGGCAGGCTGTATCAGCCAGGCATTTACTCCTACAAGTGCCACCTGCTCTGTGACAATCCTTGCCTCGCTGAAGCCACCAGCATCTTTCTGCTTGATCTGCAGGGTTAGCTCCCTTGTGTTGAACTTGGCTGGTCTCTAACAGGAGTAACGGTTTGCTGAGCCGCTTGGCTAAGTAGCACTTGGCAACCTCAGGGAAGTGAATGCATTCAGCTGGGTAGTGGACACACGGATGTTCAAGGGGCGCTGCTGTGTGCCCTGTTGTGCGGTGTTATTTCATACCGTGCGTGTGCCTCTGGGGCCCTCGCTGTGCAGTTGACACGGCCCTCAGGCATCAAGCAGCTGGAGCAATTCTCGCAGAAGGTGTAGCGAGGAGACATGTAACAGCCGAAGTTGCAGGCTGAATTGAGATACCGTGGGGGAGGCAGCTATTACATTCCAGCTCTTTTTAAAAACCGTTCCGAGACTTGTAAGTTATTGTGTTGTGCTTGTTGCTGGATTTAAGACCGCTGACTGCCAGGCGGTGAAGGTCACTTTGTGCCTTCCTCTTTAAGGCAAGTTGCTGCTGTTTATATTAACAAGGGAGCAGCAGTGCTGGCATGTTAACTCATGTCTCTCCTGGGGAACAGGTCTCCGATGGACTCCCCTAGGACCTGTATGCAAGTTGGAGAGTTGTATATCATGTAGATGTCAAGCCCAATCAGAGCTTCCTTGTCAGGATGTGTTAGGGCAGCTGTCTGCAATTTGTGTGACAGTGTGCATCTCTGCCAATAAGCTACTTTTGCTCTCCATTGTGCTGTGTCTGCTGCCTGCAGCGCTCCTGGGAAAGCTGCCAGCAAGCGAGTGAGAGAGCAACTGCATGCACAAAGGTGGCTGGGTGGCACCTCTTGTAATCTGTGTTCTGCACGGTGTATCGATTGGCTTTGTGGATAGATCCCAGGGGGTGAACATCAACATCGCATACCAGAGCATGACATTTTAATCAGAGACAGGTTTAACTATTGGGAACAGCTGGGGTAACGTCTACTTAAAAAAAGAAAATTGCACCCCAAAAAAACCCCATATGTTGGTTGTTGCTTAGGAGCTATATGTAGTTAAATGTAGGATACAAATGAGTAGCCTGTGAGAGCACTTTGAAGTACAGGTCTAGTAAGTGCAAAGTGGTGATACAAGTTAGACACTGAAGTCAGCTTTTTGCAAACATGCATGCATGCACCATGGCTAAGCAGTGCAGCCTGCTCAGTGCAGCACCATTCCCACCTGGAGCATCGCTCCTGCCAGCTGTAAAATCACTTGGCTCATAGGATAGAAAGGTGTTCATGCTGCAGGAGATGGGGCTGGCAAGGAGCAAGAGAGATTTAAAAGGAGAAGGTGGCTGGAGTTTTCTCTGTATTGGCAATGATACGGAGTTGTGAAAACGATGGAGCTCTTACGGGGTTGGTGTGCCAGCTCGCCCCACCGACATCTTGAGTAGGGGTTGAAAAATGACCACCCCAGAAACACCAGGGAAGGTTATCCTCCTTCTCAGCCTGTAACACACCGTGTAGCAGAGGAGTTTAGCCTTCTGTGGTAAAATCTCAGGGTCCCAGAAGAGCTCTGTTAACCTTGAAAGTCTGCATAGTAGGTTACTTTCTACCTGCAAAGTAGAAAGCACTACTTATTCACAGGCATGACTGACGCTGAGTTTGGTTCAGAGGTAGACTTGAAAGGACATTCATCTGCTGTTTGTGGGAATTTAACTGAGCAGAAGCTTCTGAAATGCCAAAACAGAGAGAATTGCAAAATTATTCCCAAAGTGCTGCCTGCCTTCTAATTGCTGGCCATCTCCTTTCATGAAAAGAGGTAAGAGAAGCAGTTCACACACGCACAAGTGCTTGCAGACTTCTCTTCTGGGGAAAAAAGTCATCTATCTTCTCTTGCTTTCAGATGCTTAAAATGAGGAAAGCAACATATTGGACTTGAGAGAGAGGAAAACCAGTCGATGTTACCTTGGTATCTGATGATCAAAGGTATACCCCCCCTCTGCTGTGCCCTGAGAAGGGCAGCAACTGTTTCCCGAGGGAACAGCACTTAGTTCAGAGCTGGAAATGCCCCTTCACTCCCCGGGTGGCCGCACAGACCAGGGGCTGCCTGCCTGCCTTTAGCTTTTCCTAGTAGAAACAGGGCAGCTTAACCAGTTATCCTCTGCCAATAAGAAGCAGCAAGGAGATGAGTCTCGGAGAATGATTGTTCCCTGGGTAGTGACATGGCTGACATGTATTTTCTTGTGAAGAACTACAGTGGGCTACAGCTATTAAGTAGCAGTAATTTATGAAATTCATGGCCAGCTTTACTATTCAGCTTCCTTTCATCTATTTAAAAGTCTGATTTTGTTCTGACTACTATACTTTAAATGCAGAAAATAATAGAAGCTAAGAGAAAAACTGTTCTTTACATTCGGTTACCATTTTACTGTGTGCATTTTAACACTCAAAATGTACTGGCTACTGACTGGCATTTCCACCATGTTGGAGTGCCTGTATTCCTCTCATGTTTCTAATGAGGCACAAAGTATAGGGAACATAAATGACAGAAAAAAACCCATGTTTTTTTTAATGACTAAAATCATATATATTTTAAAGCTCTAGCCTAAGGTTATAGCACAACAAAGCAGGCAGTCTCTTTCATCTGCAGTTTACTTGGAAACTAGGACCAAATTTCTGTCTCCTCAGGTGACAGAAAACAGCAGAGAGTCTCCAGTACAAAAGCAAAGACTCAGTCATGTACCATCCGGCACTGTAGAGTCAATGTGAGTTATTTTGCAAGAATTCAGTGATACCTTTCTCTGTAGGAGTAAAACAGATAAGGGCAGGACAGTCAGAGAGCCAATGAGACAAAATAAAATGAAAATTAAGGAAAAATTAAAATAAGCCACTACTGTGAAGCTATTAGAACAGGGCGTTACAATATCTGACATGAGAGAACTTAATTGGGATGCACACAACATTTTTCCTCACCCCACTAGACAAAGGGTTGCACTGGCTTTATCATCAGAAATTATGAACAGCATCGGCTCTTCTAAGTTCTTATTATGCATCACACCTTTTGCATGAATTTTTGCCAGAACTCTAAGGTAGTTTTCTGAGATGAGAATTATTTTTCTCCACCTGCAAATTGCACTTTTGTGAGGAGCTGTACTGAGGAAAAGATAGGCGAGATGGTGGTGGGGCGAGCCAGCGCACCAAGGCTGCGCGGCTGACAAATGAGATTTCTGACAAGGAGAGCGGTAGGGAAAAACTGAAAAGAACAAAGTTCAATTCCTGGTGATTCTAACGGACCGGTGAAATTGCAGGCTGTCATCAGGAAAATCCTGTTTCTCAGATACAAATGGACAGGACACTGACATGAAAATGCCAGCGAGAGCCATGTCTCTGAATTGTGTTGTTAGGTGCAAATAGGCTTTGCTCAGGTCTCGGCAAAGGGTTGAGAGTAGGGTTTTTAGCAAGCTCGCTGTTGCTGCTTGCATTA
The DNA here is from genome assembly GCF_000699105.1 of Pygoscelis adeliae. NCBI lineage: Eukaryota > Metazoa > Chordata > Aves > Sphenisciformes > Spheniscidae > Pygoscelis > Pygoscelis adeliae. The sequence goes on from NW_008824791.1 coordinate 876,662, forward strand.
CAGTAGCATTTAGAGGCATGTTCAGGACCCATTATACCAACTGCATTTTTCACAAACAGTATACATCAAAGGTATTGTGTATGTATGAACATATACACGTATATGTGGTAAGGCCTTCTGAGAATCATAAAATAAGTTTGGAGAGATGAATGGCGAGAAAGGGAATCAAAAGAAACGGCTCATTTTCCATCTGGGGAGTTGCACTTGGGAAAAATGAAACACTTATCTAAAGCTCCAGGAAAAGCGTGACAAAAGCTGGGAAAGTTTTCTCATCCCTTGCCCCCCTGTCCTGTGTATTTTACCAGAAGGTGTTATTTGGAAACCTTCAGTGGCAAAGGGTCCGTGCAGTTTTCAGGGTTTCTCTTGCACTTTCCTGTGCACGGCAGAGTTTCTGTATGATGATGGAGCAGGAGCAGCCCAAAGGCTTTTTGTATTGTCTGAACACATGGTGTTGGCGCATGAGTTTGTTCCTCAGGCTTGAAGTTCCATTAAGTCAACTCACACTGGAGTACTAAAAATGTAACAAAATTGAATTTGGGGAAGGCAAAACTGGTAAGAGATTTGCTGCTACTGGGAGCGTGAATCAGACCTTTTCTGCAGCAAAGTCGCAAATGTTACCTGAATGTTGAGTGCACCAAAAGCACTGATCACAGAGACAGTGAACTTCTCTGCTTTGCTGCAGCTCTGATCTGATAGTGGGGAGTTCCTTTTTGTTTCAGTACTTAAGCAATTGTCTGCGAACTAGCAACAAAATGAACTAGCCAAGATGCTTTTGATAGCTTTCCGGCAGGACAGCGTAACGAGCATTGCAGCTATAGATGTATGCTCTGATATTAAGCAGTGCTTTTTGAAATAGTGTGGTGGGTTTAGTTTATATTTAAGTAATGCTTTGGACTATTGTTTCTGAGATATTTTCATGTCTACCTTTGATCTGAGATGTGTTAATCTAATGAGTGGGTAGAGGAAATGAGTTACTATGGGAACGTCTTTAACTTACTGCCCCAGTTGGCTGCTCTGGCAACCGAAGCACGCCGCAAAATGGAGCGAGGCCACCGGAGACAAATGTGTTTCAGTCTTAGCGGGAGCTTTTGAGGTCGGGTTTGGGGTACAGAGGATAACAGCAGACCTCTGGGAGGTGTATCATGTGCTCAAAGCAAAACCAGGAGGAGGAGGAGGGAGCTGCGATCCGACCATGATAAGGAAAAACCCCAACAGACAGAGTCATCTGGTGGGAAGGAGACAAAGGCTCTGCTGCTGCATTTCTTGGGGTGTAACTGATAAATGATTAAGGACAGCTGTTAAAACTTGAAGCTTTTAAATCTGTTCTGGTGATCATTAATAAGGTACTTCATTGTTAAACAGCTCTTTGAGCTGCATTTTCTTCCTCTTTTCTGCTGTAGACTCACAGAAGAAGCCATCAGTACTGAAAACATGGGTGTGTCTTCCTCTGACCTGGAGAGCAGTGGTACCTGCAGTGATGGCTGGTGACCTCTGGGGATGTGCTGTTGGCTGGGAAGCAGCATCCCATATTGGTATTATGTTTCCTCTGTTTGCACCTCCCTAAAAGCTACTGCACAATATAACGCGTGTGGAGAGGAAAAAGCTAAATTCCTTATTATTGCTCATGTAATTAAGGGGAGAACTTTTATCTGAGTGGAAATGTTTTAATCCTCTCATATTTGATTCCTCTCTTTGGCTTATTGCCTCGGCTAGGCAAAGGGAAAAACACGTGGCCATCCTGCCTCCCTTTGACTCACTAGCTGTCAGCAGCGTGTGGGGATCGGGTGGGTGCTCACCCCAGCTTCAACACCTACAGGTGAGCAGGAAATATTTCCTCTGGGCAATTTGTTTCTCTCATACCTTCATTCCTCACTATGTAATGTGTGTCATTTATTTTGCCTACCCTTTCAGGAAAAAAGCTGTACAATTTATATGGTTAAATCGAATCAGGATCAAAGTAGTTTGATTTATATTTTTTTTAAATGAAAAGTGATTAAAGAACAATCAGTGAAATACATGTTCAGGATCAGTATCACCAATGTGAACCACAATACTAGACATTAACAAAACATTAACAAACGCCTACCACTTTCTGAATTTCTAACTGGGTTTTGACTGCTGCTCTGCTACCACTCTCCCACTCCGACGTCTCTCTCCACAGTCACAAATTTTCGTACCTTTTTATTTCTTTTCAAGCTGACTCCTGCTCTCAAAGTCTCTTGGTAGTCCCTTGCTTACTGTGTAATCCGGCTGATGGTCAACCTAAGGAAGCTTCGTCATTGGTAATTTCTTCCCAGCACTATCAGTTTTTGGGCAGGCGCCCTCTCAGACAGCTGCAGGTCTTACACTGACCCCCAGGTTACGCTGAGGTTGCTCTCCCCTTGGCTGCTGTTATGCAGGCAGCATCACCGCGGGGCTGTGCGGATCCCCCATGCTCGCCCTCAGCTGATGCCTGCCCCATTTTTGTCACCGAGGCCGCGCTGCTCTGCCTGCCACCATGGCGCTCGGATTTCTCTGATTTCTGGGTCTTTAATTCAGTGCCCCTACAACTTGAGCTTTGCCTCTCTGATGCCGTTTCTGAAGTTTAATGTTCTGCTTATTACTTGACTCCTTTATTTGCTAACGTTGTGCGTATGCCTCTCTTTCTATTGGAAACCTCAGGGACTCACTTAACTTTCAACTCACCTGCCCATAAGCACCTAGCTGGGGCCGGGGGCGGCGAAACTGCTTTTTCACATGTGGTGTGGGGACATCTCTCTCTGACTGTCTTTTGTGCCACAGTCACATCCCAAAGCTAGGTAGGGTCATACTGTGCCTAAATATTTTGAAGCGAGGATTTCAAAAAAATTAGGCTGCCTTTCTTCCATTTTGAGCCCCACTGATGAAAACAATAGCAATAACTAAAGCACCCTGAGCTCAGCGTGTTGCAACACCTGCTTTCCCAGCCTGCACACATGTAACAGCAGTGTCTCCCTAGCTGCCTTTGGAAACGAGTTCCTCTCCACCCCTGGTGTGTTCCCAAGCTCTTCTCCAGAGAGCTTTCAACAGTGCAAAGATGTTAATAATATAAATAATTAATGTCAAGTGGTTGTCAATAACATCTAAGTCTAAAAACATAACACATGTAAATCCGTTAATATTAATTAATTGTATCCCACTCTGAAATTTGAACAGTAAGCAAATTAGGAGGGATGGTTATTTTTTCCAGGGAAATGTTGAGAAGCAGAGCAGCTTTGGCACAGGTAAGTCCTTACTGCAGTTTGTTTATCTCATCTCCCACCTTCTTCTGAAAACTGACCTTTTTTTATATTTGATAGTTAAGCGTATAATACTTACTCTACAGAAAGTAGAGGTGCACAATCACAATATTAACTTTTAATGTATGTATTTTAAACATAAAAAGAGGAATTACATAGAAAAGCAGCAAATGAGATATTATATTTTATCTCAGCACACAGACAGTTTTTTTCCTGTGGCCTGATCCACATTCCTGTTATTTATCGTTCACATTTAGTCCTTGTATCTGGCATGCTTAGTCCAATCCAATCCTCTGCTATCATCAGAAGCATTTCTGCATCTTCTGAATGAGGTGGAAGGGCAGGGACCTCATCCTGGCACGCACAGACCTTGAAGGGGGTTATAGCAAACAAGGCGCATCAGACCAAGTCTCCAACACCACCATACCAAAAAAAGCCTGTGTGAAAGATCTCTTTCATATAGATATATTGATATTTGTGGGGTGGGAGCTGTTGTGTTTTTTTTTTTTCTCTGATATTTGTAAGGTGGATATCTGATAGCATCAAGTTCTGTCTTCTGTGTTTCAAAAAGATTTTTGCACATGGGAGGGTGGAGAAGAGAGCTGCAAGAATAAATACAGAACCTTTAGAAAGGCCTTCATTTTTGATACGTAAAATAATCTCACTAGAATGAGCAAGGAAGAGACAAATAGGGGAACAGACTAATGTGTTTTTACCTTTGGAATAACACAGGCCTGTTTACTCTGGTGCAGAAAGTTTTCAATATAACTTTTTTTTTTCCTGTGCACACCCAATCTGACCCAAATCCAGGCTGTTGCCAATGCCAGTTCTTGTCTCTCTTTCCCGCAGCTTCCCTGCCGGTAGGTCTAGGATCGGGTGGGAGTGCAGTGAGAACAACATCCTTTTCTGAGGGCAGTTTTCCAGAGCGGTAGGTGACCGTGAGCGTCAGTGCAGTTACAGGGGCGCGGGACTGACGTGGTGCAAGGAAGCTGGAAAGGAGAAGGCTGGTGAAGACGAGGGCAGGCAGAGCTTGGGCTTGTGCTGCCAGGGACCACCCCGCGCTGGATCTGGGGGTGCATGCCCTGGAACTCTTCCCCCACCTAACAGCGAGCATCGCTTTTTAAGAACGGGAACAGGTGTCTGGGGAGAGCTGGCTTTTCGCCCCCGGGGCCTCTCAGAGCCAGGCATGTGAGTGCCTCCCTGGAGGACCCCCAGCCAGAAGCTGCCCGAGTTCAGCAGCTAAGGGGAGAGGAGGTGATGAGGGTGGGGACCCTCCCCAGCCGTGAACGAGGGAGCGCGGGAAACATCGCATTCAAGCACACGCGTCCCGTTGTAAGGAACAGGGCTTTGTGAGGGGAGGGGCTGGGATCACCTCAGGTTTTCCCACACGTCTTCCTCCTGTTCTTCCCTTGAACTCCCTGGCTTCTACAGAGGAGGGGGGACACGGCAGATGTCCAGGAACGATCTTTTCTTGGCTAGCGTCACCGTGAGAAGCTGATAGCTGAAAACCTCTTATCTGGGAGAGGAAAAATGTGAAGGCAGAGCAGGAAGAGGAAATGAAACCATGTATCTATAAGTGGTTAAGAGTTAAGGAGCCTGTTAGGTGCCACTGAACTGACATTAGCTCTGTTGCTACAAAAATAAGAAAAGTTCTCAGAAGCAAGCTTCTTAATTTTGGCCGTGCTGGATATTCTTCCAGCCAAGCAGCACAATTTGTCGGGTACAACAATTTCTCACAGTTTACTCCGCGGAGTCCCTTTGGATGCTGAGAAACTGAGCAGTTCTTCTTCAATCTCAGGTGGAGTAGCCAGTGTTATCAAAACATGGTGAGCTGCAGCGACTCCTACAACTACTCATGACTGAGTTATCACTTGATTGTAGGAATTCAGTTTAAATAGATTTTTTTTTTCCATCTCCCTTGTTCCCTAATTGATTTTTTTTTTAAAGCTGAAATTTTGACTTCCTCTCATGAAATAGATTATTGACATTATAGCTGCATGCTTTTTAATCATTCTGCTGCATAATTACTCTTGCTGCTGTCTTCTGGTTTACACTGTTTCTTTATTAGCAGCTCTTATTGCCAGAAGCTTTATACACTTAATAATCTGTCAAGGTGGTAATTTGTTCTCTTTTTTTTTTTTTTTTACTTGAAGACCTTTTCAGTGATATCTTCAAGCACCTGGCCTGGTCAGATGCTTTAATATTCACTTATCTCTGTCTAGTTGGCCTCATGTTATTTTTAATTACCCTTCTTCTGGATAACCAAAGAAGTTACCCATTCATCATATAGAAAATGTAAGCAGGTCACGTGCAACTGTATCAGGCAGTAGGAAAATAGACCTCCCAGAAACAGTAATGAGGCTGATGACCAAAGATGACACATAGGCAAGCCTTTGCCTGTTGGCACTAGCAAAAGAGCCTCATCGCAGCCTGATCCAGCAGCATTCATAATAAATGCAGGCTGTAGTGGTTTCCATTACACAGCAGGATTATACCACCATTTCTTCTTTTTAATGCTTTTTGGGGTTTCCATTCAGGGTTCCTGCAGAAATACAGTCATCATTCTCCCGGAGCTCCTGTAGGCATTTCCTATACAGCATGCCAGCTCTGAAGCAGCTTGCCTTTCTCAAATGCCAGATAAAGCCAGACAGTTCATGGGCGGTATTTTATCTCTGTAAAAGGCTCTTGGATCTCAATTCTGACTGACTTGAGCGTAAGTTGCAGGGCTGTGGCTTCCCGAGGAGTCCTGCAAGGCTGTTGCCCAGCAGCTGGTGTGTCCATCAGCCTTCAGTCATCACTGATGGGCAGGACTGCTGAAAGATGGCATTTTGCCACAGTAATGGACAGCAGTCTTCCCTGGGGCCAGAGCCATGAGCTGCAGCACTGCCCAGCTCACATGGAGCGCAGAGCCAGGACACCCTCTCTGCCACCAGAAAAAGGCTCTGGTGGTCTTGCTGCAGTGGCTGCTCCTTGCCCAAAGCACCCACTGGAGCCAGCAGCCTGGCTTCTGTATGTGCCCCCTGGCCCCTGCTGTGGGCACAAGGTCTTGGAGATGGAGCAGCATGCTGCAAGTCAGCTTTTCCTTTGTCTGCAAGGTGATCGGGGCCTGGAGAACATTGGGAAGGGCTGGAAGAAGTGATAGTTCAGCACAGATTACTGAAACTGGGGACTTGGTGGCCTGTCGGTAGGTAAAAGACCGTGGCAGTGAGAAGGTGCTCGATTCTCCCCATCTGTGGGGGAGAGGACAAAACATAATGGGTTTCTCTGGGTTAGAAGTAAGAAAAAAAATTCTTGGTGCTGAAGGATGGAGAAGCCTGAGAACAGACCGCCTGGGACCTGGTGGTATTTCAGCTGCTGGTGGTTACCAGAGTGCATGAGTCTTGGGAAAGTCTGTCAAAAGTGACAGAGATATAACAGGGTTCTCCTTTCAGGCAAGGTAGAAGGTCAGGCTGCCTCTTAATTCTCTTCCCCCTCCTGCTTTCTGTGTGTGGAAGTGCAAACTGGAGGGAACAGAAATGCTGGGATTTGCACATGCTAGTCTCCCCAGAAGCTGAAAACAAAAACAGCGAGTAAAAATTGGGTCGTGGTATTGATGTACACAGGAATGAGTGAAATCTGAAGGAAGGTAGCAATCATTTATGACTGGAAAGAATGAAGAGTCAAGAATTACTTGTGGAAAAGAAGATATTTAATTATATTTTAAACAACATCTTACAGGTTGATATCATCTTTACTTTATAGTTGTGTATTGGGAATTGGTTACTTTTTTTTTTTTTTTAGCATTCCTTCAGCCTTTTTGGGGTAAGCTTTTTCATTAATGGAAGTGACTGTCTGCATTTCTTTAGCACCTTGTCTGTGCCTTATTTTATCTTGCCAGAGGAAACTGGCAGATATTAATTCTTGGGGTTTTTCTTGTCTATATGATAATCCAGACAAGATTTTGACAATTTCAGTACAATAGCCTCCTCTCAGGAAAGCTTTGATTGCACTAAAATATACTCTGAAGTGCTAATCTCTTAACCTTCTAGAGTTCATTATTTGGACAGATAAAAATTGAGTTTAAAATGACCTATAAGGTCTTCTTGCTAAGATATAATCTAGTTAAAATTTTCTCAAATTGAATTATGTAGACTGCATACCATGTATTGATTAAAAAAATCTTCTTAATGGAGTCATATAATAAAACTCTTGACATGATTTTTTTCTCCTTTGATGAAGTCAGTTTTTAACAGAAACTTCAGCATTTTGTTTTGTAAAGCTGTCACCAGCTCGATGGCTTCTCCGTCAGATAAAGCTTTGACCGTTGGGCCACTCCCTCTTTTGAGGAAAACAGAACTGTAAAATTAACTAGTTCTGTGCCATTTATGAATAAGTTTGTCATATTACATCAATATGAAGCAGCTGAAGGCTGCTCTGAATTATCACCTGAAGGACTGGTGCTGTGGCTTTAATTCAAGATGCACCCTTTGCCCTTTCGAAATAGGAATTTTGGTAAGTGCTGCTTTTAAGTATCTTTTTTGCCATGATTTATAATTCTTAATTCAGTTCTTTTTCAGTCCAGAACAAAACCAAACAAGTTTGGTCCTCCTACATTGAGGAGACACCTTCACCTGTGACTCATGTTTTATGGAAGGTGGGCAAGGAGTCAGGTAAGTTGAAGTCAAGAACTGCTCTGTGTTGTTGGATAAGGAGGAGGGTTCCAACTTTATCACTGCCTTCTCTGGACCCATCTATGGCTTTATTCTGCAAAATCTTTGTTTTGTGGATTTGGGACCTCTACAGCCATAGACTCCTGTGGGCCTGTGTGTCCCTGGGCTGTTCAGTGACCTCTACTGGAACAGCAGGAAGAAGTCTGAGGCATCGGCATCAGCATTGATTAATTGCCAAAATATGTGGCAAAAGCGGAACAAAGGGGAAGTGGAGTCTGGAAGTCTCTGCAAGGACAGTGGACCTTAGAGGGAAATTTAAATGGGCCCAAGAATGATGAGTCCTTGAACTCTGTCTGACCTCCTCCAGTGGATTTGCTTTTAAAGAAGGTAGTTTCAAAAGTGATATTGGTTTTCTGATGCTCTGTGGCTACAAGAACTACAAAAACTGCTCATCTGAGTTGATTGAGGAGGAAGGGAATAGGTTGCCCTGTGTAAAAACAAAAAACCAAAAAAATCAGTTTGGGTTTATTTTTTTAAGTAAGTGTTGAAAATCTCATACAAAAAGCTTTTGTGGCAGGCAGATCCTAGTCACTTGATTGAGACAATAACTTGGTTTCAGTAAAAATAAAAAATTAAATATTCAGTTGTCCCTTTGTTTAAGATACTTTGCAGCAAACCTGAAGTTGACAGTATTTGTTCAATTCATTGTAATTACTAGAAGTGCTTCATCCATTCAGAAGCCTTCATGATACCCTCAGGGACTGTTAAGATTTAATATAAGCTGTTTTTCTCTTTATCTCTGATTTTTCTCTCACATGATTTCCCCTCTTCTTTTCTCTAGCTGTCTAGTTTTTGTTGCTATAGCATTAATTTTTTCATTTGAAAAGGTAACAGCAAAGCAACGGTGTTTCAAATCTTTTATCTGAATTTCTAGTGTCCAATTCTTACATAGAACTAAGCTATTTCTTGCTAAAATTATGTTGCAGGTTTGCTACCGAAGAAGCTTAATCAATCAATAGTTCCTGTTTGATAGAGTAAATAAATGATGTTGCGGTATGTGATAATCTCTGAGTTTTCCCACCACCTAACAGAAGGCTCATACTGAGGTGGGAGTGTGGAAATGGAGGAATTGACAGGCCCAGACAAATGAACAATTAAGTTGGTGTAGTGAGATGTGTGACAAGGCAGTAGAATAAGGTAGAATACGTGCCTGGAATATCAAAATTTTACATGCTAGTTTAAAGTGTCCCAGGAGAGCTGCTGGACAGACACCATGTGGAAAACGAGCAATACTCTCATTACAGCAGATTAGGTTGCTTATCAGTGGCCTAAAACTTGGAAATATGGAAAATGAGCCCAGAAGTGTTTGAAAATAGGAACATAAGTATATATTTCTAAACCAAAACTCTTGTTTATTTTCAGGAAATATATAGTGAAGCAGCCTTTTGTCAAAGAGGAAGAGTCCTGACATGTTGCAAGGAGCAAAGTGTGGGAGTTTCCAGCAGGAGGTCCTTTGATCCCAGGTTGCAGCCTGGCTGGTGATGCTGATAAGTCATACAAGTCACAGATTTCAAATGTCACCATTACCCAGCCACATCTGCAGTGTCACGAGTGGCAAAATGGCAATGAGAAGCGGATATACCTATGGTATCTCTCACTTCTGTTTTAGGCACAAGTCATACTGTAAAATGTTGGCTTCTATTGGTTCTTATTTAAGTAATTTCCCACTTCAGAAAAAGCAAACACATGTAGCCAACATAGTACACTGCCCTGCACCTCCCGTTTGGACAGAAGTTGCATCAGCAAATGCTTGAGCAGATATAAAAGCATTGCTAAAGAAAGGGACCCCAATGAGGATATGATTTCACTTGGGGGGTAAGTCAACATGTCTGCTTGGGGATTTTTTTTTGCTTCTGGATTTCTTTTCTTCCCCTTAATGCCAATAAACTGCAAACTGGATGGTAGAAAAGAAACTGGATTGTGAGTTGTAAATAGGTTTATTGACTAAATACCAGTTGTAGGATCTACACTGCCGATGCGTGAGCCAGAAAGCACATCTTGACTGTATGATTTTATTTCTATTTTCATAGAAGCAGCAGTTAAAAAAAATCATTATCACTTGCATCTGAGCTGATCATGTTTGATTTGGAAGTCACTGGGATGCAATAAACAGGAAACCCCAGGGTGCCATTTTACTAAGACAGTTTTCAGAGAGGAACCACAGTTTCTGCTGCAAAGCACTGTTGATTTACATGGATTTTCTTGTCACATGTTTTGGCAAAATGTATCAGCTTGTGCTTCTTAGCATCAACAAATAATACTTGACTTGCAAATGAGCTCCTTGGCAAGTACCCAGCCACAGGATGCTTGGAGACTTGACTGAATAAGAGAGACACTCATTTCACCAATTTGCGAACTGGCGCTACCCCTGCCGTGGTTGTCTGCAACCGCTCTCCGATCCTTGCTCTTGATTCTTGGACATTGAAGCTATTCAGCCTGTTAGCTTTTACCAAATTCCACACAATGAAAATTAAACATTTATTTTTTTCAGTTTCCATGTAAATGCCTTAAAGGGTTCTCAAGCTCATTTGTGCTTTCATGTTTGAAGTTCACCTTTTCTAATGCGTGACATTGGTATCTTTTTCCTCACTATGTAGGCCTTTCAAAATGTTCACCTTTAAAAAAAAAAAAAAAGAAAAGCAGCTTACTTCGTCTTTTTCTTGTGCAGCCTTCTTGTTCATAAAGAGCTTAAATATAAGGAACATAAACCCATCTGGAAACAAAATTATGCGCTAGGTTCACTAAAAAATGTAATTACATTATAATCAAACTGTCACTTTATGAGATAGTGGGAGATGAAATACACCATAAGCTGACAAAAGAAGAGGACGGCTTGCTCTTTTAAATACCATCCATAGCACAAAGCAGTGAAAAAACTCTGAATTACATCCAGCATAACCCGGAAAGCTCTTGGAGCCGCAGAGGGGCAACACAGCACTATGACCAGTGAGACAGAGATGCTTTCTTCTGGTGGAATGGGGGAACCTTCAACCACACGCAGCCCAACACATGTGCAGGCTGCTACTGCCAGTAGACGGATGGCCCAAGGGTGTTTGGACACAGGGTGAAAAACACTGACCCATGATTAGGAAGTACATTCAATTCGTGCATCATGTTTTTCATGGACCTCCTGTCTCTGCAGTTCTTGAGTTATCATCCTTGTTTCCTTCACCTGAAGCATTTGTGCCCCACCAGACTGTCAGCCTGTATTCAGCAGAGGCTGACTCATGTCTCAGGTTAAACATGCAAGTGAATCAGGAAAATCTAAATGTGTGAAGAGTTGCTTTGTTCATGTCTTGCCCTTCCTTGTGACTCCTGCAACCCATGTTGCCTTAGTGTGAATGGAAATGCCCTGGTTTGAGGGGAAATTCCCAGTCCTGTGTAGTGAGAAGTATGCGTAGCCACTGAGTAGATGGCAGCATTCAGGTGGGAGTAATTTTCTTTAGTCCTTCTGGTCCTTGTCAAGTAAGCTGCTTTCCTGTTGTGGAGTAAAGTCTTTTTTCCTTCCTGACATAATTTCTTTGAGATTTGAGTCCGTTCCCTGCTTTCCTTTCTCTGGCAATGGATCCTTTACACGGGCAGTCCCGGCAGTGATCCTTGTTCTGTTTTAGAACAAACTGGTGGCAAATGGTGGGCATGAAAATGGGGCGCAGGGAGAGGGAGAGGAGCCGTTGATGTGATTTTTGGATGCCGGCCTTGACTTTCCAGCAGGGGCCAGGGAGGGGGCAGGTGGGCAGCTGTGAGTTTATTCTCGTCAGTACAAACAATTTTTTTTTTTTTTTTTTTTTTTTTTTTTTTTTTTTTTCAGTAATTCATTTAATGAAAGAGAAATCTGTTTTCATATAGGGCCTTTCTTCTGGTCACTGAAAAAAGCTTCAGAAATATGAATGGGTTGAACTTTGTGGTTTTGTAGTCTGATTTTGTTCCTATTCTAGAGATAGAAAAAGTGACATACCAGGAGGTCCATACTGTGGAAGTGGCACAGCTGATGATACTTTTATTCAGTGTCTTGCTTTTCTCTTTTGATGCTATGAATACAGCGACAGAGCAGGACAGCATGCTGTGCTGGCAGTGCACGGTGTTATTCTCTATGCACGGTGGATAAGACCTATTTTGTGTATTCATGCCACATATCTATCTGGCAGGGTATTGTGAGCTTCAGGAAAACAGAAGTTGGGGGAGCCCACTGGAGACTTCCCAATACTACAGCTTGCTTTTCAAATTTAAATCTCTAATTTGTTTAAGTACAATTAATTTTATTTTTCTAAGAAAACTGGAAAGATTTCAGTGCCAAGAACATGAACATGAAATGAAGCTTCATCAAAAAGAAGTAATAATAAAATCTTGTCCAAATGCCTATGCGACTGTGTAGTCTCTGTTTTGACAGAAATATCTTTTGTCAGAAACAGCTTTTGACAGTAGCTGTCTCCCCAGATAAAAGTAACAGTTTTAAAGCTACTGTTTTTTTTTTCTGTCACTGAATCTCAACACAAGCAACCCCACTCATGGACTGCCAACAGTGGACTACTGATGAGCTGTAAGTTGCGTATTGAAGGCCTCATGGGCTTAAATTTAGCATCGTCCTCATTCCATGTTATGCTACTGTTGCTGGCAATAGACTTGGTTAAAATGCCATACTTTTCTCATTAAATTCATGCTCCTATAGCCACCTTTATCATGCAAGATGTGTAAGATGCCTTGAATTACAAAAAAGACCCTCAAACCAAAACAAAAAAAAAAAAAGTATTCTCATGACAGAAGATGCAAGTAAGGTTTTCTTGGCTTTGATTGTGCAGATACTTTTATGAGGCCACTGTGGCCTGTTGGGTGTAACAAGGTTATTTGAAATAGAAACTGCACTCGTCCCAGTGTCTTGGGTAGTCTCACTTTCCACATTGTTGTTCTGCTGCAAGGATGAGGGCAGGGATGCTGGTTCATCTCCATGCCTATCTCGCTGCACACAGCAAGACTCGCTGTCGAAACCCCAAAGTTGCAGCAGAGCTGTGGGTGGAATTTGTGCTCCCTGGTGGATTTGAATCCTTAAGAAAGGTGGAGGATTAGCACGTGTCACTTGTATTCTCTTCCTTTGGGACCCACCACCTTTCTGGCTCTTTCTGGCTGTCCTCAGATTGACCTTGAGTTGCAACAGATGCTGCAAAAAAGGCTTCTAAATAAATCAGATGGTGCTCTCTTTTAAAAAAAATCTGTTTAAACATCTGGGGCTTGAGTTAAGTTGAAATGGTCTGTTTGTGGTGTAGGTAAGCTTCATCGCTTCCACAGGGAAAGCCAAATTAAAGAAGGGGTATAATAACCTTCTTTTAGAAAACAAACAAAACCCTTGAATCTAGTATTGCTTAACCCTAGCACAGAAGGATGTAAGGCTCTTACTTCTGCTGCTGCTAACCAAAGTGCATACACAGAAGATACTTTTTTACAAAGCTAACAAGCAGCTTTGGAGACAGTGTCAAAAAATTGGCAATATGGTATACTCTCTGGTTTTTGACTTAGCCTAAACTAATCATCATTAGAGTCCCATAAACAACTACATCTTTCTGCTATTGAATCCTCTTTGCCCTGTGAAGATCATAGCAATGCAATAATTTAGCTCAGATAGATGTGACACTAAGGCTAAATACTATGTTTTACCCACTTGCAGCAGCTGCTGCCTAGTGACCTAAACACCATGCATGATAAAGAGGAAAATACAAATTTTACCTTAAAAGTGATGGGTTTGGGGTTTTTTTGTAAGTGGAGTCATGGAGGTGTGTAAAGATAAAATGACCCAGCTGGGCCTGGAGCAATGTTCTCGGGGTGTATCACAGTTACGGACAATAATAGGTGACGTAGCTGACTCAACTTAGCCTGAAAATAAGGGTGGCAAAATGACCCTAGTAGGTTCATGACATTGCATGTGTCTAGGAAGTCTGCACACAAGTTATGAATTCTGGCCTGACTCAATGAACTTGTTTTTATATCTTGACAATTTTTTTAGTTTCTTTTTTTTTTTTTTGTTCCCCCCCCAAGCCCTTTTGTTGCTTCCTTGAGCTACTGTACCGAGTAGAAAACAAGACACTTATTTATGAGCTGGTCTGTTAAGATCTATTCAGGGCCTGATGACTTTTCCTGATCCTGAAAGGAAGAGAGATATTAGAGCTTTGTATCGCTTCTCTGCAGGGGCCAGGGCACAAAGTCTCTGGCACAGCTTGACACTGCGGTATAAGGGCTAGACTTGCCCAAAATGTACTAACAGAGCAGGATCATTTTCTAGTCACTGGATGCATTTGCTCCATACTTTTGTTGGAGGTGCTATAGGTCCCTCAACTGTCACCAAAGGTCTATGCTTTTCTTAGTAAGCAGGCCTGCATGCAATAATTTTTTTGAAAGCTGAAACTTGCATCCTCGTTTCTGAAATGGCTGAGCATCTCTGTCTCTTCAGATCGTGTTGCTCTCCCCTCCTCTCTCCACCCTGATGCTGAGATGCATCGTATGGACAGTATGACTCTGAAAGTCTATTACTGTCCATTCTCCTTACAAGAACCCACATGAAGAGTGGTGGGACTGATAACTTACGTAGCTTCTTTCTGCTTTTTCTTCTTCAAGCATGCTGAGACTGAGGAAAATTAATATCACACTTCTCATAAACCTCTCCTGTCGCTGATGCAAACCCTCCTAAAAGCATGTCAAAACAACTTGCTTAAGCGTGGCAATTTGCTAAAAAGTAATGATGTTGGAAAACAGGAAAAAGTTGTATAAAGACTTGTAGGAAAAGAGCTTTGGCTATTTGTAATCTCAAGATTTTAAATAGAATATCAGCTCAGAGGTGTGTGATGAGTTTTGATTGTGGAGAAACCGAAGATGGAGGTTTTAGGAATCAATCCCTGACGTTTTTAAAAAACCCCATCTATGCAGTGTCTTCTCTGCCTGCAAGAAAGAAGCCTTCCATGTGATCCCTGCTCTTCAAGCAAAGGCAGCAAGGCTTGTTCACCTTGATGAAATAAATGAAATAAATCACTGGTCTTAATTCAACATGCTCTAAAATCTAACCTGTGTAGGCCTAAGATAGCGGGCAGCTTTCACATGTACAAATGAGAAGCTGCTGATCTGGTTGCTTATTTTTCTGCTGTAATTGTCCTCATCTTTGTAAAAACATATTATTCCATTTTTTGCTCTGTAGATTAAAGCCAAAATTGCTAATAATCAGGATTTTTGCTGTCTCATTATAAAATGCTCATGGCTTCATCAGAGGCAGCGTGAGCTCTTTACACTCCTGACGTGACTTAAAACGGATGTGTAATGCAAAGCAAGCACAATGGGAAGGCTCTCCCATTCTCACTCAATGTGTTTGATGAAGAAGGAAAACCCCTCCATTATAATACTTAATAATAAGTCCAGCTACAAAATAGAGGCTTAAAAAAATCCAACTTTTTTTTGCATGGCTCCAAACTCTCTCGGTCCTATTGGCCAACATTGGAACCGAGTTCTCTGTAATGTAAATCCCATTACACAGCACTTGAGTTCTGGCCTTAGAAGTAAGTGGAGACCTGACCACAACAATATTTAATCTAATTATTTATTTTGTTAGGACTAAATCTTTTTTCCCAGTGGAGTCATTGCACTGCATGCAGGCATATCATAGAATCATAGAATCATAGAATCATTAAGGTTGGAAGAGACCTCCAAGATCATCGAGTCCAACCGTCAACCCAACACCACCATGCCCACTAAACCATGTCCCTAAGCGCCTCATCTACCCGTCTTTTAAATACTTCCAGGGATGGTGACTCAACCACTTCCCTGGGCAGCCTGTT
>NW_008824791.1:895338-904711 GCF_000699105.1 Pygoscelis adeliae
GAGTAGACCCCAGCACTGGGCGTCTGTGGAGCCAGTGTCCCTGAGACCCCCCGGCCGCCGCACCACCGCGGCCCTGGCTCCACCAATAAAGCTGGAATGATTGCATGAGGGGTGTGCGTGTCCCTGGTGTCCCTGTGCGCCGGCTGCGTGTCCCCTGGTGTCGTGTCCCATGGGTGGGCGTCCGTGCCTGCTGCGGGGGGGGTGTCCCACGGGTGCGTATGTCCAGGACCAGCACGCGTCTCCGGGGATGGAGATCATAGAATCATAGAATCATAGAATCATTAAAGGTTGGAAGAGACCTCCAAGATCATCGAGTCCAACCGTCAACCCAACAACACCATACCCACTAAACCATGTCCCTAAGCGCCTCATCTACCCGTCTTTTAAATACTTCCAGGGATGGTGACTCAACCACTTCCCTGGGCAGCCTGTTCCAATGTTTAACTACTCTTTCAGTAAAGAAATTTTTCCTTACATCCAATCTAAACCTCCCCTGGTGCAACTTGAGGCCATTTCCTCTCGTCCTTTCGCCAGTTACTTGGGAGAAGAGACCGACACCCACCTCGCTACAACCTCCTTTCAGGTAGTTGTAGAGAGCAATGAGGTCTCCCCTCAGCCTCCTTTTCTCCAGGCTAAACAACCCCAGCTCCCTCAGCCGCTCCTCATAAGGCTTGTTCTCCAGACCCCTCACCAGCCTCGTTGCCCTTCTCTGGACACGTTCCAACATCTCAACATCCTTCTTGTAGTGAGGGGCCCAAAACTGAACACAGTATTTGAAGTGTGGCCTCAGCAGTGCTGAGGGGACAATCACTTCCCTACTCCTGCTTGCCACACTATTTCTGATACAGGCCAGGATGCCGTTGGCCTTCTTGGCCACCTGGGCACACTGCCGGCTCACGTTCAGCCGGCTGTCGACCAACACCCCCAGGTCCTTTTCCGCCAGGCAGCTTTCCAGCCACTCTTCCCCAAGCCTGTAGCGCTGCATGGGGTTGTTGTGGCCGAAGTGTAGGACCCGGCACTTGGCCTTGTTGAATCTCATACAGTTGGCCTGGGCCCATCGATCCAGCCTGTCCAGGTCCCTCTGCAGAGCCTTCCTACCCTCGAGCAGATCAACACTGCCGCCCAACTTGTTGTCATCTGCAAACTTACTGAGGGTGCACTCGATCCCCTCGTCCAGATCATTGATAAAGATATTAAACAGAACTGGCCCCAATACTGAGCCCTGGGGAACACCGCTCGTGACCGGCCGCCAACTGGATTGAACTCCATTCACCACAACTCTCTGGGCCCGGCCGTCCAGCCAGTTTTTGACCCAGAGCAACGGGTCAAAAACTGGACCTAATTCAACGCTGGACCTAAATTTCCGAGGAGAAAGTGGCACTTCCCTAGAGCTTAGCATGTGTCTTCAGCTCTATTCAGAAGCCTGTGTTTACCCTGTCCTTACTGTCATTCTAATTCAAACTTAAGTTCTTTGTCTCCACAGCCATATCTGACTGAGGTGTGGGCATTTGCCTTTAGTTATCTGTATCACTGCAAAGGCAAGAAAAAGCTCAAAATCTGAGACACATATGTAACTGCTATGTGGGTCTGTTTGGGTTTTTTTTCGATTTCGCCTCCCTTCAGTGCTATTAATATATTTGATGAACCTCATCATGCAGTCTTTCCAAACTGACTGGTTACCTCAGTGCATGATACTTGCTTGTTACAGGCATGACTTGCCCTTGCACACCCCAACAGATCATTTCAAGCATAACCATTCCAAAAGGTGAAATGTGATAAACAGAAAGTTAGAGAAAATTCAGGAATCAAAAATAAAACAGAGCTTACTCAGAGGCACAGAGTCCCAAGGGAGCTTTTTATGTACGGAATATAAATCTAGTGAGTTGTAGTCACTAAGACACATGGATGTCAAGGCTCAGGAGGAGTGACTTGCCAGACCATTAATAATATAAGCAAATTACACCCAGATATGAAACTGCAAATAGAGTCAGAGCTCTGCCCTTAAAAAGGTTTTGCACATTAGCACCATAACCTTGAAATTAATCTTTCCTCCTTTAGCATTCTCATATCTACTGCAAGTAAAGTTGCTAAGATACCCGTTGAACTATCTTTCATGCTGATGCTCCTTAGCAGCCATACTGTGAAGATGCTGATGAAAGAAGAGAGGCCATTTTATATGGAGCTGGTGTACCAGATGAGTGTTGCTCTGATCGTGTCCAAAGGAAAAGCATGTGGCTTGATTTTATGGAAGCTGCCAACAGACCTGCTTGAAAAAATACTGTATTCTGAAAGGTAGCCTCATCTTTCTCACGGTCTGCCTAATTAAAAAGCTAATTGAAAATCAGCTCAGAATGAGCTTTCTCCCTGCAGGTATGATCTTTGTTCAGGTTTCAAGTGATGCTTTTGGAGCAACAAAATATGTAGACAGTTGACATGGACTGAGGCTGAAAGCAGACAGCACCCGTCTGAAGCCTCTTCAGGACGCATTTGAGAATGAAAGCCTGGACATTCATTTATTTATCCTACAGGCAACTGGGAAACTTAGAGCAGTTTATGAGCTTTACATCACTAAGACAGGTCTGAGAGTCATTGGCATGGAAATGAAATTTCAGGTTACAATAATGAGGAATATATCATGAGGACATGATAAGCACCCAGTAAAATGTGTGAGTTTTTTAATGGGCCTCTGTAGGAAAGATGTTTTCTTTCTATGTCTTAGGTGAGCCATAAGGTCCTTAAGGCTTTGCACCAGTGAAGGTTCAGGTAGAAGCCAGAGAAAGGTAAGTGAGGTTGGATGGTAGGGCCACCAAGTATTTTTATGAAAAAACAGTGACAGATGACAACCAATAACAGAAGCACAGTGTTACTGCTGTTGCACACATTCCCAAAGGAATAACTGTGGTGAAAACCAACTAAAACCAGCCAAAGCCATGTCAGGCCACCTCCTGAAAATCTCCCCAAGTTAGCAGCCTGAAGACCCCCAGTATTTCCTGTTAGCAGTGTACCTCTTCATTCCCAGCTGCACCTACATGCATGTTTCAGAGCTGAAAAAGGGGTTGGGTGAAAGGTGGCATTGACCAAAACATCCTTCTCTGTTAAAATTCATTGCCTGTGCAGTAGGTCCATGTATTTTCTCTCCCTCACCCGTTAGTCTCTCAAATTGCTTTATTTGTACCAGCCACAAAATAACGCTCCCATTGTTATTAGTTTCCTCTTCCACTAAAGTCAGTCAATAGTTTTCAGGCCAGTCTGTGTCCCCAGCTGTAGACTCGCTCCGTGGCTCCTCTCACCTCTTCCCAGCCTGGCCTGACACATCCTTAGCGATGTGGTGACGCAGCAGCGCTGCAGCCTCTCCCTTCCTCCAGTTCAGGCTCTGTAGCCCCGCAACTGACCCTGCTTCAGGCAGGAGGCTGGACTGGAGGTCCCCCGGGGTACCCTCCAGCCTGAATTATCCTGTGGCTCTGTGTCGGATCCACAGGCACACTGTTGGCTTGAAGCCAGGCTGGCTTTGAAATTGGCACTTTTGCTTGGCATAGCTTAAACATGCTGACTTTCTGGGATATCACTGGCTGGAATAACCACCTCTGTCATGCTCAGTAGGTAAGCTGGAGGGATCCTGTCCTGAAGGAAAACAGAGGGGAAAGAGGAACTCAGATTTTTATGTGGGGAGCTGAAGGATGGAGAGGTGAAGCCAGTTCTCCAGGTTTATAAAGCCTGTGGGAGCTGAGAACAGAGTTGGGGTATTTGGAGTCTGAAAAGTATCTGTTTCTTTTCATAGCTACATAAAAAAACAGATTTTTTTTTCCAGGAATACCAGCTGCCCTGGCTTGCTTGTGGCAGGACAAACTGTTTTCAGAAGCACAGAAGATAAGATCATGATTTGCAGCTGAACTTGTTAATGACTGAGCTTGTTATTTGTTAGTAACCTTTTTTAACATTTTTTAGAGGTACTGTCGTAATGTCTACAGAGAGGACAGATGCATAACAGTCAATCTGACCTATGCAAATTAGAAGTGGGAAAATGGGCTTAGGTAATGGAGATGTCATAAATATCTCTGAGTTATGAAGTGGTGTGTTATCAGAAAGGTCAGGAGCAGGATGCAGTGATTGCTCACGACCTCGTATTCACCGTGAGTCCCTTCTCTAATCCCTTTGCGTTGGTCCCTTTTGTACCTTTGAAAAATACACTGACAAGCAGATAGCTGGCAATGGAGTCTAGAGAGGATCATACCATGAGTTAAATTAACTCTTCCAGAGGTGGGTAGCTCCGGTGGTAATTCTTCCCTGTGTATTGGTGTTACGGTGTCAGATACAGTGTATACTCAGATGCATTTCTCCAAGGAGAGATGAGGCCAATGAGTGATCGTTGCATCACGTAATCAAATGATTATTTTTCAGCCTGCTGTAGATTACTATTGATGGCAAGAATTGCCAGGAGGCACTCATACAGGGAAAGGATCAATGTGTGCATGAGAGCCACCACGGCAAAGCTAGGATCTTAACCTAGAGTGGGGTATAACTAGAGCAAGGGCCAGGGAGGGTGGGCTGTGCAAGCTGCCCAACAATAACTCCAAGCTGTCTTAATGTTGTAGCTTTCTTTACTGGATTTTTGGGTTAGGTTTCCCAGGCTGATGATCTGAGATCGCGCTCTGCCTCTCTCAGGAAAGCCTGTGGTGAAGGTTGTGTTCCCTCCACTTATGGGCTGTGTGTTCAGGTTTGCTATCATGAACTTGGTAAAGATGATGGCCATAAGGGCCCATTTATTAAAGGAGTAACTCTCACTTAAGGTGTCCCTGTAAGAAAGGAGGTATAGTTCAGATGGGGGAGGTAAAAGGCAGAGATTCTGGCTGCAATTCACAAAAAGAAAGCTGGGTCAGTAAAGTGCATCGGTATGTATGCTTATACATATTCGCGTCTCGGGAATGCATCCGGCATGTAAGTGATTTGGATGCCCGTAATGCCCACCATGGATATCCTGTGCTGGATGGTTATCAGACAAGTATTGTAGGACGAGTATGCATTTCTAATGTTTCTGCCACAGATATAGTGTGCAGGACAGAGGAAAAATTACAGTGATTACACACATTTAGAAATGGAAAAGGTATGTGGTGATTAATGGGCAATTGCATTGTATCTTTTGCTGCAGTGAGCTAATTAGTAGAATCTTTGTAAGCCTCTGGAAATCCTTAGATGTAACAATATCTGTTCATTTCTTCTGAATTTTCCTTCACTGGCTTTTCCCAATTATTTAACAGTGGGGAGTACTCAGAGACCATCAAGTAAATCAAAAAAGTTAAAACAGTATGTGGATGGACACACATACAAATAGTTCTGTATTCAAGAAATCATTTTTCAGACAAAATTATTGAACTAATTAACAGTAATTGCTGAATAACTTTGTGGCATTTATGTTTTACAGTTTATCTTGCTTAGTTAAACTTCAACATAATCAATAAGTTGTCTCTGAGGTCTCACTGAGGGGTATAACACCGGTAATTATTAACTTTGACTCCATGGGAACAAAATCACTTCAGGAACCTTGAAGTTTATTTTAGGGTTAAGAAAGGTAACAGTATTCAGCTCTACAGGGATCATCTTGTTCCGTGTCAGTTATTAAACAATTAGGGAAGTGTGGACTGTGTTTGAAGGGAGTTATTCTGTGGGCTTGTAAACAAGAAGGTGATTATGAAGATCTGGTACCTAACATTTAGCAGCTGATTCAATGGCGGAATGATGGATTTTAGGCTATGGAGATGTTATTGATAAGTTTAAAATAGTAGGAAAGGGTGATACTCTGGGAAAATTTATATTTGTGATTTTGTCATTACCTTGTTGATGGTGGCTTGCTATTGAGCATGATTTATAATACATAGATGATGATGATATGGAGGATATGAAATAGAGTACCCTTCTGTGAAGTTCTGGTTCAACAAACCTGTCACTTCACATTTCTCAGTTCTGTTTTGTTATAAAACTGTGATGCTGCTTTCACGATCAGTCCAACTTGTCTGACTAATAAAATACCTTATTTAGCATAAGACTTGTAGCATATGCAGAATCTTTATCTGAACCGGTGCAGAATCCATCCAGATGAGTGTAGTATGTACAATCCTCTTGTACTCAGTTGTTGCAGAAATGGACAGAGTGCTTAAAAAAACAAATCAAAACAAAACAAAAATTGAAAACCTCCTGTCATATTGGAATCTTTTTGTAAGGGTAGTGGTTGTGTGGGGACTCAAATCTTTTGAACAGGATTGTCACTTGCAGTCTGTATAGCAACAGGACTCTCCATTGCAAGGGCCTTTGTATCAGCATTGTATCCATTATTATTGATTATCTTAAACTATATACAAAGCACCTAACTGTTCAAGAGATGGTGACCATTTCTGCATCTGCAGGAACTATTTCTACTATTTCCAACTGTCCCACCTATGCAGAAATTTGTCAATTCTGCAGCACAAACTGCCTGGGGAGTCCCTAGGACAGCCAGATCCCCACCTAGGATGCTCATCAACACACTGAAGCACAGAGATTGCTCTACCCATAGCAGGGGTCTACCTGGGGGAATCTAGCATTTTTCAAAATCCCCTCCTCAATAGCTCCTGAGAAAGTTATTTGTGTCTTTTGCTGTGACGGTGACTAGGAGTTTGGTCAACACCATGCCTCTAATCCATCTTTTGTCTTATCTGTCCACTGATTCTTCTGTGCAGAGACTAACCAGGGATCTGCTAAAATCCTGGAACCCAAGGAATTAAGGACATAAATGCACCGGATGTACAAGCAGGCACAGACTTGATTACACCACAATTATAATTCTAGAACAAACTTGAGTTTCTTCCTCATATCTCACAAATAAATTAAATGCAATAGCTCTTGTCACACAACACACATAACGGTAATTTACAAGGTGTATTTCCATTCTTGCTGGTGCCTCAGGAAATGATAGATGCTTGCCTCTGAGCTCCTTCATTTCTGTCATCACTAGCTAAGTCAAGTCATTTACATCACCAAACTGAAGCTCAGTATATCTACATGCAAAATATTGTTGCCTGCTCAAAGCACTGCTCTCATACCCTCTGTAAATTGAAAAGACAGCTCCCTCTTAAGCTGTGGGTTGAATTTCAATATGAATTAAATAAAAGCAGCAACATTTTCCATGATATTAGCTTATAAACTTAACACTAGCTACTTCACCTTTCATTTCTTGTTACTTGTGACACTTATACTTCTGTAACATTAGCAGTTGTTTACAATGTTTAGGTTGGTGACAAAAAAATTAGTAGAGCTTTTTCTGATAAGAAAATATTGGAAGAAATTATTGGAAATGTCTTGACAGTTGTTAGTAATCATTCAGTATTTTTGATCTACAATTTCATGTGGCAGAGGAGTAAAAATCCAAGCGCATGTTAAGCAGTCTTTGGCAAACATAAATGAATGCGTAGAAGCCACACAATTCAAATTGACATTTTCTACAAACAAAGGCAACTCTACACTGTTCAATAATTGAAAAATCTCTGTGGCATGAACATACACAATGATGGGCAGCGAAAATACTTCACCTTCCTTGCAGTGCTTGTTGTAGATTTCATGACTGGCGCTTGCTGAATTATTCATTGGAAACAGTTCTTATTGTGGATGTGTCTCCTTTGGCATTCAGAAGTCAAGAGATGCTGTGGTTCAGTCAGAAGAGGCTGTGATATGATACTCACTGGGTCATCTCCAGTGCCCAGATACATAGCATTGGGATGAGAGAATCAAAATGTCCTTTTGTAGAATCACAACTGTAGCTTTTAAAAATTCAATTTTCTCCATAATTGTATTTAGTCAATAGTTTATCATGTAATTAGGTGCCATGTAACTTTCTTTCCATCCTATGTGCTGCTCAGCTTGCTACATGAACTTGTTGCTCCCTAGTCTCACACCATATCTGGACACGCATCTCTGTTCACGCACATTTAGTGATGTGAGCGCACAAAAAGGACTGAATGCAAGCTGTGAAGCTTCACTGTCATAGTGTTTTCCCAGTTAGCCTCTTAACCAGTTCAAGGCTTTCTTTGATAACCTGGAAGACAGACAAATATTTCTGGCAAATGTATGTGAAACTTGGTTTCAAGTAACCAGTCACTGCCATGCCTGTTCAAACCAGTCATTGAGAGTTTTGTTTTAGCAGATCACAAACAGTTTTGCTCAGGTCACCAGCTTTGGAGCACAAGTTCCTTGTGGCAAGGAAAAAGTTGTAGAAAATTCTTTAAAAAGTATTGACAGTGTTTTGCTGGGAATCAAGCAAGCTATCCCAGTCAACTCCTGCACAGTTAGTCTCCAAAGCAATGAATCGTCTAAAAACCTAGCTCATCTTTGATGAAGTACCACCAGATTGTGACCATCTCATATATGGACAGCACATTCAGTCAGTCAGCATTGTTGCAGGGAAGGGGAGTAAGTCTCATGCTTTTGGTTATGATGCCAGTAAAGGGCTTAAGTATGTTCATCTCTTCCATTTTAATTTGTAAATAAATGGGCCACAAAAGCCAGATTCTTGCTTTGGGTACAGTCTTGTAAATCATAAGCAAACCACTGACTTAAGAGAGAGAAACCTACCCACAGGGTTTTAATAATTCTTGTGTATAACTATTTTTTTCCTTAGAAAAACATTTCTAAAAAGGTGTAAAAACTTCTACCATTAAACTTCACCAATCTCTCTCTGCAGCATGTCTTTTTTAAATTAAAAATGCTTATTTACTTTGGCACATTATTGAAAGCAGGATTTTTTTTTAGTACATGCTAGAGTATCTTGAGAACTGCATGCTAAATTACATCAATCTGCAATGTACCTGAACTTCCAGAAGAGTTTTTATGTTATTCTCATGCAGAGTCCATGAATGTTGTGGGGGTTTTTTTTAATTCTTTGGAGGTGGGGAGGGAGAATTCCTCATTTCTCCCAATACTTTTTTAGAATTTGGTAAGCCTTTTGAGGATTGTTTTGTATTATAAGCAACAAAGTTTGGTAGTTAAGAAGGGGAAGGAGAGGTAAGCACTAATAAATCTACATGCTATAAATTTGAATGACAGCTATAAAAACTAATTTGTATTCTCTAGGGGTGGAGAAGAGCAAGTGCTAGAAAAAAAGGTCCCCAATCACAGGTATCTCTTTTTCAGCCAGAAACATTCAAATATGTTCCTTCCAGGTTGTGTATTCCCCACTGGTTGTCCTATAATTTTCTGTGCTCAGTTTTACAGTGCACTAAATATGTTGTGTCATATTATTTTCCTTGAGCCAACAATCACAGATAGATGCTCAGATACACATTTGTCAATGAAGCTGGCATGTGTAAGATGTAATGATTCAAAAGAGAAAATCAAATAAAGGATAGGA
>NW_008824791.1:904778-912865 GCF_000699105.1 Pygoscelis adeliae
GGAAGTATAAGAAGAAAAACTTTTTTTTTTGTCATTAAATGTTAGCAAAAGATTCATGAGAAGTTTCAAATGAATGTTTGAATAGTCCAAGTAATTTAAAGATGACCAAAGTAACTGAGAAATTCAGCTTTTAGTTTAATCTGACAAAGGAAAATATTTGTACAACAGAATGTTACTTTTCAATATGTGAAAAAGGAAATTACCATATATCCCTCAAGCTCCGGCTTCTTCTAATTTTTAAAATAATTCTAAATGTAGACTTTTCTTTACGTGAAGCAAAATTAGTTCCTTCCCCCCCCCCATTTGTAGGTGAGATGGGTGAACAAGGGAATCATTGCTTTCCAGACTTCATTAGCTAGCAAAAAAATGGGCTCGCTCAGCCTCAGTTCCAACTCCTCCAAATCCAACCAAAGACCAAATCCAGCTGCAGCACAACTCCACTCATGCTGGAGCAAACCTATAGCTCCTCACATGTGCTGGTGACACCTTGCCACTGTAAGATGAACCACCAAGGCACAGCTATGCCCCTGGAAAACCTCTCCCTGACACATTTTTGGTTTCATCATCTCGCTGTCCCTGGAGCTCCCTCTGTCATAAAGACTGTGACCAAGGCCTGTGAGGTGGCTCCTCACCAGGGCTGCTTTCAGAGCAGCTTATTCTTGAGGTTTTCTTGTCCCAGGACTTTCTGCTTTTGGCATCCAGCTCTCAGATGCCCGGGGGCTTTCCCTGTCCTCAGAGCATCGCTGCTGGCATGGAGGGGAAGCCCTGGGGCCAGCTTGCTGAAGTCAAGCACCTCAAAAAAACCCAACAGGAAACCCCATGAGAGGGACCCGGTACCTGAAAACAGTGGTGTGGTACCCTGCTGTATCAATCAGTCCCCCGTGTACCTCCTAAATCTTTTGTTCAATGGCAAGAAATCAAAGGTAAATAAGCAAGTAGCATAGTCCATGTATACTTGTGAGCGTAGCAGCTGAGACCTCCTCATAGGGGACCATAAATCCAATAGCCAGCTACATTTAAAAGAGCAAAAATAGTAAGGTCCATTTGAAATAGCACTGTGTGCTGATACCAATGACTCTATATATGTCAGGAATGGCTTTTGAACACCATAAATCAATCCTCTAGATTGCTAGAAGGAGAGGAGGTTTGGTCAGAAGATGTCAAGAGATACCAGGCTGCAATAACTCATAAAGGCACCTGCCTCGCATTCACAGGTGGAACATTTCCAGAGATAAATATCAGGATAGCGGAGTCATTATCTAGGCTTTCTTGTTGAAAAGGAAATCTTAAAGAACTGATTTTTTTTCTTTTTTTAACCCCAAGAAGCAATAAAGGAGAGATCCTGCCTCTAGCGCTGCAAACAGTCTGCTGTAAAGGTGCTCCTTTCTGTTCCATGCTTCAGTCAATGCTTTTGAAAAGTGAGTTTAGTTGCTATGGAGAGGGAAGTCTCCTCTCCCCTCACCACCACCTCTCCTCCCCCCAGGAAACGTGGATAAGCAGTGAAAAACATGACTTTCTTCACCCTACCCTTGCAGCATGTTTCAGCACTGTTTCTAGGCACTAAAGGTATTAATTCCCATTTTTGTCATTTATCGCGAAGCAGAATGTATTGGAAGCTGTGGTTGCAGATCCCACGGTGAGGACATAGTGCAGGAGATTGCCAAGTCTAAATGCTGGCCTGAGACATCTCCAGAAGAGATCCAGCTGAAGCCATGGAACAAAATGCAACAAATTGGTTGGCTTTTTCAACATAGAGTAAAACCTACTGAAACCTTCATGTGGTAAATCCAGGTTCTGGTGCAGTAAAATGCCGCATTTTTGAAAATAGGACTTGAAACGTACTCAATACAGTCCAGAGGTAAATTAAAGCAATAACCTTTTAGTGACTTAGATTTGGCCAGTGTGAAATAAGTTTTTTGGAGACAGGCGCATCCTTTATAGAAAGTGACACATTATTGAATTCTCATAGTACAGGAAATTCTATTGATCCTTGCAAGCACTCCCAGAGAGGTGTCATGAACTGGAGCAGGCCCTCGAGACTGTATTTACTCTGACCAGTCTTCGGAAATGGTTCATTCAGGGTTAGGATAAATGCATGTTATTGCTTTTCTCCTGCTTTCTTGTACGGTAAGTGAAAAATTCTTTACTTCAAAGCTGTCAGTCTGATGACCCTTATCAGAATTAATACAGCTTTTATGGAAAATACGATTTTGTTTAATTGCACCATGAGGAAAAGGGGAAAATAAGGGGGAAAACAGGAATGTAAAATAATGCCTTCAGAGATATAAATATAGCACGTAGTGTTTCTAGAAAAGAGGGGAAGTAAAAAAAAAAGGTGCATGCAATTTTTCCTGACAGTGGATTAAGACACCTGATTAAATTTGTGCAAGAGACAGTTACAAATTTTTTGAGTAAGGCTTCAGTGTTTTCTTTAAACAAATGTTATTAAAAAAGAATCCTTACAGGGGAGGTCTCAGAAAATGACATTTTGATTGTTTTTCCCCTGATTAGGAGAAAATTGAACTTCAGGAAAGTGGTTGGAGCTGCAGCTTTCCTGCTGTGGGAGAACGCAGGGTATCTGAGACACATTCGGGTCAGCTGTTGAATTTACTCATTACTCAGATTTTTTACATATAGATGAGTGCTACTTCAAGTCTTAAAATTCTGACTTTTTGCCACAGCCTGTTTTTTTAACCAGTTGTGCTTTACAAAGAGACATCGGTCTACTTTAAGGCTTTGAAGCAGAAGGTGATAGGAATAAACAAGGTTTACATAGCTCTACAAGTTTCATACATATAAAGCATACATGGAACAAGAAAATGAAGGTAACACGTTTCTTTTTCCAGCACTATTGCAAATAAAATGATTGTTTATCAATAAATTCATAATGCACTTTACAACCGCATTATAAACAGTGGGAGCTGAATGAATTTCAATTATGCATACTGACGATACTGTGCTACCCATTATATAAATCAAACCTAGGCATAGGCCTGTAAGCTTTTTCTGCTTCACTGATTTTTATTGCCATACAAAATGATAACTGGAAACCATATAGAACAAGGCAAATTAAGAATCTATTGGGGGGAAAATGCAATTGGAAATGAACATCCTCCTGCAAGCTACATTCACAAGCCAAATGGCTTGTGAGATTTTATCTTCCATGCACAATGTGATGATATTCCTGTGCATACATAGTTAAATTAATTTTCCCTTATCAGCATAAAAATGTAGCTGGCCAAAATAGATTAGAACTGCATAATATGTTGGATCACATTTTATTTAGGTGGAGAAGAGGAAAATATTTAATTTCAGCCTGGAATGGTATTGAGCAGAATAAATGATTGAGTTCAAACAAAGAGATCGTGCTTCCCGGGGTTTTTTTCTTTTGTTGCGTGAAGGAAATGATCTGTAAATTCATGACAAGCTGATGATTTTCTCAGTTGCAGAACAGTGAAAAGAAAATAAAATTATTTCTCTGTGGTCAAACAGAAACTTCTGATTCCACTGGAGTCCAGTCTCACTCTTTGAAATATTATTCAGTTTCTTGGTGTTCAGTCAGTCAGTTTGTGCAGTTTGAGGCTAAGGTGGGATGAGGCGCTCTGTGTCCTGCAGGATTGTCCTGTAAATGAACTCATCTTCTAAACAACTGCAAAATGCCCATGTCTGTTAATAAAACGCAGCTTGGTCCACAGAGGACAAACATTTGACTTCAAACCAGCCCAGTCAAGTTGTACTATTAACCTGTCATTTGCTAGTAAGATTACACTTGCCTTTTTTAGCAGTAGTTTCAGTTCACCTGTAACTACTCTGAGCAAGTGCCGTCAGGGCCACCGGCCCAGGGGTGAAAGGCTTGTCCCTCTGCTAAACACATGCAGCAGCCCCCCGGGCCCCGAGGACACTGTCCCTTGTACACAGCTCCACTGAAACTCATGAAATGGAAGACCATTTCATTGTGAGTTAGAAAAAACAGTAGAAGGGTGCTATTTTTGTTTGTTTGTTCTTTTTCCAATTCTGTTGGTTTACTTCTTGTTGTCATGTAAGTGTTTCTTGAGGTTGGTTGGTTTTTACTTCTTTTTTTTTTCTTCAACCACAATGCTGTGGAGAATTATTCAGCCTTCAGCTATTTTTCATGAAAACTTTTGAAGAAGACATCTAGTGTGTGCCTTAGCTTCATGTTTCTATGACAAAACCCCCTTTAAACAAAACAGGCAAATATCTGCAGTAGAAGGCATTTGTTTTGATGGCTACTTCTAGTTTCAGCCATGTAGATATTTTTTAACCCAAAATTCAAATATTATTGAATTGAACTCATAATCATTTAACCTTGAGATGAGATTTAATTGCCTTTTTTATTATTTAATTGCTTTTTTTGTTGTTGTTAGGTATTTCACTGTACTTCTTCAATATACCAGATTTAATTCACACCTGTTTCTACTCGACCTTTAAGTAGACACAATATTTTGTGTGCTGTGCTAAACTTTTTGGCCAATGTGCCCTTCTAATGGCCAGGACCCACTTCTCTCTATGCCCTGCGTGGTGGAAACCTCCCGATGGCACACTGCATTGCATGAGTCCCTCAGAAGCTGATGGCACTGCTCTCATGTGCCTGAGCTTCCCACGGACCCAAACGGAAATCTCAGCTGTTTGGGAGCTTGGGAGCTAATCTCTGTTCACAGCACTTCATTGGGATGGAAAATAACTTCTTCAAACTGCATTTAATAAGACAGGTTTACCCTGAAAATGCCTTGAATAACTCCTATGCTACTGTTCATTATGCAGTAGTTCATGGAGTACTATGGGTGAATGGAGCCTCCTGAAGAAATACGCGTCCTACTATATACATAATGGAAAATAGATGCATTTTCTCTAAATGTTGCAATGCCATCTCCATGCAAGACCATCAAAACAGTGCTAAGATGTCTTCGCTGTCATGAAAGGGCTGACCTTGTTGATATTCAGGGAGATGGATGTTAAATGGCTTAATGAAGGGAAATTATTCCTTCAGAATGTGGGGTTTTGTTGAAACCATAGAAGGAGTAGGTACCACTTCTCTAGAAATTGTTAGACTAGACTGTGCTTAATAAACAACAGAATAATTTGGCTTAATAAAATATATAAGCTAAGAATAACAGAACTGAGGTTTGTCCACTGTAATTTTGTTTTTAGAAGTTTTGTGTATCATCATAATTAAAACTGTTCATAGCTTCTTATACTCCATACCAGAAGTCTCATGTGCCCAACAGCATGCCTGGCTCTTGATTTTTTTACAGTTGTATCAGCTGGTTTTGTGAAAGACATTCCCTTTCCTTGCAGATCTCACTTATATCTATAGATCACCATGTTTCTAAGAAACAGTTGCACCTTCTTAATTAAGGCACATCCTATTTGGGCAACTAGATTAATTGAGAGACATTGAAATAAACAGTAAATAATGATAATTCACTAGCTATCGATCACCTGATTTTACCAGTAATATCAATGTCTTTGGGTAAATTTAGTAAACTAAATCTGGTTGAAAAATTGTCAAAATAAATTATTCAGTTTGAATTCTTTGTGATACAAATCAGATGTTTTAAACAGTCAACACTTATGTTAGCAGAATTTTAAATGTCAGTTTCGATGCATAATCCCTATATTTTAGGGAGGAGAAATAAGGAAGACGACTCTTAAAGGCACCAAATATCTAGTATATAAAAGTAGAGTTCATTTTAAAAATTAATTCATGGAAAAAAAACCCCACTCTTCCCCCTCCAGCCCCCAGCCTACCCCCAAGTGGAGAGTGGAAGTGGCATCTATTGTGGTAAAACATTCCTTGGGCTGTCTATGTTGGAGGAAATGAAAAACCATTAAACGGATAATAGAATAAAAGTGCAATGAGATGTTCAGAGAATCCATCAATAAAAGGATGGCAAGCAATTGCTAAAGACAGCCCTTTCTAAATGTAGCTTTATTGCCAGAGGATGGAAAATTGAGAGAGAATTTGCAAACAATTGAATTTATGGTAATGGCATATAAGTGTATTGTACCACCAAAGCAAAGCACAGAGCAAATATAAAAGACAAAATACACCAATGTCCCATGGAAACCCTTGTGTTTTGCCTATTATCTCTTGGTACTAGAAACGATAATATTCTGATATTAAAATCAAATACATTGGAAAATGCATTAGCAGGAAGTGACTGGGTGATGTTCTGCTCTGTGTCTGCTTTAAAGGTGAATTGTTGGACTAAAAACGATTCAAGACGTGAGCAACAAGGAGCTTGCTCCTGTGTACTCAAGGTAGCTTTGTTTCTTAGCTCTGGTACCTGGACAGTCTGATGCTCTTACCTTGGCAGTTTATGGGTAAATTACCTAGGGATAATTTGAGTCAATTTGAATTTTAAACCTGTTTGAAAATGCACTGTCACTAGGTCTATTGAACCAGCAGAGGTGACTGCTAAATGACAGGCAGGAAGAAAATAATTAACTGATGGGCTCAGAGATGGAGCCTCCCAATAACCAGATAAACTGGAAAGGGGAAAAACAACTTCTGCCACGGGTCACAGATATCTCTTCTGGACAAAGCCCCAAACAAGGGCTAATAAAGCTAAAACCCTGTGGTTTGAAAAAGCGCAGGCACTGGGAAACCATAGGCTTAGAGACAGCCTGTGCTCGGCGGGCAGGGCAGCATTGAGGGAGGGATGGGGAAGGCTTTCCTGTAAGGCATGTTTTGATTGTTCTGTGCAAAGAAATTGCTGGCACGTTTTCAAAGAGGTTATTCATGTGTGGTTCAGTTTTTTTACTCCACGTCCCCACCTCACGGTGCCAGCAGCCTGCTTCAGCAGCCTGGTGACAGCAGGGGCTCAGCGTGTCCCTGCTCCTGCCCTGTCCCCATTGCTGCCCCCACATAACCGACCCCACTGCACTAGTGCTGGCTGGGCCAGGGGAACGCCCCAGCTTGAAAGGCAGTCTGGGATTTTTTCTTGTTGTTTTGTTTTTTAATGTGTAGTCCCTGCTACTGCCAAGCAGAGTCAGCGAGAGGGTGCTGATGGGGTTTAGTAGGATGGGAGAGGGTGCTCACTTCAACCCTTTTTTCTCCCCTTTGGCACACCTTACTGACTGTACATGCAGCAACGCAGGCAGTGAGGAGCAGCGCTCTGCTGCTGCCTCTCGTTTCAGGACGGGCGCGTGGCTCGCGGTGGCACAAGGCTGCAGGCGCTCTGCCGTGCTGCCAGCCTGCGTCCGCTCTCGCTCCTGCTGCCTTTGGCTCTCAGGTGGATGCTCTTTCCCCAGTGACCTGGCACCAGGCACAATGTGTTTGGGCGTCTCTGTGGATAGGGCAGCAGGCACTGCTGGGGTTACCTGACTGCATTGCTACCGCTTGCTGAGTTGAGGGTCCGGAGATAATTCTCTGCGAAGCACTGAGAGGATGGAGGGTTTGCTAGATTTATCTCCTGTAGATTTTTAGTTTGAGAACAGTGTTTGGAAACAGAGTAAATGGTAATAAAATAACCCAGGTCAGTACATGTCATTCAGGAGCATCTGCTCTCCCTGAGATGGGCATAGACAGAGCTGAGCCTAAGTTCAGCTAAGCTGATTTTTCTGTAAGTCCTCTGCAAAGACTGAACCTGCAAACAAGCTTCCCATACTAAAAGTCGTAGCTTGGAGGAAAAGAAAAGCAAAACCATCTTTGTAGAGAACCAATAATAATAATTAAAAATCCAATTTCTATTAATTATTTCCCAGGCCTCAATAGCAAACACCAAGGATGGAAGATGGAAAGTTTTGAAAATGGTAGGAGGTTGCTATAAGGTAACCAGCAGTGAGATACCCACTGGCTTTCAAAGCAGTATGGGACAAGGAGAGCCCAAAGAAATTAACTGGAGAATTGAAAGTAAGTTGAGGGAGCCCGTCTCAGCCTGGTTCTGTGGAGGGCAGAGCTTGGAGAGTGCCACTAGTGCGAACAAAAATGTGAGAGCAGCCAGCTGATGGCCCTGCTGAGGTGGTGAGACAAGCTACCGCCAGGCAAAATGTCTCTAAGCCAAGCCTCTGTTTTAAAGACAAAGCCTTGAATGTTAATGGCTTGGGCTGTGGCACAGCCTTGT
>NW_008824791.1:912888-922126 GCF_000699105.1 Pygoscelis adeliae
ATGTTTGCTAAAAATCTAATTAGCATGTATTACAGTGTTGCTGTTATTAATGACTCTACCTTTCCTGAAGTAAAATACTTCTGATTTATGGGAGTTTTTTTGTTTTACACTATTTCACCCGAAGCATAACAATTGCTGTATCTCTGGAAAGCCCATAAATGACAGAGGCACAGCAATGTGAGTTCTGTTGCAAGATTTAAGCCTATCATTCCAAGAAGTGTAGTTGTCTTGGCAGCAAACAAGGATTTAAGTACCTTTGAGACATTTGCCTTTAATTGTGGAGGAATGGCATCACCAGCTGTAAAAAAGTTTAACCCTCCGAAATGCTTGTCTTACTCATCTTGTTGAGGCGCTGATTACAAAGACGAGGGCTGGAGAGTTGTCTGTAGCTTTGCTGCCTTGGCTGGGGGGCAAGCAGAGCCATGTGGGTTCAGCTGAGCCTGAAGGGCTATGGGGCCTCCAAAGAGGGTTTTTTTTTTTTTGAGTAACTAAAAAGGTCTGCAGTGTGGTAACATGATGTTACGGGCAGCAGCTCTCTGTGCCTTAGTTGACAGGGGGGAAAGTTCAAGGGTAGTCACAAACCTGATAACGCTGGGGAGCAACTGTGGGGACATTGAGGGCTGGGATGGAGGCTGGCCATGTCCCTTCATTGGGCACAATGATTGGGGTCATGTTGTTTCCCCCATCTTTGTCCTAGGCATCCAGGAGTTTGATGCATCTGGTGCTGGTGTCCCAAGAGCAGCCCTCTAAGTATAACAGAGTGCATGGGGAGCAGGGGGGAGGTATTTTGGTTTCAGCCTGAGCAGCTCAAGAGCTGTACTCTGTTTTTCTGTACCACTAGAGCTCTTGTGCTAAAAGGTATATACCTGAAAAAAAGGTTTTTTTAAAAAATTCCATTTTCCCAGATTACTTCTTATATTAGGAAAAAATTGGGTGGCCCTGTCTACCTTTTTTGGAAAGCCATGAGAGAAATTGACACCATAAAATCTTCACGACTATGCAGCTTCTCTAATTATGAATGCTTCAAACCTTGTTTGTCAGACAGCTGTGCTGGACTTTCCAAGCACTGACATACAGCCACAGCTGCTGCTTTCTCCCCAGGAGCCACCTCTCCCACCAGTCACTACTATCACGGTGGCGGTTTGATGAGCTCTGCCAAGGCTGGCCACTTTAAATCACCAGCTAGTGATAACGAGTGCTCAGCAGGCTGTCCTTGCCCTTTCTGCCTCCTCCTATTCCCCAGCCAGGAATCCTAATTTACTCAGCTGTCTTTAAGCACAGGTCTGATTCGGTATTGTATTTGTCATCCCCAACTTTCTTTATTCAAGTAGAATGGCTGAATATTAACAAACGCAACACTGCACCTGGTGGGGTCCAGCACTGTAGAAATCCCTTTCTGAAGGCTGGAGTTGGGCTCTCCTTCTGTATAAATTAAATAAGTTCTTTACAGAGGGAACTGTGCATTTCCTTGTCAATCACTGCCTTCTGCCAAGTGCTCAGCTTTGATTCCGGATCTGTTCACCATCAGCCCTGTCTTCAATTTATTCCGTATAAATTGAGATGCTGTAATTGGACTTTTCCCAGTCTGCACAGCCTTGTCTTAAAGTACCCCAAGTGTCTTATCCAGGCTTCGATTACTCCTCTGACGACTACAGGCATCCTGCTTGTTTGTTTATTAGGCAGCTTCTTATCTCGGTTGTAGTCTTAAGAAACTCTATCATTTCAGTTGCACAGCTCCAGTAATTGGGCTTCCTGCTTTTCTGGTCTGGCTGGTGCTACCTTAGCCTATATAAAGAGAGCAGAAGAAAGAGGTGTAAGAAAGAAAATGTTACCACTGGTAGCAGTCAACAGTATAAGGTAAGAACCCTGGTCATACATGTCGGATGCTGAATCCTCTAAAGCTGGGGTGTTGAGCAGACCAAAAAGATGCCAACACAAAGTCAGAGACCAAAAAGACAAATAAGATAAGATAGATTACCTTTTCACAAAAACTGCTTATTGCTTTTTTTCCATTGTCCACCTGTACCAATTACATATTCACTGGGAAGATACGCTTGACTTGGAGTTGCAGATGTACATCTCAATCTTCATCAAATGGCAACATGCACCTAACAGGCTGCTAAAGTACAAATATTCTGATTTTTCACCTGCAATAATACTTGAAGTTAGAAAAAGATTGAGGATTTATAAATGCCATTTATCACCTGGAGAAGGGAGCCTGACTTGAATGCATTTGAAGGCGCTGCAAATTAGAAATGTTTTAATCATGTATTCCCACTGGTGAGCACACATAACAGCAACAAATATTTATCCAGATGGATGAACGCAAGAATCAGTTTTGGCCTTAAGCTGTCACCGCTCCTAGCCAGTCATGTATTTCACTGGTGGGTCTTACTGACATGCCGTCTTTCTTGCTGAGAACATCGGGGTGTCTCCAGCTGCTTGCCAGCCCCTCCCTCTCTTCACTGGGTTGCTCCTAGTCACTCATCAGGCTGTGCCAAGTACTCCGGCCACCGGAGCTGGTCCATCTGCTAGCCTTTCACAGGGGAACAATTTGGGGCTCTTTTTCTGGAGGTCAGCGGTACTGCCAGGATCTTGTACGACGTGATGCACTACGGGCGCTACAGGAGCTTGACAAAATGTTAAATCAGACACTTGCCTGGCACCTTTTTAATTATTCAATAGGACAGTGCAGGGTACTGCCTGCCAGTGCTGCTGCTCATTTAGCCGCCCTTAAAAGTTGTTCAGTCAGGAAGGAATTTTAATAAATTACTGCCGAGCAAGGAGCGTGGGTATAGTGCTGTGTCATAGAACAGGATGTTTTTAAACTAGTTTCAGTCTTTCTGGGTCACAGTTCAGCTTCTTTCCTTTGAACTCCTGTAGGGGAATTCAATCTACGCTCAGTGTTAAGGGGTTTTGTTTTTTCCCCCTTTGGCAGAGCCTTGAATGCCTCCATTTTTCAAATAGAGAGGCTGATCCCCTAACACACATGAGGAAGCTGCCTCATAGGCATGGCACGGATCAGCAGGGGAAACTCGCCTTTATGCGCAGGGTCTGAGACCCAAAAAGCGTGACTTGCGTACTTAGCCTCCATCCTCTTGACAAGTAACTGGTTTCTGTAGTAAGATGAACTCTAGCCGATATCATTTTAAGGCTAAATCTTGAAAAACTCTGGAAGAAGGCAGACGAAGTTCAGTTGTTAAAAATGCAATGGGGTATTATGGAAGGGCTTTCTGAGGTTGACGAGCTTATTGGCAGCAAAACTGCATCAGGGCTAAGTTGTCAGAGCAATTGCAGCACAAGTTTTTGGTGCCTGCTTTCCAGATGCAAAAAATGCACGTGCGCTAGCAAGCTTTTTCAGGCCCAGAAAACTGAGCACTTAAAATTGGCTGAGTTATGTAGTTATGGTTAAACTATACAGGCACAAAATGTTTCCTTCAACTGATTCTTCACTCAAAGAGTAGGGACCCTCGGTGCCTGTTGAGCTTTCTTGCTTGAGAGCCAGAGGATACTTTGTCTGTGAAAGGTGATGCTAGAGGTGCCCTACCCAGCCTTTCTCCCTGCTCCAAAGCAAGAGCGTTAGCCTTGACAATGCAAACTAGTAGCTTTAAAACAAAGAAACAAACAAACAAAAAACCCCATCAGCTGCATAATTCAGAACCCTCTCCATTACTGACGCCTCTATAATGTATCTCAGGAAAGACTGGCAGGGCACGGGGTCTCAAACTCCTGAAAACCAAGTGGGCTGGGAAAAACCCTGGTGCTGCTGGCCTGAGGTGATGGCTGTTTGCATGTGGCAGCAGGACCTGTGCCAAACTGCTCCTGCAGCAGCAGCTTGTCCTCAGTGCCCTAGCGCGCAGGGCAGCAGCCCTGCTTCTTAGCCTTTCTCTGGGTTTACTGCTTTGCACATGAAATTAATAAGATTTGTCATAAAAAATATGCACATTGACCATCTGTGTTAATAATTGACTTAACGAGGATCTAACTGCCTCTAGCCCATCCCAGAGAAGTTAATTGAGGGGATTGTGTTTATAATCTGCCTTGAGAGTCCTAATCTTCTGTTCTGGCACTGCCAAGCCACGGATTGATTGATTGATTTTAGTCTCTTAGAGCAAAATAACAACCTCCTGAGAGAGACCTTGGCAGTTTCCCAAAGAGAAAGTACACGGCATGGAGAACCAGGAAAAAAATATTGGCTCC
Source organism: Pygoscelis adeliae (assembly GCF_000699105.1). Classification (NCBI taxonomy): domain Eukaryota; kingdom Metazoa; phylum Chordata; class Aves; order Sphenisciformes; family Spheniscidae; genus Pygoscelis; species Pygoscelis adeliae. The sequence continues at coordinate 917,089 of NW_008824791.1, forward strand.
TTCATGGTCCTTGAATGCAGGCTGCTAAATCCTGCTTCCTAGAAAATGCGAACCAGTAAATGTTGAGCTCTTAGGTACGCTCCAGGTCCTTTGAAAAAGTTGTTGTTGTTGTTAGTAGGGAACTTGTGTCCTTTTGTATGGACTACGGATGGCGAAGCTTTCTCTGAGAATTGGTGTGAGGGGTTTAAATAACAAAATAAAACAGGAGGTCATCCCTGCCTTTTGAGAGGTGGCGGGAGGGGTCTTACAGAAGTAACTCTCTCCTAGGTCTGGGGACCTCCTCGCCAGAGGAACCGCCCAACTACTTGAGCTACTGCGTGAGGAGCAGGTCAGGGGTTGGCAAAACATGATTCTGGTGAGAGAAGGAAAAGTCACCCATAGAGAAAGACTGCTGGAAACTGTCGCTGCAACTGAAAAATGGAAAATTGCAGGAAAACATGCTGGAGAGCCTGTCAGGAGATCTAATTCTTCATTTTGTACCAAAGCAATATTAACTGCACCTAAGCTATTTTTTGGTTAATAATTTTTATAGATAATAATTCTAAGCATAAGATAGCTAATACACTTGCTCTGGTCAATATTTTGTCCGTTTTGAAAAAGCAGATCACTTCCCTGAAAAAATCCTAGTTATTTCCTATGGGCAACTAGTGTACGATGTAGGAGCCAATCCCATAAAACTGGGCATGTAATTTTTCTGTTCAGGAAAAGCGGGCAATCCTCCCTAGGATTCAAAGAAATGCATTTATTGCACCCAGTGTTTTCAGACACAGGCAGCGTCCACATTGGTATAATAAAACATTTCTTCTGGGTAAACATGCCACATCCATAGACTGTTTTTTGTTTCATATATGGGTTCTTAAATGTTTCTACTGTTCAAACCACTGAACTATATATGAATTTTCTTTGAATTTACATTTCTTTCATTATCCGCCTTGCCCTCTTCAGCTTCCTGGGAACCAAAGCCAGTGCAAAGCAGGAAGCCTGCCAAGGAAGTCCAATATCTGAGGGTGATATGAGATTACAGCCCAAATCTAATAAGGATAGATTAGTTTTATTTCCCATTTAGCCACAAGCATTGCTGATAGAACAAGATATTAAATCAGACTTCTAAAATTGTACCTGTACTCTGAGCAGCTGGTCAGCTGTACTGATCCCCAGCCCTGGTACTTTCTCTTGCATCCTGAAAGACCATGGCCAAGACCTTCCAGAAGTACTGCAAGCCAAATGCATCTCTGGCATATTCAGGTAAATCCCTGAAATGAGCCTGAAATTATTTTGATCCAGCCTCCTGCACACAGATCTATGGTGTTTCTAAACTTGTTTTTTTGTGCAGCTCTGCAGTGGGCTTTTTTTCCTTCTTGACAAGCTCTGTGTTGTACGGTAGCATCTGTTAGAGAAATACACCATGTGAGTCAGTGTAATTTTAAAGGGAGAAAGGATGACTGGTAATGGCTGCGGCTGCCTTAGTTTGCATGATGTTTGCTGCTTCAGCTGCTGTGCAGCTGAGCAGGGGGTAGGGGAGGGAAGTGTCCTCTGGAGAGTCTGATTCCCAACGAGCCAACTTGGTTCAGTTCTGAAATGAGAGGTTTTTCCTTATTTGCAATTAAAATGTCAAATAACATTAGAAGTATTTGATTTGTGCTCAGTCACAGTGCAATTCTCCAGCTTACTGACTTTAAGGAAAGTCTTGTAAGATGCTTCTTTTTTTTAATCTAATTACAGTAACAGACTGAAATTAATTTACTGAATCATTGATTTTCCAAGGGGCAGAAGGTGGCTTCAGTCTTTTGGGAAACAAGACTTGGGGAACACAAACAGCTTCCCTTGTCTACACAGTGGTGCTCTTTTTGGGACACACAGTCTGGAAGTGCCCAGGTGCCACCCATCAACTTGGGCAGTGCTCTGGTAAGGCCCTTAAACCCACTGAGCTGCTGCATATTCATTTTGAAAATGGAAGCAATCATGCAAAATAGAAGTTAACTGCTCTGGTAGAGGTCTCAAATTATTTCATTGCCATTAGCAGCAGTGCTAAGCTTAATCAGCTGTGGAGAAGTTAAAGCATAATCTCATTTCAGGTGGGAGGGAAAGTGGTGTTCAGCTGAGTGGTACCGGTGGGTTGGTAGGTCAGGAGCAGGTTCCCAGGAGCGGGTAGGTCACGCATCAGTTACTGGGATGGAAATGCTATCTAGGACAAGGGGTCAAACTGGGAGGAGGTGACAACCAGCCTACTCTTGGTTCACAACCAAAACTCCAGGCCAGGTGACACTTGGGAATGATTTTCATGACATGATTGCCCCTCCCTATACTTTGGACAATAAACATGTGATCAGTGACTCTCTTAAATCCCCACTAGTTGGGATACCGTGTTTCACTGAAACAAGGAGAAGCAGTGCAGGCCCTTCCTAGTGTTGTTTCAGGAGGTGACAGACTCAGCTAGAAACTGAACATCTATTTTTACAGGGGCAGTGACCCTTACAAACCAACCAAAAGCTAGAAATCTTTCTTAATTTTAGTGGTGGTTGAAGCTTTAGGAACTCACACTGAATGCTGAGAGAAGTGTTATCTGTTGAAAACTATCTTAATTCCCTAGCCTTTTCTTCAGCTACTTGGCCAAGAGTGCCCTGGAAGGAGATGGGTGTGCAGTGCACATTGCTGCGCTAACAAGTCCTTGCAGGCTCTTTAGGGCAGGTTCACATTATGCCTTGGAGCATGGAATGAACCAAAAGGATTCACATCTGAAGTAGCTAAATGTTACTCTGGTTGTGGTCTGGAAAATATCATTATGCAGAAATATCCGAGAAGTTTCCTATTCTCTGTTTTATCTTCCAGCTACTCCTGTGCTGTATTCATCCTATCTAACTGCAGGCTGTTAACACTATTGAGATACCCAGATTTAGGAATGCACTTGCCCTACACTGCCCTTGTATAAGGTGCACTCAGCTCTGAATTGCCTTCTGGAGATGACCCCCCTCTTTCCGGGATGTGGGTGAGGTGTCCTGCTCTGCAAGGCTCCAAGCTAAAGCACCTTGGGAGCCCAAACGCGGGCTCCACCAACATACAGTTTCTTCTCTGCAGAGTCAGGCTCAACATTAAAAACAACCTCTGCTTTGCTTTTCTCATTTGTACTTCACCACCTTTCCTAAAGAGACATGGAGTTAGGATGTAGTGGACAATTTTATAGATGATAGATGTGATGGGAGAGATATCTCGCTTCCCTGTGGTTGCTTCTGACAGGCTGATAGCATGAGAGCTATTTATAGGGCTACAAAGATACTGCGTGCAAACAAACTCATTAATGTCTGATGTTTCCAAAGTATTCTGTCAAAAAAGCAAAAAACAAGTTATGATTCTCAATGTCACTGTAACTGGGCCTTTTATTGCTGTAAAATATTTGATTTTTTTTTATAATGAAAAGGCAGCTGCTGCCCTCAGATTGTCACTGCTACTGTATCTGAAGTTAACTTTCACACCTTTCATCTTTTCTGTTTGAAGTGTTTCTTCAGTGGTGAATTCTAACCAGACTGCTGTGTTGAGCTCTGGCCAGGCGGCTGTGTGTCTGTGAGATGGTATTTGCATACAATAGTATGGAGGAATTTAAATTAATCAGGGAACAAAATCCATTAGAGACGGTCTGCACAGTAAAATGAGCTGTACAACCCATCTAGGTTTACAGCACTTTGGATGTGAACCTAAGCTTTTCATTTCTGATCGAGTGGCCTGTTGCTTGTCTTGATAACTTCCTCTTTCATGCAGACCCCAAGATAAAGCCCCACAAGCTGTGTTTATGAAAAGCCCTTTCTCAAGCAGAGTCCTGTTCTCTCTTCCTGGTGTGATTCATGAAAGCTGCTCCAAGCATCGTCTCTGAAGCTCCTGCCAAAGTGACCAGGGGATGACATGGCCTTTCTGGGAAGCTTCATTGGAAACCTCAGCCTTGTAGTCCAACATGAGCAGATGTTTCCCAGCACTGGTAGTGGGTTACCCTTTCCTAACAAATGCCTTTTTAAAGCTATGGGTGCCATTACATTTCATTACACAGTTATTAACCTAGTTAGAAACACTTTCTTACAAAATGTGGAGGATGAGATGTACAAGTGAAAAGCCTTAGCTGATGTTGTGCAAAACAGGGGGAAAGCATGATTTGTGCTGTAGCTGGAAAAGAGAGCAACCAAAGAAAGCAGGGCTGGTCTCACATGTGCCTTCCATTTCATTTTGAAAATAATGACTCTGTAAAGTCTTTAATTTTTTTGGAAATGTCTGGCTGGCTTTCACACAGTGGTTTTTCATTGGTGTATAGTTGTTGGGTCAATGTGTTTTATATTTGTTTTGTTAGTTGGTTGCGCTTTTTATACTCTGCTTTTTCAGTAACTTGCACTTAGCACAATGTAATTTTCAACAGCTTACACTGACAGATCATTGCTGATCAGAAATGGCATTAAATGGGAGCAGAGGACCACAGGGACCTGTGGTTGGAATGGTAGAGAAGGTGAGGGAACTGATTCTCTTCAATTTATCCCCAAACATACGCTCTCTTTCTCTGAAACATAACCTATAAGTTAGGCCTTCTAATTAGAAAAACTACTGCCAGCTTTTGCAGTCCCTTTCTTATATCACAGAAATGGAGAGTCAGAGATGTGCACGCAGAGGAACCCAGCCCTAGATCACTCCCTGTGATCCTCCTGCTTTCCCAAAAGGCACCCTGTTGCCTTATCTGAAAGGCTTTGTAAACACGGAGTGGTCACGAAGAGATTTTTCCCACAGACAGCAAGAAGAGAGGATTTAAGGGCTGTAGTCCTTGCCTGTCCATTCATTTTGATTTGTAGTCTTGGGCGAGGCTGCTTAAAAGCAAGTTCCCTGTTTACAAAGTGAAGAAAGCAATATTTACCAGTGGGATGAGCAGAAGGCATAAAGAGCTGTCTTGGATTTGGCCCCAAAATGTCTGCAGGACTTAAATGGCAAATGAAACGTTTGTATAAAGGACCATCTTGAATTTTGCTGGTGTTGGCACTGGGAGCGGCGGCGGGGCTGGGGGAGGGAAAGG
>NW_008824791.1:922373-933192 GCF_000699105.1 Pygoscelis adeliae
ATGGAGCAGCCCCGGCGCCAGGGCAGGCCAGGCTGAAGCAGGGAGTCGGCTGGGTCTGAGCGTACTCCAATCTGTCAGTGAGGGAGAAGAGATGAAAAGACCTTTCAGACCTTTAAACATCTTTCAGCTGGAAAAATTGCTGTTGAGAGGGAAGCGTGTGTGCCTTGCCATGCTGCTTAAATACCCTGGCTGAAACTGGGGCTGTGTTATGTCAAACACAGCATGCAGACATGCGTGTGTAGCCATCAGAGAGGAGGAGAAGGAAGCAGAGTGAGAAACCCCCTTCCCCTCCCCTCCCCACGCAGAAGAGATGGTCCTGCAAGCAGGAGAGAGGCGCAAGAGCTAAGGATGGGGAGATGGAGGAAACAGGGGGTCACTGAAAAAGCCTGGTGGGGGATCCCACCGCCACCTCAGTGCCCTGTCCCCTGCCACACCGCCCCACTAGCCTGTGCCACCCACTTGTCCGCCCTCCGTGAGGTGCCGCGGTCAAAGTTGCTTGCCAGCTACAGTCATTAGTACAGTTTTCAAAGAAGTTCAAAACAAAAACACAATGACAAAGTAGCAGTTCCTGTGCCAAGCGCCAAGCAAACCTGAAAGGTTAGTTTACTCTTTAATGAAATTCCTGCTTCAAAGTCTCCATCTCTTTTTCACTGAGGAGGAGCTCTTTCTTTAAGCAATATTTAGAGGACACCAGTCTGCAAGGATAATCATCCTCGCCTCTGGCAGGAGCTCACGCACTAGCATTTCTGAAAAGGCTCTCTTTGTGAATAATTGAATTTGTCTCTGGAGTTCAAGATTTCTTTCTTCTGTGGGGCTGACTGCAGCTCTGCTTATTCCTTAGGTGCAGCTTACTGTAACTGAGATAGAAGAATTGTATTGCAGTTGAGGGTTTTGTGAGCATGATGCATAATAGGGGTGATTGCCATGGAAAGAGTCATTTGTAGGACTCAAAATGCCTCTTCCAGTGGTGAACGGATGTGCAGAAAATAATTAGAGGACCCCCCCACTGCCACCCCCCACTCCCACCCAAGGTGAAAAAAATTAATGTCACATGAGGCAGCAGAGGCATCCTTGATCAACGGGCAGAGCCCCGCGCTACACTGTACTGCCAGGGCCCCCTCCACGAGGACCAGTCAGGCCAACTGCTTTTCCAGCCCAAAAGAGAATGTTGCAGTTCACGTATCCGCTGACAACGTGTGTCTCTTGCCTGGGCAGAGCTTCTTTTCCTTTAAAACTCCCCAGCCTTGCAGTGGTTTCTGGGTCCCTACGGAAAGGCACGTGTAGCGCGATGGAAAAACCTGTGCATCCCGACTCTGAGAAAAACATCCCTGCAACTGCCCCACCAAGGAAAAGCCCATTACAGATATGTCCTCCCTCCAGCTACCAATGAGGTCCACTGCCCCTGGGCATGTGTCAGTACCTTCTCTCATCCCCACCATCCATAGTCTGGTGTGTAACATCCCACCGTGGCGCCTGCCAAGCTTCCTGTGAGTAACTCTTCAGGAAAGGGGTGGGGGGGAGGAAACTCTCATAATAATTTGCATTGCTGTGAGCGGGACCTCGTGGCCTGCTCCAGGGAAGAGACGGCTCCCTGCCGGTAGGCTGAGATAAGTGGTGTGTCTCAGAAGTATTTTTTGATGTCATATGCATAGGCAGGCCTTAGCTGTTCACGCACATCAATGTCAGCAGCAGGGTGAATGGCTATTTCAGATTTTGGGCTTAAGACAGGAACTGGGGCAAAACACAGCTCTGAATTGAACAAAAATCCATCGAGCTGGGAGGTTTCTTTCTTGTCTGTCTTTCATCACTAAGCTCAGCAACAATGCTGGGTGGCTGCACTCAGCCAACAGAATGCGATATGGCAGCAATATATTTTTAGGATGTTATTTTTGGGGGGAAACAAATTCTAAGGGCAAGACATAGCGATCTAGTAACTCAAACAAGCTGCTCATGGATTTCTGTGGCTACTGAATATACCACACGGCACTTGGGCTGTCTTGTTGAATTGTGATGTGTGTTTCAGATCAATAAAAAGGCTCATTTGAAATATTTTTTTTCCCATGTTACACAAAATACATTCTCTCATGGTACTTGCATGAACTGATCAGGAGAAGAAGCTAATGTAACTGCACTCATGAATGAAAGCCCAAATTCTAGATGGAAGTCCAACTTTCTTGGACTTAGTCTGCAGATAATCTCCAGGTTCTTTGTGGTCTCTGCTCTGAACTGGAAACCAGAACATATACCTTTAATATTTTTACTCCCTTCTGTGGCTGTCAATTACAATGGCTTGAATATTCTGTGAAACCTCAACTTCAGGACTTCTTGATCCTCCGAGACAGATACTTCTCTGTCAGGCTTCTGAGTGACAAGCGGATATTTCATGCCCAGAGAGTATTCCCTTAGCAGTAACCCGGGCATCCAGTGCATTTACCACAACTGCTTTTAGTGTGTTTCCTCAGGTAGGGGAGCAAGGCAAACAAAAAAGGAACCGCGCAGCAGCATTTATCCTCCAAGACATGTCTGGAGGCCTGACCTCCTGGCCTGGCCAGGCCTGGCCTGGCCAGCACTATCAGCTGTTCCAGCTGGAGACGTTCGCCTGCTTAAATGTGCTACCAAAAGACTGCACGCGCACGAATTAGGGAAGTGATATAGATGTTGTTTGCATCTGGTAGTGCATAAAATATGGAAATGACCAGTGAGGTCTTTCTTTTTTACCTTGAACTCTGTGCCTTAGCTAGAGCCATGGGGAGCTCCACAGTCAGCAAAAGTCAATAGTTACGGAGGAAATGGAAAACAGTTGGGAAGAAAATTGCAGGCAGTGGCTGGCAGTTTCCGTAGGCTTTGCCTGAGCAGCAGAGGGGGTGCCATAAAAGAAAGGGGCCGACAAAGGCACCCAGGCCCCCTAGAAATGCTTTCAGGGGAGAAATGTCAGGACCTGCATCACCCAAAGATAGACCAGCCACCCGAGGGAGACCACTGCTGGTGGAGAGAGGTGTCCATTTAAGGGACTGTGCATCCAGGCCACTCGCTTTCTCTGCTCTGGTGGATGGGCTGTAATCGGCTCTCCCTGGAGTCAAAGGGTGGGTTGTCCTCAGGCCCCCAGGGAGGGACCTATCAGGGGCAACCAGACTCCTGCCCAGATGCGCTTCCAAACACCCATCCCATCTCAGGAAGAGCCAGCAGATAACGTACGCTCATGTTGTGTACGTGAGGTGTCCTGCCCTGCTCTTTTAGTTTTGGGGAAAGGAGTGTGATAAGCAAGAACTCAGATCTGTTGTCTTTCTGAAAAGCTGCCAGCAGCAGGTCCAATTTGCATAAGACCTGTCTGCAATGAGATGCTTCACTGACAGGTGTATGCCTAGTTTATGGAAATGCAGTATGCTTCGAGGACAGTTCAGAAGGATTTACAGGTGACCTGCAATAAAGACAGGTCATGGGACTAGCTGGAGCCACACACCAACACCAAAGCTGCCCGCTGAACAGTGAGGTACGGGGGTTAACCACACCAAGTGATGTTGTCACGTATGATGTTGTAATTCTTCATTCTGCAGAAAATAATGAATCGTCTCCTTCTCAGAAAAAAAAATTTAAAAGCTAATCTGGAAAACTCTCAATTAACTCTATTTTAATTTAGGGGGATTGGTTCTGTTATGCTGCTGTTTTCTTAAAAGATAGTGAGTGTAGAGAGTCTGGAAATAGTATATTTGAGCTATTTTGGAATAACATGTGAAGGAAATGAAGCAGGGGGGGAAAAAGTCAGCTTTTTTGTATGCTATGTACCAGATATTCAACTTTAAACACCTGACAAGTTTTTAAGAGACTTTAACCCAGTAAACTGCTTACTCTGAGCTTATCTGAAAAGGCAAAGGAAAAAACAAAAAGAATAGTCTTGAACGTCGGCTTGCAGCATAGGTAGTGTTTTCAACATAAAGGTTTCACAAGATGTACTAATTTTACCGCTCTGGCAGGAAACTGAGGCTTTTGAATTTAATGAAGCATTTCTTTGAAGTCATGCTAAAATGATGAGTGTGACTGTGTTGCACATCTGCCTGTCTGCACAGAGCAGACCATTTCGACTTCCTTTTCCGAGACCCTGCCAGGAGCAGGCCAAGAGAGTTACGTATTTACCAAAACTTCATCAAGCAAAGATGGAAAAAAGGTGGCTCTTCTCCCTCTTTTGTTTGCTCTTGGTGCCCAGCGTTGCAGGTAAGCGTGTCAGTGGGACGCCTTGACTCAGCTTATGATGGAGGGTGGCGAGGGGCAGGGTGGCATGTGCAGAGGGAGGTTGGTGTGTCTCATTAGGGCAAGCTGTAGCTACTGGTAATGATTTTCAGTTTCCTGACAACTTTCTAATAACCCTAGTTATAATGTGCAGCTAGTAAGGAGTAAATGGCTTGTGCTGTCTAGCAGATTAGTTTATTCAAAATGCCTAACCTGTTTTCACCAGAATAATCACTGAGATGAGCTCACTTCTATTTAGGGCAACATGTGCTCGTCTCCAATGGGCAAAAAGGAAAACTGCTTCCAAAGAGCAAATAAAAAATACCTATCTCTCTCTCGCACACACACATACCTATGTATGCAGAGAGAGGAAGAGTTGAAACACTTAAAGGTAAGGATAAATTGTACAGCTGCAATCCCTTAAATGGATTCTTTCCTTCCTCTTCCCCACCCAGCCCTACATGCTGTGTTAAAGGCTTGAGAAACAAGTTTGTCATTGGGAGTAAAACTTCCAGAAAAGCTGAGTAAGGAGAACTGCATCCCCATCAAAGGGAGTTTAAACCAAAAATGATCCAGGGAAAACCAAGCAAAAGCCTGATGCTCACAACCCCCTCCACCCCCACCCCCTCAACAGACTGATCATGCTGAATACAGGAGTATTTATTACAGCTAGCAAGAAGAATTTTGTAGGATACACTTTTTTCCAGTTAAGAAAGGAAAAAGTTCATGTATTTGACTGGCATGGTAAGATGCATCTCAAAATCTGGCATAGGCTGTTCCTATTTTTTACATCACTGCCGCAAACTGGATTTTAAAAGAAAGGAAAATATTTCATATGTGTATTCACAGAAAAGAAAAGTTCTCAAATGCAAAGAAAGAACTAGAAGCCTCAAGACATGCACATGCAGGAAAGCAATACTATTTAGGGAAAAATAGGACTGTTGGTTTTTTTTCCCCGAGGATGAAATCCTCACTGAAGTCACTCAAAGGTGAAAGTGGACACCATCATGCCATTTGTGGAGGTCAGACATCTAAATGTCTGGGAGTTACTCTATTAAGTTTCAAATGGACCACAAGTATGGGCTAATGGACAGCATTTGATTTGGAAAAATAAAGTTGGCATAAAATGAGACTAATTATATTGAGATGCTAACAAAAAGAACACTTTTGCATGAAAGGATTTCAGTTAAAATAACCTGAAGTGCTAGGCTACTAACAAACAACACAAATTAAAATGTGATTTCTACATATGTAACTTTTTCATCTTAATATAAAATATTCAAGTAATTCTTGGTAGGCATTCTTTACATGGTCTTTTGACCTAATACAGCATCAGTATGAATATAAGAGAGAACTTGCTAGGTGTCCCTTGCCTGCTAGTCTGATCACAAGATTGTTAATCACTTTTTACTTAACTTTTACTGATGCAAAACTTGCAGTGAAACCAGTGAGCATTTGCTATAATAAGCTCCTTGGACTGACAAAAATAGTTTTCAGTAATTTTTCTCACAGCACTTGTCACTCAGGCTTATTTTTATTTACCCTTTTACATCATTCCGTCTCTTGGAAGTCAATTAAAAGATGAACAGAGCATGCAGAGCAATAAAAAAACAAAGATTAATGTTGGCCATGGCCATTCAGTAGCTTTGTTCTCCATGCACCTAGTCTCTATGTGTTCATGTCACAATTCAGTGGTTAGGTACCAAATCTCAGCCAGCTCTGCGGCGATGTGGGACTCTGCCCTTCTTCTTCTTCCCTGTCAAACCGGAGCTGTGGGTGCACCAGGTCCCTGTCTTGCTCCCAGCTAAGCTGGCAGAGCCCAGGGCACGCCATCCCCCCTGCGGGTACCATCAAGGCTGCCTGGCCCTTGGCAGGGCATCCCCTGGCTCAGGTGCCTCGGACCCCTGTACCACACAGCAGAGCAGATGTCAAAGCAAAGAAATTGGTACCCATTTTTTTCAAGTAAAGAACGTGAGCAGTGGGCACTTGCTGCTGTGGGGAGTCAGCGGTGTGGCTGGTGGAACTGTGGGGCAAGCTCCCAAAGCAAATTTACAGTGATGTTTTGATACACAGGGAGGATAAAATTCAATGGAGATGGGGGCGACAAGTCCGTACCTAAGAACATCTGTACAAACTCTTTTTTTTTTTTTCTGGGGACCTGCATGTCCTTTTGAAACAGGGCCTTTTTGTGCGTGGCTCTGTGGGTGTGATTGATTACTTGTCTCACTACGACTCCCCCATCCATAAATTCTTCATCTCCTTGAGTTTGTCAGTGCCCTGCATACAGAGGTTTGGGGACTGTGAGCCTCTTGTTCATAGGAGGGAGAAAGGGAGATAAATCAATTTTACTACAGCAGCAGCAAAACCAAGTAGTACAGGCTCACATTGAAAGCCCCTTCATTTCACCGATCCGTTACTCCTTTATATGGCACACTAAGGACTGCTACCATGCTTTATGAAATTAATTGAGGAAGAAACCATACCTACTGGGGCAGCTCGCTCTGACACTGAAACAGACACTTGTTTAGGCCATGCAGAAGCTGTTTAATAATATGGAGGTAAAAGAACAGCTTTCTCTGTTGAAGCAGCAAAGGCAAAGGCAGTGGGCAGGGGAAACAGTGTGGGGCAGAATTAGCCAGCAGGGATAACTCATTCGTTCTTGCAAAAAGAGCTGGGGAATAAGTGGGCCCAGCTTCTGCTTTATTTATAACACTTGCAAGATTTCCATTTTCACAGAGGCCCTCTGAGTTCCCATTTCTCTCCTGCGAGCGTGACAGGAGCTCCCCGCCCTCTTCAAGACAAGTGTGCATTTGCTCTCCTGGTTGTCTCTCAGCAGTTTGTACTGGTAGAGATCAGCTGTAAAACTCCTTGCTGGAAAGCCTGTTGTCACAGTTGTAGGGTCTTTGTGGTTGTCTGTGGCTAAGGCACCAAAGCATGTCAAAGACGGCTTAGGATAAAACTTTGTTTAGCCATTACTTGCACTGAAAAAGGTCCCATTTGTTTTTAAGGCCAGCCTGAAGACGTCATTACACAAACAGAAGTGGTCCACGCTTTGCCGGGTACTAACGTGACCCTGGTGTGCAGCTTCCCAAAATCACACACCACCTACATAATACAGACACAGTGGTCCAAGACTGATGACACCCAGCTTACCAGAATAGCTGTTTATCACCCCATTTATGGCACCCATTACTTCACATTTCCTGAGGCTTCTCACAACTTTTCGGTGTCCTTCAGCACAAGGAAGTGCTGCAACTGGGATGCTACAGAGGCTTTGTGTTCCCCCAGTCCAAACGTCACATCTGAGTGCAATCGGTGGGCTCTGTATCTGAAAAACGTTACCGTCTCCCTTAGCGGGCAGTACGAGTGCAGTTTTGCTACTTACCCACATGGGACAAAGGCTGCAAAAATTCAACTTATTGTCAAGGCAGAAGGTAAGTGATTACAAATAAGATGTTGGGTTTTTGTAACAGGGGTGACGGGGGGTGGAATATCAGGATAGATGGCCATTTCTTGGTCAGTGATGGTGACTCGTTTGGGGTTTGCAATGGTTCCACTGAATGTCTCTGTCTACACAGTTTCCTATTTACCAGGCACTCTTTAGCTGGATAACCAGCAGCAGACTAGGAAACCTTATTTGTTTGGAGGAATATGAAATTAGATAGCAAGGAAAAAAGGTGGTGAGGTGGGCAGTTTCCACATTTTTGTTTCAGAGAAACATGATGCAGAAAAGACTGGGGAGCGGCTCAGCATATGGTGGGGCTGAGGATGCTGGATCTCCAAACCACACTGTGCTGCTGCTATGGGCGTGCAGCACTGGGGACATGAAAAAGAAAACACCCCTGTCTGGTCGAGGCTGAGGGCTGGCATCTTCAGGGTGTGCTGGGTGTTAGATCAATGGAAGGATGTGTGTCCCCACCATCAAAAACAAACTGGAGCAAAGTGAGGGATTGCTTAGGATGATCACAGGAACGGAGACTTGGCTGCTTCTGTCATCCAAAAGGAAGCTGGAAAGCAGCATGACTGCTCTTGGTAAGTAAGCCTCAGGGGAGACTGTGAACTCCAGGGAGGATATTTAAATTATCCTGGCAAAGGAACAAATGGGTTTAAATAGGATGTGAATGGATTTGACTACAAATTAAACAACGGTGGCAACCATTAGTGTGGCAACTTTGGGAACAGCTGTTTAATGCCAGCAGTGAGGGCAAAAGTCCAAACTGCCATGAAGATGGAGCTGGGCGGGGATGTTGGGCAAGCTGGGCAAGCTTGTTGTTGTGCACATGGGGGACTGGATTTGATGATCCCAGAAACCTCTTCCTGACCCAGGCTTCTGTTAACAAACCAAGAAGAATTAAAGTAAATGCAACAAACCTGGCACGGTTTCAGTTCAGAGCTGCAAGGCCAGCGTGCTCACCCTGATTGTGTCCAGGGCTGTAGATGCAGCACGTGTTCAAGGGTTAGAAGCAAGGTGGGCACAGGTGACGTAAGGGGTAGCAGAGGGCAGCAGAGCACTGGGGCAGCAGCATCCATGGGCACAGCGCTCCCAGTGCCTCTTTGGCCTGCATCGTGAGGCCAGACCAGTGGCAGGAGAGACATTGGTCCTCATGCCGGATCACATTGGTTCTGCAGCAGAAGGAGCCTTGTCTCCATGGGGTCGGGGACAGGGCACGGCTCCTCAGCAGCTGCAGCAGTGGCCTCCCTCTGAAGCAGGCTGGCAACTCTGGACAATCAAACTCTGGGTCCTGTGCAAGCCTCATATGCAGGGATGTTTAACCCAAGCTGCCGCCTCACTCCCTGATGGCCCCTGCATGGCAGTGGCTCCAAGCATTTTGGTGATGTTACCCCAGAGTCACAGCTCAGGGGCGATCCAGTGGTACCTTCCGGCCCTGTTGAACTTGTTGAGGCAAAATTAGAGCCAGCACCTCTGCATGTCCCATAGAGGATGGGTGTGTTTAAACAGTACATGCTGGATAATTGTGTCAAGTTGCTGCCGCTTTACCTGCTGTACAGGGGTGTGCTGCGGCAGTCTCCCCTTTGGGGATTTTCCTGCACTTCACAGGGCAAAGGGGCTGGATCAAGCAGAGAGCAGTGAGGTATGAACAGTGCTGGTAACCGTGTGAAACCCTCCCATGCTTCTGTTCTTCATGTGATTTTTCTCTGTCTCTTCTTTAATATAGTAATAGTGCTAATCAAGCATTGCTCCTTTTCTCTTGCTAGTGCCCTTGATTGATACTAGCATGTTCAATGCCATTATTGCTGTCTACATGTTAAACGTGGGCAGCTCTTCTTCATATCAGCATTGTTGTGGCTTTTTTCAGCAACTGCATGATGTAGCAAGCTGTGCTACTGATGACTGCTTGCTAGAGAGCACTAAAAAATTCAGTTTGCAACATACCTGTTGCAGATTTGTATTTTAAGGTAACCACATCTTTCGCAATGAACCACTTCCACTCCAAAGAAGGGGAAAGACCTTAATCCTGCCTACGAGTGGGATGGAGAAGGGTGCTAGTCATTAATGAAGTACAGCTCGCAACTACATCAAAATGACGTGAATCCCGATGGATTCAACTTGTAGATACTGCAAAAAGCCCGCAGAGCAACAGGCCTACATAGGACTGACAAACACAGAGGACTGTAGCCAAAAGGCTGTTAATGGAGATGGGAATCAAAGATGGGGGGAAAATAAGCAGCTGGAACATGTGACTGTGAGAACAGGCAGAGGCTGTTTGCAGACTGAGCTCCTGGGGCAACTACTCATCTTCGTACTTCTCATACGCTGCACGGCACATTTGCATGGTAGCTTGTCCCAGCAAAGTCTCCTGTGCGGTTTTCTTCCTGGGGAAGCTATAGATTTACTTCCTTTGCCCTTTCTTTATCCTTCCCGCACTATCCAGACCCTTGAGGGCTTGTGCAGTCTGTGTCACACTGTGATACCTGACTCCCCAGCTGCTTCGCTCTGGTGGAGAGTGGAGATGAGCTGCTTCTGCTGCTGGATCTCCTGGGCACCACTCTGGGCTCTGCCTTTCTTCACGTCCCTGTGTCACAGGCTGCATGCTGGCACTGTCACTCTGTGCTCAGGTGCCAGATATAAAGGAAGTTACAGTCACCAGAAAGTCCCCACTGCCAAATAATCTAACAGTCTGGTTCTGCTAGATATTCTCCCTCCCCTCAAGATAAAAAACAAATAAAATATATTTCTATTCTATCTCAACATGCAAGCCAGAGTTACCAGGGGAGCAAAGTTCAAGAGTGTCCCTGCAGCGTGGGCTCGTGCCTGCCCACAAGGAAGAGGGAAGGCAGGTCTGTGCGGTACAGCGGCAGCAGGCAGGCTGCGGCAGGGAGGCTGGCCGACACAGCAGGCTGCACGGCACTACCGCCCGCCGCCGGGCTGAGGGTCGGAGAGATCAGCGCTCACCAAAGCGCTCGTGGCATCCCCTGGCCATCACCGCTGCTCTTCCTGTTTAAATGCACGCATGCATGCAGACCCGAAGTTTGGACCACAGCTGTGCTCTGTTCAGTGAATTGCTCTGCCCTTCCACGGGTGGACTGGAGCCCTGGACTGGGAATGGGTAGGGTGGGAGATGCTGAAATGTTT
>NW_008824791.1:933249-951583 GCF_000699105.1 Pygoscelis adeliae
AGAAGTTCTCTGCTTCTGGTAGCGGGCAGGTTGGAGAATAATGAAAGGAGCACTTAAACTGAAAAACGGGGTTAATCTTAACCTGCCTGACATGCTGAACACCTTGCTTAGTGAAAAGTAGGTCTGTGGATATCTTCAGAGAAAAGGAAATATAGATGAAGAAAATTGACGTGAAGGTTTATTGCTGCAGAAACAAATTGTAAGAGAAAAATTGAAGCTTCAAATTATTCTCAGCTCCAAAAGGAGACATCTTGATCCTGCAGTTAAGCAAAGGTTTTTATTAATTGCCCAAAAACTCAGGTAAAGCCATGAATTAGTGTCATGAAACTACATCTAGAATCAGATGCAGGGCTTTCACTTAACAAATGTGTCTATGGGTAATGGCTGAAAATTACAGTTTCCTTCTAATCAAAAAAGTGCCTGTTCCTTGAACAGAAGACTCGTCAGCATTGGTTTTTAAAGCACCATGAACACCATGTTTCTGATTTTCCTTCTTGGGCTTTTGTTGTTGTTGTTGCAATAACAAAAGAGGAGCAGCACTACGTGAAGGAAGTGTGGATAAACCAGACCTTAGAAATTCCATGCCTTGAGGACACGACGTCAGAAAATTTGTCCAGTTATCCTTTGAAATGGCTAGTGGTAAGTATTTTTCATCTCAGGTATAAATTTCAGAAGGAACTACAGGGTATTTTTGCAGATTGAAATAGAAATATTTGTTAGACTTTACTGTGTCTTGCAGAATCTGCTAAACAAAAGGTATCGGTCGCGTTGGACTGTAAAAAAAAAGTGAAAGAGTACAAACACGGTTTTGCAACAGAGACACCACAAACAATAGCTGTTAAAGAAACAAAGAAGGAAAATTCCATCTTAATTGCTTTTAATTTTTTCAGGAGCACATGTAGAGCAGGTCCGTGGAAAGTGGCAAAGAACTTAGCAAATGTAACAGAACTAAAATATTCCTTGTGTTGGATTTCTCAGGGATTTTTGCTGTAGTGAAGCTTTAGTACCTCTGAAAAATACACAGTTACTGTGTAGGGTAGTGAGATATCAGCTTTGAAATATAAAAAAAAAAGGGGCTGACTAATGTTTTTGTTAACCTCTGTGTGTCAGATTCACGCTGAAGACATGCAAACCCAGTTATCTAGCAAACCACATAAAAACTATTTTTAAGCTATTTGCTGTGAGATATAAAGCTCATTATATTTTTATACTGCATCTCACTTTCTGGATAAATATTTGTATGCGTGTTTTAATGTAACATTTTAGCATTAATTTCAGTAGGTAGAGATAAGTATCGGCCAGCAGTGTACTGGAGCTTTGCCTGTTAATTTCTATCTATTGCCACTGAGGAGCTGTAACTGTTGAGGGTTTTCTTAAAGGTGATTTTAAAATATTTTAGATTTTTTAGTCTTTTGTCCCAGCTCATTATCTATTTAGGTGTCCCCTTTGCAGTGCATTCTTAATATTAAAATTCTTAAAAATTTTGTAGGTAATATCCTTGTCCTTACTACTTTTTAGTGTTGCTAGTTCACTCTACAAAGTAGCAGAGGAAGGGGAAAAAAACCCCAAAGGTCAGCACAATGACATATGTGGGTCACCATGCATCATTCAGAGTATAGCTTGCAAATATGTACCGAGGCACAGATGTCCAGGATGTGCCAGCTGCATCTATATCTAGGGGTGGCTGGCACACAGGCATTAAGAGGAGATGACTTTTAGCTATTATTATCAGCTTCTCGCTATTGGAAATCTAAAAGAGCAATGATTTTCTTGGAATTTCAGTCATATTTAATACGTATGGGATGCTCAGCATAACTTAAATATTGCTGCAGTGAGAAAGCAGCTCTGTTGCCCTCTCTGTGGGCTACAGAGATCAGGACTCACAAGACACAGATATTTACTCCATAGTTTATTGGAAAGATGATGACTGCTATTGGTTTTGAAGTTCTGGGAGAGAATGTATTTGTGGAAAAAAAATAGATGTTGCAAATGTCTGCTTACTACTACACAATGCTAGGGGTGCAAGGGAAGATTTTCATAGTGGGAATAGAGCTGGTCTACAGAAATGTTTGGGGGGGGGTGTCTGGTCTTCACACATTGTGTGGGTTGCTCTTTTCACAGGGGGAAAATGGCAGGAAAGAGGAACTTGTGACCAAGGAGCCCTCCTCTCCTGCAGTGTGCAGGAATGGCAGCACGCTGTACAGGCAAAGAGTCCACCTGACTTTGAATAACGCTCTAAAGATTTTCCCCATCAAAATCACAGATGATGGCAGAGTGTTTTCCTGCCATGTGGTGTACCACCCAGAGAGAGTCCAGAAGAGCAGCACCACCGTGAGAGTATTTGGTAAGGGCCTTATGCCAACCGCCCGCTTACTTGCACTTGGAAAGGTAACACTCCTGTCTGGTTCTGAAGGCAATAGCTTTTGAAATACGCGGAGGTTTTTATATACACGTATTTACATTGTATTTTTTTCAGCTGCAATGGGTTAAAATGTTAGTAAACAACCCCATAGTTCTTAGGAAGAATTTGAGGCCATTCCTTCAATTTCTGGCATCAAAAATAGCAGATCCATTGCGCGTATATCAACACCACTGGCATGCACGTTGCCACTGTCTCACCCTGATGTGTAAGCTTATGTTGGCACTTTGCGGGTTACAGTTAAGCACCTTGGCCATCAAGATCTCCGTGCCCCGGTTACTTACAAAATGACCATGCTGCCTGTGGTTAGGAAATCATGGCCAAAATTTAGTAAGCAGCTAAAGCAGTTGGAACTACTGTTGCTGCAAAGTCACATCCTCAAAGGCATGTGGTGGTCACCTGCTGCCAAAGGCTCTGGTTCTGAAAATGAGGTCCTGCCTGGCGGTCTCAAACTGGTCAGGAGTGGCAGGGCCCGTGTACCGCAAACATGTGGGCTGGCATTTCACACTGGAAGCTTTCCCCATCTTTAGTTACCTGCTCTGTTCTCTTTCTAGTGGCTTAGGAACTACTCTACAATTGCTGAGGTACAACCGAATCAGAGCAATGCTGCCCATGGAAAACTGAGCTGCATTTACTGCTTATAGAGCAGTGGGTCTGGAAAACATATTTCCAACGCTCCTAAAATGAATAGGTGTTAAACAGTGGGTCTGTCAACAGTCCCTTGACTGTAGCTACTTGCCTGAGGTAGCCCACGGCTCGGGGGCAGCATGGCCATGTGAGGCTCATGCTCTGAAGGCAAAGAAAGATTCAACAGGGAGCAGAAAAAAAAAAAAAAAGCAAAACCTGTGTCTGGGGGCTGTTGGTCACTGACACAAGAGAAATAAAAATAAAGTTAATGATCTGAAATTTCCTTTTGCATTTGCATGATTCAGACATGGGTTTTACTTTTAAAAATCAACATTTTTCAAATAGCTACGGTGTTACCTGGGTAGTCGTTCAAGTATACTAATATACTTGAACTCTCCCTCCCCTCCGTCCCTGCTGATGCTCTCGCCTTGGTTTGTGTATCTGCTAGCCTAAGAGGTTGCTTTATTTGGCTTATTCTCTGAATTACTGTGTCACGTGTGGTTGTCTGTGCATGCACCCACATCAGCATGTTAGTACGACAGGGGAGAGAGGCAGACAAGAGAAAGCAACCACGGCCCTTGATGGTGACCTGTCTGTGATGCTCCCAGCAAGTGCTGCCTGGCTTTGGACCAGGTCCTGTGCCATCAGCCTCTCCCGCAGGTGTCCTGAGGGCATGGTTAGGTGGAGGGGCTCCCTGAGAGCTGGTTTGTGGTGGATGCTGAGGAAGGTCTCTCAGACCTCAGGCCGATGGAGTGCAGATCTTGGAGGAAGCGCATTTTTGTGCTTTTAGCCCTTTCATGTCTGATATTTTGCGGGTAAAATAACTATTTTTCATGCTGTCTCACTCTTGTCTTTTACCATTCGCTGAAGTCACGCTGCTTATGATTGCATCATACCAGCTTTTCTCCATTTACCTCTCTTGTGCTGCAGCGGGAGGGGAGACCAAGAGTAGATGGTCCATAGCCGCCCCTGCACCAGCCCACACGCCCATGCACTGGCAGGGCAGGAGCTGGCAGAGAACAGGCAGAGACAGTGGCCAGGATAATCCAGCAATCTCCAGCTGACGTTTGGAGACAGAAAAACAGCCACTTCAGATGACAGCACCTCTCTTGTTCCTTGTGCCAAAGCTGACCAGGGAATGAAAAAATGAACATTTATGTCCTAGCAGGTAGACCCAACCTCAAATGGTCAGGGCAGGATCTAAAGCATGATAGTAAGCATGTACAATGTCAAGAGCACATTATATTGGTCATATCTGTCATCCTGGCCATTAGAAAGGACACAGCTAGAGAACCAAGGCCAACTGAAACCTGGGGAGATTTTCCCATCTCAGCAAGTCAGCATCCCCCCTGTCACCCAAACACTTGTGCAATTGATCCCCAGGGGCTGGGTGGCAATGAAAGAAGGGAAGGGAGGGCAGTCAGCTAGTGCACCACGGTGCTGTAGTGGGCAGAGGAGGATGAGGAGAGGAAGGTACTGTCGCCTGGGGAAAGCTCCCTGTCAGGATCCCTCTGACAAATGCTTCAGGGCTAAACACAGCAGAGACAGCCCAAGTCTGAGGGGCAGCAGTGGTGCTTCCCCACAGATGCTTTAGATGGCCTGAGTATGACTGTGAGCTGGGCAGGAGAGGATGGGGAAGGCATGAACAAGTCTCTCAATGAAGTTGGGAGTCTTGATAGGTTGATTAAAAACGGACATTCAGTCGAGAGAGCTTTTTTTAAGAGGGTACTTTTGGACTGAAATGCTTTAAAATATTTCTTTTCTAGAACAGAGTTCTTTTAGATACAAGTTTCTGAGAAAATGTATGGCCTTTTCACGTCTAACTTTGCCAAGTATTGATTTCTCCTTTTTGTAAGAGTAAAAGCTCAGCCGCAGAAACTACTATACTAAATATTGAATTTGTGCTAGACCCAAAACATTGGTAAATATCCTAGCAAGACAAATGAATGTCAAACTCTTAACAGGGGCTGAGATGTTAAATGGAAAAGATCTATTAGATCATTCAAAGCTGTGCTTGAGAGCTGCCTGCCAGACTAGTGACCCAGCAAACATGTCTTCTGAGAAAGCAGAGGACAACATCCAATACAGATGTGGAAAAGCATACCCGTTCTCATCAAAAAAACAAAAGGAAGAGCAGGCACTGGACTAGATGTTATTTAGTCTCCCAGCCAACTTTTAGCTGAGATTAGAAGATCCAGTTTACCAGACTTTTTCTTACATCTGAAGAAGTATGGTTGTCTTCTGCCAGCCCCACCACCATCTGTACAGTTTTGGCAAGGCAGAAACAAGGATGAAATCTTAAGACATTCATTTTCTGATAGGAAGAATCCACCAAAAGAAAAAAAAAAAGGAAATTCCACCCAAAAAGTACCCTAAGTCCAGAAAACCATGAGGCCATAATAATTAAATGTAGGTCACTGCCAGGCATAATCCATTAGTAACACTAGGCAGAAAAATGGGAATTAAAAAAAAGAGTCCTTGGTGGATTCGCTGTATAAAACAACAGGGAAACTTGAGCAGTTCACCTCAAAGAGGAACGTAATGAACTGAGGTGACCCTATATCAATTAACAGGGTTAGAAAAAAAAAGAAAATAAAATTATCTTAATGGTAGAGATTAAAGTGAGGTTTAGGTTGGAAAGAGAAAGAATTACCCTCCTAAGTAATCCAGGGGCTGCACTTGTTTCCAGACCAGTTTTAAGGTTCAGAAAGGGCCAGAAGCACGATTTATCCAAGGCTTTTGAGATCTGATGTATATTAGCACAGTTTCAACAGTCCTTACTTAACAAGTTAGTTAATATTACTGCAAACCAGTGATCCCAATGGCTAATTTAGAAATGCCAATTTAGAGAGCGTCACGGTACCTGACAGCTTTTACCTATACAGTCAGCCGCGCCTAGAACCAAAATGCTGTGAAAACAAAAGAAAACACTTTTTCCATTTCTTGTGGATGTGGTCATCAGAGGCCCACTGCTCTGATGTGAAGGTGAGCTCTGGGCTTCCCCGCAAGGCAGGAAGCATCTGTGGTGTGACACTGTCACACATCTGCCCAGGCAACAGCACGTGGATAGCTGGTACCCAAAATCAATCAACGTTTTCGGGGGCGGCTAAAGCCTTTGTAGATGATTCTGATGGGCAAACACCCAGAGGAACCAACAGCTTGGGAGTGTTTTATTTCAGCAGGCCTGGGAAGGGTGGTTTTGCTGCCGGAGCCATGACTGCAGGATGGTTTGAGCTCACTTCTCCAGCAAAGCCACTCAAGAGTAGTTTAGACAGACAGTGAAACACATCACGGATTTTGTGGTAGTAGCTGCTGGTATATGCTTGTAAACCACTTCCTTGACCTCAAATTGGAGCTGTGCAAGCTTTTATCTTGCTAGGTGTGTGGGTGGATGTAGGATTTAATTTTCACTCTTTTTATGAAACAAGGCTGTTAAGTCTCATTAGAAGCTGTTACTGTGACCTTCGGTATCCATTTCACTAACACATTTCTGTTTGCTTTCCAGCCTACCCTGAGATCTCTGTTAGCCTGCAGGAGGGCTCAGCTGGCATCTTGCAGAAGGTGAGCGATTTTGGAGCAAAGAGTAATGCCCGTGACTATCACCATGCCACCCCAGCAGGGCCAGGCAGGCTAAGCTGAATCAGACATAGGTGGGACCTCCGAACTGACCGAGCTCACAGGGCGACAAGCAAGTCAATGAGTTAATGTCAGATGTTCGTATCCTTTCTTCTGAGCGATTCCCATCCCTGCAGCAGCAAGCTGCTTCAGTGAGCACAAACTGGAGCTAGCTAAGGGCTTCTCCATGGTGTGGGCAAAATCTGATGTTGCGTTAGCCCTAGGGAAGGCTGCAGGACAGGGTCGAGAGGCTGTGAGGAGTCGGTGGTGTTGCAGGGGGCTGCAATGCTCCCTTTCCCTGCCCATCTGCTGGCTACTGCCCAGCAGCCTCCAGCTGCCCTCTCCACACCGCATAAAATCCCTCTCCAAAGAAGGCCACCCACTACCCAGGATGCTGCTCCAAGGGGGTAGGCAGCGGCAGCCCCTGCCTGCAACACAGCCCCCCTGGGGACAGGGAGGAGCAGGTGCTGTGGGAGCAGTGCTTGGGGCACCAACATGGTCTAGTGTGTGGATGGAAAGGTGATGATCTTGTCAGGCGTAATGTGTCATGCTCCAAGCAGAACTCAGCTGGAGCAATCAGATGCCGATGGAGGGATTGGATCTAAGTCTGAGGGCCCCTATTTAGAGCTGAGCACTTACACATGTGTTTTGGGGCCTTGGTTTTATCACCTGCTTGGCAATGGCAAAACCTAAAGGGAAAGTCTGCTGTACTGCACTGGCCGTACTTGGCATAAAACATATTTGTGGCCCATATGTCTGACTAGCAAGCCACTCTGGCTACTAGCTATGACACTTTGCTTCCTGTTGCATCCATCCGGGTTGCAGCTTTTGATCTGTGAGCATCCCAAATTAAGAAAGTTTTCCTTGGAAACAGCAGTTGTGGGCAGGCAGAACCTTGTATTAACCATATCCACCTGTTACCAGACAAGCCATGAATCAGTTGGTTCTGCAAAACCAGTATAATTTTCCTGGTGGCCTATTTCCGGGTGTGGTGTTGGACATTGCAGGCTTTTGTCTGCACTGTCCTGCTGAGCAGAGCAAGGGGTTCTGCCATCATGGGACCGGGCAATAGAAACTCTTCCAAGAGCCTCTGTCCATTCTTCACCTCCAAACAAACACCAACTCCTTTCTTTCTCTTTTCCACCCTTTCTTGCAGGGCTTAAATCTACTTTGGATGTCAGATTTGTATTTCTTCATAGGAAGCATTTATAAAAATATTTTGAACTAAAAGTGGCTGAAAAATAAGGGAATAATGAAGAGAAAAAAGGGGAAAGCAATTACACTACGAGTTCAGAGGTTATTTACCACGGCAAGGAAAGAGTTTCAGCTGGGTAGTTTCAGTCTTCATACTGAACGATTGAATTCTGCTGGCTGCAATGCATCAAGCTTGCTTTCAACTAAATATGTGAACCACTTTGAAAGTGGGAGCAAGAGAGCTTTGTGCTGCATGAGTAGCACGTGCTTTTTTCTTTTTTTTTCTTTCTTTGAAAGGACAATTTCTCTTAATGCCATAAGCTGCTAAGTAAATGTAATTGGGAACATCCAGGCAGCATGAGGATGAGATTTCCCACTCTGCTATTGCCCAACCCTTCATCCAGCCTTGATTTTGAGATCCCTCCAGTCCTTCCTATCTATTGCTTGATGAGAAATTAAACTGAGCACAAACACAGACTTTTGGAGCAATTGGCATGCAGCCAGGACTACTGCATCTAAAGCATGCAATTCTTTGTGACTTCTGGAAACCTCTTACATATCTTACCCTCTACAAAGGCAGCTAATTTTGTATATTCAACATATCATTGTGCTAGGCAGTGTTTTTCATGGGATTTGCCTCCTTATCTGCTTAACGAAGGAAGGATTTACATGGCAATCGGCAGGTGTCTCATTCTCCCCACACACACCGTGCCCATTACCGACGCCAGTGTTTCTCCCTGTGGGTGTTTGCCCCCAGGGTGCTGGGCTGAGGGCAGGAGTGTGGGGGGGGTCACCTTACGTCTCTCTGGCCATGGCACAGCACTGGAGGGTGTTGGAGCGCCATCACCCCACACCTGGCCCAGGGCAATGGGAGTGTCCCTGGGCTCTCATTCAACAGTGTCTCCAACCAGAAAAATGGGTGGGAAAGAAATGCAATAGAGAGGAAGCGACTGCTTCCTTCCTGAGCGGGATGGTGAGTAAATAAGCTATCTGTAAGGGATTTTGGAAGCCGGGTGAGAAATGCCAGAGGCTAACAACTGGCTTTTACTGCCCCATAGCCTAACGTGAGCTGCATTGTGAGGAAGGCATTTCCCAAGCCGAGCATCCTATGGTACGTGGACAGAGTGAGCCTGACGGAGCAGCCTGGAGGTAATGCAACCTGTCAATAGGCCAATGGCACAGCTGTAGAAGTGGTTCCCAAGAAAAGCAATGGTTGCTCATCCGCTCCTACTGTGGGGAACCTGTAGGTGTCGGTCGGGGTGAAGGGGAGGATCAGACCTCCTCAAAGGGAACAGCTGGAGAACAGCTGTGACCATTGCCCCCTGCAGTTGCCAGTGATGGGAACAATGGCCTGGCATAACTGCGCTGTTCTTGCCAAACTGTTGATAGTGTCTCAGCAAAGAAACCTGCAGCCATATGAGCTTGCTTTTCAGTAGCAATATTCTGCACAGCTCTGATTTATAGTTTGGAGTGTAATGAGAGGGTCTTGCAGCTTTTCTTTTTTTTCTTTCCACAAGAAATTTCTGTTGAACAAGAAGACTCACAAGACAGTGACGGTTTCTATCAGCTGAGATCAACACTGATGTTGCAAGGGACCCACCAGACACATAAGATGTTCTTGTGTGCATGTCTGTTTTCCTCTTTTGGGAATGAAACATGGAATATTTCATCAGAAGAAATATTTGTTTCCCTCGGTAGGTTTTTTACAGGTAGGATGCATCTGAAATGTAAAATGTTAAGAACATTGAACATGTATTCTCTGTTATTTAAAATAGTGAAAAAACACCAA
Organism: Pygoscelis adeliae; assembly: GCF_000699105.1. Lineage (NCBI taxonomy): Eukaryota > Metazoa > Chordata > Aves > Sphenisciformes > Spheniscidae > Pygoscelis > Pygoscelis adeliae. The sequence goes on from NW_008824791.1 coordinate 942,894, forward strand.
GTGTATGGAAGGTTTTTTTATACAAGTTCATCACACAGCTTGAACTTTCTGGCAGGTTTTTTAGCTCAAGTCTTTGCTCAAGACTCTAAATGAGCTAAGAAACTCCTGCACAAACATAAGATGCTTGCTGTTTATTTAGGCAGTATCTTGCTGCAATTCTGATATCCAAAAATACACTAGCTTAGCCACATGGCACCAGTGAGCTACTATAATCATGTGTTTCTCACTGAGGACTCCTGGCAGAAAGTCTGCATGTGTGCAACGAAGCTGTCTGGAAAATCAAACCCACAGAGTCAGGGATAAAATGTACACCTTCAGTGAAACCTGCAAAAGGCCCCTAAAACAGTTGAAACATTTTGGGCAATGGAGAACCTTCCCTGTAACCTGTACTATAAGAATTAGGTACATGATTAGGGAAGTGTGGGGAAATGCTATCTCAAGTAGTTGGTGAAAGCGGGAGATGTGGCGGTCCAGAGATTTATGGCGTTTCTGAGGATGCAGGGTGGCCGGCGAGAAGGGCAAACTGATTTCCTTTAGCACCCACTTGTGCATGCCTCGTCTTTAGGTGCAAATGCACAGTTACACCTTTTTTTCTACTCCTTGCTGAACAGATAGTACAACTGAACTGCTGCCCCTTAGCAACCTCCACGGGCACGTCACATGCCGTGGTGACTACTCGCAGCTCAGCTGTGTTCACTTGTGGCTGTGGATATGCTTGTTGGCATGTTTTTCCACAAAGAAAGACTACATCAAAAGCCAGAGCTTACTCCCCTGCAAATATAGTTTCAGAGGGAAGGGAGATAAATGATCATTTTTCTCCAAAATGACTCATTTCACCCAATTTGCAGTTTTGTAGAAATGTATTCAAATCGGAGAGCTGCCAATTAAAGAAGTCTACATTCTCGCCTGCAGGGTATATTAACGCTTAGATAGATCCACTCTGTATAAAAATGTTAATGTATTTAGATGTGACAGAAAGGAAAGAATTAAATTAATTCTCAGCTATGTTCTGTGAAGGTGCCATATTAATGCACAGTATGACACAAACACCAAACCAAATTTTTGGCCTTTATAACAAAAGCCTGACTACTTTGAAGAACTGCTTTCATCTTTTTTTTTTCTTCACAGACAATAAGTCTAATGAAGCCTCAGCCGAAGCTTTTACCACCATGGCTTCAGAAGGTAGGATAAATTAGAGAACAAAATAACTTGGGTTATGTTAGAGGTATGTCTATAAATTCCTAAAGCTGTTGCAGAAATTGTTTTGCAAACTTGTTTCTGGATGGGTAGTAAGGCACCCCTTTCTGCAGCTATGACTTCAGAGAAAATACAATAAATATATATTTTGGTGATGTAATCTATCATAATTAACCCCAAGCATAATTAAACTCCAGCCTTGAGGGGCACTTAATGTTATTTCTGATGCTTCAGTTGGCATTTGAATATAGCTCTTTCAGCACTGTACTGATAACTAAAAATAAGAGCCCTACTAATGGTTCTACCTTCTGCTTACGTACACAGCCAAGATCCTCAACACTTTTGCCTAATTAAAGAACTGATGGGATGTTTCTTAATTTGTGTAAATTTGGTAAATCCGTGCTCTGCCCCTGCAAGTTTGTCTTATTATCAACTTATTACAGACAGATAAATCATTCCCTCCACACCTCAGCTGAAGCGCTTTGGAGATGCCTCTCCTGGGGTGGCTTGCCCTGCTCTGCCCAGGAGGCAGCTGCATTTCAGCTGTGGGTTACGAGAGTGTGTCAGATAAATGCTGTAGACAAACAGCATGGAAAGAGGTGTGGTTTTCTGTGTAAGCTTGCTTCTGCGAGTGCAGATTGTGGCAGACCCTGGGGGTTCAGCCAATACCCTGTTGGACGTTGGACACCAGAAAGCCATCCCAGTAAACAGGGGTCCCTGAGAGGGAGACTTTGTCCTCCGATGGCCTCTGCAAGGTGAGCTCTCAAAGCAGCCCCTGCAGCTTGCATCAGGTCACCACCCTGCTTCTCCTTGCACACTCTGCAGTAATGTACTGGGAGCTGGGCACACCTCAAGGTGCCCCACTACCCTGGTTTTAGACCTGCTGCATCTTTCGTAAGGGATCCTCTTATGTCAGCCAGCTACTACGATATCCCTGTTAGCACAGGCGAGGCTAAAATGAAGTGCAAATGGAAGAGCAACACTCAAAACAGTCAAAAGAAAGCAGCTGGAGAGTTGATAATTATCTACTTATGCTAAGATCCTGTCTGCAGAGGGTCACTCCCTGTCCAACACCCTCCCAACGTGCCTGACCACACAGAGGTACTTGGGCTGCCTTCCCAGGTATGTTTTTCTAATGGGGTGTGCAAGCTTTCATGGTTCACCCCCTTCATGGAGCCCTTGGGGAGATTTAATCCTTCCTCCTAACCTACTCAGGGGGTACTTTGCCTCACCTCCTGGGCAAAAAAAAGTAAGACAACTCTTACTCAGGATGTAAATACTGCTTGGGCAGGAATAAATCCCTCTCTCTCCCCTTCTTTGAGAACTCAGTGAGCACTTTTCAGTGCAAAGTGTCCCTGAAATTTCCTGTCAGGTTGCAGTCTCTGAAATGCCTCATGGATGGAGCTATGCAGGTGCCACCACCAGGTCATATATGTTATTTCAACCTGCATGTCAATAAGGTGCTTCTGTTTGTATGGGATAAAACCACGTAACTCACTTCTGCTTTTTGAGTTGAGGCGCAGACTGGAGGTGCCCGGGGCTCCAAACCTTTTTCCCCCAAACCTCTGTTTCCCTAGGGACTTGGTTGGGTTGTGCATTGAAAGATTATTTGGAAATTAAGTGTGATGCACTCTCTCTCACTCTTGAACCCTTGAATGACGCCCTTTTCTAAAGCAGAATAAACACCTTTCTCACCCTGAGTAAAAGTGTTTGCTTTGATTTGTTACAGACCTTGGAAATTCAGCACTTCCATCAGCTGTCATGACTACCTCAGGTAAGGGGCGGGGGGGGGGAAGCCTTCTCTGTTGCTCAGTCAATAGATGTATGATCTCTGCTTGACCTGTGCTTAAATGTCATGTACACAGAGCCAGAGGCGTGCCAGGGAAAGGTCAGTGTGCTCTGGTATCGATGGTACCTCTGCGCTGCTGGACAGGAATTTGCGAGCAGAGATCTGACGCAAATCCTGTTAAAACGGTCATGTTAGGACAGCATGTAAAATGGCGTGCTGAATATCACGTATTATTCTTATGCCTTTTTATAAAATGGAATAAAAATGCCTATACAACTATGAATAAATTTGTCCTATTATGACAGTGAGGTGCATGTGATGATAGAAAAGTTAAAAACACCGCTTTTCCTTGACCCAATAGTAGCACATCATTCACATTCAATAATGATATAAGATAAATACCACTGCTTTACCAGAGCATGCATATGGATAACTATGTAAAACTACCTTCAGCAATTGAGAGGAAAACCCGCAAGAGTAGGCGATCTCCTGGGCTTATATGGCTGCCGCGTGTTGTCAGAACCATTTCTGGTAAGGCTCTGGCTAGGCGGGGGAGCACCACCATCAAGTGCATAATTCACTCCACAGCAGTTAAATTGAACCCAGTGTATAAAAACATAAATAAGTAAGGCACACAGCTAGCCCATGTGAAAGTGTCTGCATTAATAATGTCAACCGTCTCTGATTGCCCCTTGAATTTGTGGGATGTGTTTTGACCATTTAACCTTAACTCTGACAGTGGGATTTCTGCAGCAGAGTCCGCATTAACACAACAGCTACTGCAAGCTTTTTGATCCAGGTTGTTTTATGATTTATTAATATTATTTTAAAAAGACCCTATCAACCAAATGTGATACCGTGTAATCTGTTTGTCTTTAGAGCAACAGTCAACATCTTTGGCATCTCTAGATTTCACAAGTCAAGCAAGCTTGGTTCCTGCTTCCACGACACAAGGTAATCAATTCAGCCAAAATGTCTTCTCTATTGCTTCAAGAACGTAGGAGAAAGATAGATACATAAACACAATAACCATCTTGAATTCTTTGTAGCAATTTAATGTCCACTGAAGCCCTTTTCCTAGTGCATTATACACTAGGAAGTCCACAGTTCAAAAACAAATATATGAGAAAATGCTGTCTTGATTTCATCTTTTTTAATGCTCCGTTCAGGATATATGCATTAATTTCAGCAAGTGAATAGACATCGAGTATATATTTTTACAATCATCCTATTCCTTGTATCTCTTTAATTAAACATCATACAAAAATAGAATGACATTAGAGCTAGAAAAAGTGCAACCCAAACATTGGAGCACAGGAGTACAAATACAAAGCACCGATAAACAAAATATTTACAGCAGATGACTCAACTCGGTGATTTCTTCTCCGAGCTGGTGACACTGAGGCCAGTGGAGGACAGCGTGACTCACTTGGAAGGGTTTAACCTTGCTTCCCCGGGGAGAGATACATGCACTAGCAGCTGGCACGCATTTGACAGCATGGCAGCAGCCTGAATTGAAAGCAGGTGAAGCTGTGAACCTCCTGCCTTCTGATCCCAAAATAAAGGGTTGATGCCCACCAGTCCCAGCAGAGTGCATTTTCTCGCAGCACAGCCTGTCTGCAAACACTTTTTTCTTTAAAGTCTCTTTCCATTTTGAAGCCCAGCTGTTGATCCCTGTAGGACTGCTAGGTTTTAAGCAGCAGTTAGAAGGGAGTTGGGGCTGCCCTCACTGGCAGCAAGGTGTGCACTCGCTGCCACATGGCCTGAATAAACGCAGGCATGGCACATGCTCCTATTTCAGAGACAAAACAGCCCCTGTGAAGCAGCAGCACAGGGAAGAGGCAACGTGGCAAGTCGTTGTCAAATGCTGTCTTCCCCTCCATAGCAGCACCAAGGCTTTGGCTCGGAAATGGTCCACCATTGAGGCAGCAGCCGGCAAGAGCGAATTTGGCCCTTGGTACTTGCAGCAGCCTTGTTCTCCCAACCAAAACAAAAAAAATCAATTGCAACAGACTAACTTTCATGAGCCTGTGGGTCATTGAACGTCCTCCTTAAACTGTGTAATTCAATCCTGCAATCTTCACTTAAAGTAACCTTTATTACACTATAGCGGTATTTACCGAGAGATGCACGAGTAATGCGATGGGCAGTGTGTGGGGTAATACTGGAGGAAGATAGGAAGAACACAAGGCTTCGTCCTGCCCCAGCAGAGTGCTGTTTGGGAGCTGAACCACTTAATAGAAAGCCCTGGGGCATGAAGAGGCTAGACCGAGATATGCCAGGGCGGGAACACAGATTACAGTGGCACTGAAATTAAAGTTTGCTGCTTCTCACTCTGCCTTCCCCATCCCCAAAGTAGAGACACTTGCCCAGCTTGGCTGACAGCAGGGCAGCAAAGTGCTTGTCCAAGTGGACTGAAAGCCCTTCTGTCTCAACAAACAATTTCATGACAAAGGCTATAAATACACAATGTGAACAGAGAGGATTCTCCTCGCTGGATTATATATCTTCACTGGTTGAGGAGGTACGAGGTCAAAGTCATAGTGTAAAAGCCAGAGCTGAGCCATTTCTCTTCTGTCAATAGCCCAGGAAACATCTGCCTTTTAACCAATGCCCCTGACATGTGGCAGTCATGGTGTGCTGACCATGGGTTAGTGCTTCTCCTCTCCGGCTCACTGCTGGTTCTCACACTGGTGCCACCATCAGCTTTTTGAGCAGACCCTTTGGGCTGCAGCCAAGTCAGGACACCAAGTCCAAGTCTGCCATTGTAAAAGGCAGTTTGATTCAATTTCTGTTATTTTGCAAGTTTTTAATGAAAATCCAAGAGACAGCTGGGAATTGGTAAGAGGGAAGAGTGCACAGATACAGACAGGAGGAGGAGGAGGGGAGACAAAACCAAGACTGTTAAAACTGCAGCCTGGTCTTTGCTTAGCTTCCATGATAGCTCCATCTCTGAGCCCAGAGATGCTCGGGCTTTGAGAGCCGGATTACAGCTGCATTTTACCTTCTCAGGTTTGTTCAGATGGCTTAATGGTACTTTTCCAAAAATAAGACAGGTGTTAGGAAAGGTGGACTCTTTTTAGTAAATGTGAAATAGTCCTCTTGGGAAAATAGAGGTCGACTTGCTAACCACCATCTGTCTGTGTTTGAATATCAGATAAATAGCTAGTTCAGCTCTAGAATACTTAGCACTTCAAAAAAAGATTAAAGGAAAATGTTAAATAAGTTGGTATTTGCCACCAGGCATTGCAGGTGTGACTCCCATACACTAACTTCTTCAAAACTTCTCTTTGCTAGTTGGGAAAACAGTTTTGTCTCATTGGAGCTGGTGAAACCCTGTCTAAATTCTGATTTATGTATGCTTGTTCATCGCACCCTATTGGCTTCAGGTCAAAACAAGTGCACTCAGAACTACTGAGTTTCAGCTGAAACTCAGCTGAAATCCAAAAATGCATGCTTAAATGCCCCATATGTTTTCTCAAAGTTTATTCATCCGTCTCACCAAACTACTCTTGAGTTTCTAGTTTGTGACAGACTAGAGACAGAATTTTGTGGTGTTTGTCTGAGGGAAGCCAGCATCTCAGGTAGTAGGTTACAACTCGTTGACCTCTTTAGTCAGGAAACAGGGAAGAAAGAGGGAAAAATGAAAAACAAGTGATAAGGTCCTCTACAGCAATTTTTACAAGCTTGTGTGTTTTTCAGCAGTAGCGCTGATTTCTACTGCAGAGACAGAAAGCTATACCAGTGCCACAGCATTCCGTGAGAGTTTGACAACAGCACGTGAGTAGATGATGCATCTCCCTTGTGTCATAAGACTGTTAACAGGGGAGTTAGGCAGCTAAATGTAGCTAAATACAGGTGCTGCAATTGTGGCACCAACCTAGCGAGTGTTGGGTTGCAAATCCACAGTGATCTGGAGTACCTTGCAAAAAGTACAGCAGCAGGTACTCGGCTCTACGTGGTCCTCAGTTTGTGATGCCTTTGCCAAGAACATTAGCTCTGCGGTGCTTATTTTCAGCTGCTAGTTGATAGTCACCACATTGCCATGCAAAAATTCTTACTAAACATGGAAAAGTTGCATCCGAGCAGAGGCCAAAAGTAATCTGTACCAGCTTTTCAGTACTCCACAGAAGCAACTCCCCTGCTGAGTGGCACTGAGTTAGAAGATAAAGACTTGAGACTTCCAAGCCATCAAGGATTTGCAACAGCAAAAGAGGAACGAAAAGCGTTTGAGTATTCTGGTTTTATTAGACTTATTTAATTTAATAATATTAAAATTGAGAGAGTTGCTAGGCAAATGTAGTGAGTACTGAGGGTAGTTTATAGATGAAATAAATTACTGGAGAAGCTAAATAAAATCACAGAGCAGCAATGAAATCACGAGATAATGCGGGGCAATAAATGCTGGCTAATAGAATATCGAAAGGCAGCCTCATTAAAGATCAATAAATCAATAAAAAAACCTGGGGGTGGACATTTTTTCACAAACCTTTCCCTTTAGAAAATCTCTGCTCAGCAGCAGAAAGCCAGAAGTGATTTTCTTTTTCAACATCTTGGTTTGTCTTTGTGCTTTCGGAACAGGCAGGACCTGTCAATGCACTTTTGCATTTGTATGGCAGTCATCTTTTGGCTGAAGCGCAAATGTAGCAGCTGCTTTCCATTTTCTGAATATATTTTTGGCAGCAATCTGGTGCTTATTTACCAGCGTATAACCCACAACCACGCATTCAGACCAAAACCTTGTGACAAAATCTAAAGTTTCATGATCGTGCTCTTGCACAGCTTGCTGGTTGCAATTTTTGCTAAAAGCGTGCTGAATTACACTACGATTTGCAGGAGGTACCATGTGTTGCACCACTCATTGGCTTCCCTACAGCTATGCCTGCCTGACCACCAGCTGAGGCGTGGCCTTCAAGGGTCCTCAGTCCAGCGGCTGTAATTGAGGGCAATTTCAGAGCGCACGGGCACTGGTGTGCCTGCTGAGGCATACCGATGTGTTTCCCTGTGCCCTCCCAGGGCCACCGGGCTCGTACAACAGGGATTACCACTATCCAGTCAATCCTCTGAGGCTCTAACACAAGCCATTATGCAGATAATAATAAGTAGTGCTCGTCGGCATGCTGTATAGAGCACAGTGTTATGGGATCTCTAAGTGTATGTCCTTTTTTTTAATAACTTTTTAAAATGCCAGATCTACCATGCTTACCCCCATAAAATCAAACACCTAATAAACAAGAAGAAAAGAAGAACCTGAATTGAATTAATGCCCAAAACTCTCAGTGAATTTTTAGAGTGCCCTAAAATTGGACTGACTTTGGTAGGGCTTTTTAATACATACATAGAGATATAGGTATAGGTATAGGTATAAGTATAGATATAGATATAGAAATAGATATATACACATGCTTAGGTGCTCAATTTCAATCAGAACCAGCATCTCATGAGAAAGAGATTTTCCTGGCTCTGTCCGGTTACTCATTTACATCATTTGAACAATGGATTTTTTTCCTTGGATTTATAAATCAGCAATTATACTAGAGACTTTCAGGTACCTCTGTTATTTCATTTGTTGTCTGCAGCAGAGAAAAGCGAAGGGTATAAAATAGCCACAGTTAAACCTAATGAAGCAGTCATGTACAGGCTTGTAAGATAATTGAAGGATATTATTTCTTTTTGTCCAGATATGAACAATTCCACCACCAAA
>NW_008824791.1:951626-956930 GCF_000699105.1 Pygoscelis adeliae
TACAACCCTGGCGCATCGTAAGTGCCATGGCAGCTCTGGAAAAGCTGTGCCCTTGCCTAGTCACATATTTTAGCTATTATTTCGGAAGACGCGAACATGGAGATGGCTAGAAAAAACAGGAATGTATCCTTAGGCAGCACTGATCTCAAACATAGGTAGCTGAGCCATATTAGGAAAGGGAAAATATCTGTCTACCAAGAGGTGAAAGATGATTTTTGTGGTTCAGACACAGTGCTTGACAGAGGAGACTGAGGTTTCACTCAGTCATGGCAGGCAGACTCTTTGTGTTGCTGCTAAGCCACTTAATATCTTTAGCTTTTTCATTACCATCAAAGAGGTGAAAAGCTTGTCATTCTTCCAGACCACTGTGCAGTTCAATGCTGGCTTGCTGGAGTGTCTTAATAGATGTTTTCTAACAGTCTGTCTTTCTTTCTTCTAATATTCTTTAATTTGATAAAAGCACATTTTTTGTCTAACACCGGGTTGTAGACCAAAAATTTAGGCATACCCCCAAGTGAAGTTTGACACCCGGATTCTGGAATTTGATTTCCAGTGCTCAGCAGGATGAATAATGGTGGCTTCTAAACACAACCTTCATTATAAAAAAACCCAAATAAGTTACTAAAAATGTCCTGTGCCCATATCCTTTTAGGTAACCTGTCCTTCAGCATCACAGACCAGCCAATTTCAGTTACCAAGGGGAAAGATTTCTTTACTACCAGCAGTCTGCTCAATAGTACTGGTGAGACATCATCCTACAAGTCCCCTTCTTTCAGCGTGCCGTTGCAGTAAGCAAGAAAAGCAGAGAAGCACGAAACCTGGAGCATCATGTAAATTTAGCCAAGGAATTTCAAAAAAAGGAAAAGGGACGGAGTCGCAGCAGCTGCATCCCTACACTGTGGGTTGTCGCAGGTTTTTGGTATCCCTGCCATTCCCTGCGTCTGCAAGCAACAACCCAGCACGTGTTTTCTTCCAGCAGCCAAATTTGGCCGGTCACACTCCTGCACCCCAGGGGCCACTCATGGCTCATGCAGCGTGGTGGACTTGGTGCCCGGCTGCAGTGCTGGCTGCCACTATGGCTAAGACCCGGGCTGTGTGACGTGCCAGTAGCACCAACTTTGCAAAGGGTTGTAAGGCCAGCACAACAGGAGGTGACACTGGGGTGGTATTGCCTAGTGACATTTGTGCTCCAGCCCTCTCTGGCACCCAGCCCACTGCTGCACCCTCCACGGCGGCTGAAGGAAGACCGTGCTCCTCCTCTCCTTCCTCCCCGTAGCCAGGACCCCGAGGGCATCTCTTTCAGCCACCAGCGTCCCCGAGGGTGGCTGAGCAGGAGGGAGCAGCGGGGGGATCCCAGCACCGCGGTGGGGAGAGGCAGCTGTGGCAAGGCAGGGATGCTGCGCCACCAGAGAGAGCCCACCCCAAAAGGCGGCTGCACCCTTGGCCAGACACTTTGGCAGGGTTTGGTGTCAGTAGCATGAAAAACAAGCCCGTGGGAAGGAGGGCTGGGGCAGGCAGCTGTGCCCGGGCTGCACCACGACACGCTTCCTCTTCTCAGAGAAGCTCACGGGGGAACAGAGAAAACCAATGGCTTTTGGATGACATGCTTGCCAGGCTGTGCCTGAATAATCTCGTCGTGTGAACCGATGGGTGGCTGACATCAGCCTGCAAACCCAGTCAGAACAAAAGTGGTTTAAGTCCACAAATTAGAGCTGCATGCTCAGAGTTTGGGATCCTCAGCCTGGGAACCTGGCACCCCGCTGTTGATTTGGGCCTGGGTTGTACTATGCCTGGGGGGGAGCAGCGAGCCACAGGCAGCAAGCACAGGTTTCCCTCCTCCCCGAGGATGCTGAGCTGAGCTCTGTCTTGTGTGTCCCTTCCAGGAGGCGCGAGGAACATGAAAGCCAGTCACTTCCCCTGGCCAACAGTGGTAGCCGTCCTGCTCCTCTTCTGCAGTTTTCTAATAGCTTTAGGCATCAGGAAATGGTATCAGTACCAGAAAGAGATGTAAGTACCAGAGAGGGGAACTGCAGGGGCAGGAGGGGTGGCACAGGGGACAGCACAAACTCTAACCCAGCTGTTTGGATTTACACATTTTCATTTGAGACTACCCATAGCGCACAAGACCTTTAAATACATGGATCACTAATGCTGTTTTTTCATACAGAGGTATGACATGTGGAGCGTTCTTAGTCCTTTCATCTGTTCTGTGGGTGAACTATAAAATAAACTTTAAAAAAAGAGCTTTGATTCAGCTTCAGGGTGTGAGGGAAGAATACAAGTCAATTTTTTTCCCCAGAGCCCCCCACTTCTATTAGCTTCCCTGCCAGCTGCTTTTGCTCTCTCATTTTTCATAGTAACTTGAGGACATGTTTTAATGAAATTGTACTTCTAGGGCAATATAGACTGTCTGAGTTGTGAATAATATATTTAAAAGTAGGTTACCTGAAACTTAATCCCAGTCAAAGAAGCATTGAGTTTGTAATTATTACCAAAGTTTAATTCCCTACTAAAGCACTTGGAGATCTACTGATGAAAGCAGTATCTAAGAGCCAATTATTTTTAATCTTATTAACGTTACTAAAATGTTTGAAAAATCATGGTGACCATGAATCATTTGCAGTTCTAGAAAACCCTTTTGAAACATGACTGCAAATCCTGTATATCAAAAGTAAAAATGGAATTGATTTTTTTCACTGATTTGGGATGGGACCTTTCTTCATTTTGGTCTATAAAGTGATGAAAAAAGTTATGAGTCTTTAAATATACCTTCAGAGAGCCATGTGAGCAAAAGATCTCTGCGAGCATTTTGAATGGTTCACCAGGACCATGATCTGTTTTTCTGAAGCATGAATAAAGTAAAATTGTGAGGTGGGAGCTGAGAAAGCCAAATGAATACCAGCAGGTGCATTGGGGCTGTAGAACAGAAACAGGGAAGTTGCAGTATGCAAGAGCAAATGTCAGGTGCTCTTATAATGATTTAGTGTCCATCTACCTCCTCCTGTGAACACTCTACAACAGCCTTTTATACGGCTTTTGTGTGATAACGCGTTTTTTTCTCTTCTGTTTCAGTATGAACAGACCTCCGTCTTTCAAGCCACCGCCACCTCCGATAAAATACGCCTCCATGGTGGAGTCTGATGGGACTCCCCCATCCTGCCACGAACTGGAAAACCTGTAACTGCCTACACCCCTTCTGTAGTGCGCAGAAGACTGACACAGTTACAAGGCTTTGTCTTTAAAACAGTGATTACCAGAGTTTGGTGTTAATGACCCATATTAAAATTCAGAGCGCCTAAATGACATTAATGTTGGAAGCTGAGCACTCCTGAGGACATTTACTTCATCCCGTCTATCTCTATGTATGCATTATGTTAACACCATTGTGAGTGTCACCGTGAGATTACACGTGCTTAATTTGAACAGGGTGATCAACTGGGAATTTGCTGTCTTGTTAATGGGAGCAGATTAACACATCACTCCGCCAGCCTGCCTGAAGAGTGTTGAAGCTTTTTGTTTTACTAAGTGTATAGAGATGACAGCTCTGCCGTATGGACACCACGATTACATGGGAAACGTTGGCTTAACACAAGTTTTTTGATGCCTAGATGAGCCATTCTTACAATTATTATTTTTTACTATACAAATATTGACTAATATGACCCAATATATAATTTCCTATCACTGTGAAACTAAACAAAAAAATAATCAGCACCTTACATGGCAAGAAAATAGTCTGCATCTGTCATCACCGGGGTTGCAGCACAGGATCGCAGGGAGCGGTTGGTGAGATGAAAAGGCACTGTGCCGACCCAGTGAAAGTGTTCATGAAGAAGACTCAGTCACTGTTGGTGAAGTCAGAAGAAAGGGTCAGCTTCGGGCTCATTTACAAGCCACCTGTGGACCAGAGACTTAAGGACTGAAGTGAATAAGGACCCCAAAGATGACGGAAAGTGCCAGTCCTTTTGGAAGTGTTGTGCCTTTGAAATAATAATAATTACTTTTGAGTCTGCTTTTCTGAAATTATAGTTACGGTACATATGAAGAAAAAAAGGAATACAATAATTTTATTCTCCTTTGTTCTTAATGAGCTTCTGCCATTTGCTCTCTTCACATTTTGCAAGACCTCAGGGGTAGTTTCCCAGGTGGCTTAAGCCTGCGGAAGGGACAGTCCAGACTTACCCCTATCCTGCCCGGGCTACGTATTTCTTTGCAGTGACACTAGTGATTAAATGACCATGCCGAGGGTGGGATCAGCTCAGCCTGCTGCACAGTTCTTAGCCAGGTCAGCAGCTGCGAGATCACTAATGCAAGGCACAAGAGATGCAGCAGGAGCACTGCTTTTGGCAGCGGTGTGGTCTTTCACTGCCTTCAGCCAGCCAAGAAACTGTCCCTCCAAGCTCGTTTGAAAATGTATTGTTACCACAATGGTATTCTGTAATTAATGCAAATCAACTAAAATTCAGTCATGTCAAGCTTAAAATTGGTATTCTGATTTAGGAATGGGATTTGCCTTATTTACTGCTAAACACTGGTCGATGAGTATCAGGGTTCAGAGCACTCTATTTCCCAGGACTTTAGATGAATGAATGACTTACTGGAAAGAACGATTTGACAGACCTTTTTAAAGTATTTGGTAGTGTTATTCACCTTATAGCACAAGCGGTTCTAAATCCATCACCAAGGGAATATCTGTCCTCAACAGAAAACATTTTCCTTCCCACAAAACTGCACGGACATTGCATGCACAGAAGGCTCAATATTAATTTGAGCGTTTATTGTCCGCATGGGTTTGTAGAAGCAAAGTAGTTTAACTTTTGCCATACTATCAGTCACTGCAAAAGAAGGCAGCTTTTTGTTCTTCAGAAAAAGAAATCAGAAAAAAAAAAAAAACCAGCTGGATAGCCATATTCCAAGGGAGACGGGGAGCCAGGACTTTCTTCCTTGTCATTAGATGAGGATGACTGTCAGTAGCATACCCACCGAAGAGGGGTTATTTTATCGTCTCGGATATTTTAATCCCCTCGGTTGCTTCATGTCAGAGGTGTTCCCTCCGACACTAAGGCTTTGCAGGGTGCCTTGAGAAGCGTTCAGCCTTGGCGCGATTTCCACCGCTGTCTGCTAACGGAGCCGGACTGCAAGGAGAGCTACCGGGAGCTTTGTCCCGGTCCCCGGCCCATCCCATCCCCGAAGGATGCTGCTGCTTCCACAAACCTGGATCAGCAATGTAAAGCTCTCCAGGCCACTCCCGCCCGGCTGAGGAGCACTTTCAGCCCCTCCGGGGGTCTTCCACAGCCCCCCCCC
>NW_008824791.1:957113-959414 GCF_000699105.1 Pygoscelis adeliae
GGGACGGGGAGGGTTCCTGCCCGCCCCTACCAGCTCCAGAGGGGGAACGTCAGTCGATGGCCGCCGGGCGCGGCCGTGTGGGACCTGGGCGGAGGAAGGGGGAGAGAAAATCCCCACCTGCCAGCCCCCATCTTTCCGTTTTTCTGCAGCTAAATTGAGCGTAGAATAGTTTATGTTTCTGTTTGACTTCCTCTGCTCCTCACCACGATAAGCATGTAACATACAGTGACTCAAGAATTGTGATTAGGTTCAAAATTGTCCCCTGCTTTAATTTAAAGAGGAAAAAAAACCCCTTCCGAGCCATTATTTTTGGCACCAGCTTCCCCAGTACGTGGGCTTAAATCATTCAGCTTGGACTGGGTTCTGTCAACCCTGGAAGAATTTGGCCCAGATTAAAGTTTAAGTTATCAGGTGCTTGAAGATAGCTATGGGAGTGTCAGGTACAAGCTTTTCTATAAGAGTAAGGTGTTCAAAGCTTGCTGTGTGGGTATAGAAAAGATCTTTTAAAAGAGGCTTGAATGTTACGTTGCTAAATGCAAAATCATGACACAATGAAACCTGTAAAGCAGACCAAGTCAGAATCTGAGGTCATGTATAACACAGATGTAATACTGTGAATTTATCTGGGTCTGCTGTATATGGTCTTTAACACGTGCATTACGCAGCTGTAAAAGCAACATGCTGGAAAGCTAAGCAGCAAGGTGGTTTTATGTACAAGTGGTTTTCATCTGCTTCTGAGGACAGAGCAAACGGTCCGGGGGGGGCAAAGAAAGGATAAAAGCAATAAATTTGTTTTCAGCTACTAACATGCCCGGTGAAGTCAGTGGCAGGGCCTGGGGACTTCAGTGGAGCGAGTGACTTTTCCCAGCGCTCTGCAGTTTGTATTCCTGCCTGTTGCGTCCAGGTGGTGCTGGGCCCCCCCAGCCGGGGGCAGGGGAAAGGCCGCCAGCCCGGAGCCCGTGGGGTGCGTGGGGCAGGCAGACGTCCTCAGCCTCTGCCTGGTTTCCACCTCTCTGACAGCAGAGGGGACAGCTGTGAGCTTAGAGGATGCCCTGGTTCTGGCGTGCCTGTACCTGTATCCTGAATTACCTTCTGCATCACTCTGAATCACGCGTCTTTTTTTGAACTGCATTGCAGTGGCTTTTCTTACAAGGCACCTTTTGGTCCTGCAAATTAATTAAGTCCGGGTTGTTTACTTAAGAAGCACCCTCATAGTTTGCACGGTGTGCTCAAGTCACTGCAATGCAGGCGGTAGCGTGGCGGTGCCTGGGAGGAGGCTGTGGGAGAGCACAGGCTGCCCGGCAATCCCAGAGCCGGACATGTTCGTTAACAGTTGCTGATAATAGGTTTTGCCACCTGGGGTTTCCTGGGGAAACAGCCCATCTTATTACGGACCCATTGAGTTGTCTCTTTTCAGATGTTTTCCTCATTGCAGCTGTGTTGAAAGCCTTGTGAAGTGCTCTGGCTTCATTTTAATGTATGTTTTCGTTTTAAAAAGCTGTGTACAGAAATTATACTTGCTAAGCAGAAGGGGGTATTAGTTACCTTACGTAGTCTTTGTTGGATTTAAAGCCATCACTTATCAGAGCAGGCAAACATTAGAAAGATCTGCGTACACTAAAACTCCAGAAGAAGCCATATACACAACCATGGACTTCCGGAGGGCGGACTTTGGCCTGTTCAGGACGCTGGTTGAGAGTCCCTTGGGAGACAGTCCTGAAGGGCAAAGGGGTCCAGGAAGGCTGGACGATCTTCAAGAAGGAAGTCTTAAAGGCACAGGAGCAGGCTGTCCCTGTACGCCGCAAGAAGAACGGGCGGGGAAGACGACTGGCCTGGCTGAACGGGGAGCTCTTGCTGGGACTCAGGAAAAAAAGGAGAGTTTACTGCTTGTGGAAGAAGGGGCAGGCGACTCAAGAAGAGTACAGGGACCTCATTAGGTCATGCAGAGAGGAAATGAGAAAGGCAAAAGCCCAGCTAGAACGCAACCTGGCCGCTGTCGTTAAAGACAAAAAAAAAGTTTTTACAAATGTATTAATGACAAGAAGAGAGCCAAGGAGAATCTCCATCCTTTATTGGATGCGGGGGGGAACATTGTCACCGAGGATGAGGAAAAGGCTGAGGTACTTAATGCCTGGCTGAGGTACTCAATGCCTTCTTAGCCTCAGTCTTTAGCAGGCAGACCAGTTATCCTCAGGGTACTCAGCCCCCTGAGCTGGAGGACAGGGACGGCGAGCAGGATGAACCCCCCATAATCCAAGAGGAAGCAGTCAACGACCTGCTACGCCACCTGGATGCTCACAA
>NW_008824791.1:960308-960524 GCF_000699105.1 Pygoscelis adeliae
CGGAAAAGGACCTGGGGGTGTTGGTGGACAGCCGGCTGAACATGAGCCGGCAGTGTGCCCAGGTGGCCAGGGCGGCCGATAGCATCCTGGCCTGTATCAGAAATTGTGTGGCCAGCAGGACTAGGGAAGTGATCGTGCCCCTGTACTCGGCACTGGTGAGGCCGCACCTCGAATACTGTGTTCAGTTTTGGGCCCCTCACTCCAAGAAGGACGTTG
>NW_008824791.1:960567-966032 GCF_000699105.1 Pygoscelis adeliae
GGGGTTGTTTAGCCTGGAGAAAAGGAGGCTGAGGGGAGACCTCATCGCTCTCTACAACTACCTGAAAGGAGGTTGTAGCGAGGTGGGTGTCGGTCTCTTCTCCCAAGTAACTGGCGATAGGACGAGAGGAAACGGCCTCAAGTTGCGCCAAGGGAGGTTTAGATTGGATGTGAGGAAAAATGTCTTTACCGAAAGAGTGGTTAAACCTTGGAACAGGCTGCCCAGGGAAGTGGTTGAGTCCCCATCCCTGGAGGTATTTAAAAGACGTGTAGATGAGGCGCTTAGGGACATGGTTTAGTGGGCATGGTGGTGTTGGGTTGACGGTTGGACTTGATGATCTTAGAGGTCTCTTCCAACCTTAATGATTCTATGATTCTATGAGAAATTTGGTTTTATTTATTGTTTATGTTAGTAGGTAATTCTTCCTGACTCTGCAATTAACTTTGAGGAGTAAGCCAAGAAAAGCTACTAAAAAGCTCTGCAGGGGGATAATGATTACTTAATCCTGTCTAAGGTGATTTTAATGGAAATAATAAAAAATCATATTATATTTAAAATGATTCCTTAAGGACAAGACAAAGCTCGGGGAGGTCCCCAGCAAAGATTATTTGATTTCAGAGAACATCGGATTATGTCTTTAAAACTCCTCTTCCATCTGTTTTCTGGTGCATGATGTTTCATAAAAAAAATCAAAGTCTCCTGTACCAGGTTGCACTGGTAAGATTTTTTAATCAGTGGGAAAAAAATATATCTGTTCACCCCTTGGTTCCTTTCCAAACAGGAGGACTTCCAAATTAACTCTGGCATCCTGCGCAGCTTGAAACACCCTCATGTGGTGTAAATGAAGTATCAAATAGCTCGCTATTGTCAAACAGGCGACTCGCAAATGCCAGGGCTTGGCTTAAAGAAATGAGCAAACAAAGGCGAGAGAGAGAAGCAGGTAATAATATATTGATACGAACTGACACCGAGGCTATAAGCAGTGGACAGAGAAAGGGGGGGGAAGTCAATATGACAAAGGGTATATTATATGATAGACATCCAAGTATTTGCAGTGGACTTAGGAAATGCAAAAAGTGCAGTGATAGTCACGGTGTTTTTCTGACTTGATGTAAAATGGGAAATCAACACTGCTGTTTGGTCTACTGCACTTGAAGGAACGGCGTTTTAAACGCAGTGATGGCTGCAGAGCTTTGTGATTGAGTGTGTCTGATGGTTTTAAATGTTAAATAATTCCATTACAGTCAGGGTAAAAATGGTAATGAACAGCTTGGAAGAGTCTGGGTATACTTGCATGAAATGTTGAGCAATTAGCTTCTCTCTGTGAGAGTGAATCCTGCAGTTTTCTTCTCATCAGTAGCAAAGTGACCTTTAAAATACGCACATGACACAGAAGGCGTTTCAGTAACATATTTGATCTACTGTCTGCTGATAAATTGCATGTAAGGATTCGGAATTTACATGGCACAGTAGATTTTGGACTGCAATGGAAGATTTTGAAAACATTAACTGAAAGCTTTTTAACAGTAGCAATGTGCCCTGTTGAATAACGGGACCTGTGTTATTAGGGTATTCAATGTGGTAAGAAGGAGGCTACGCTCCCAGTAGCACTTGATGTTATCAACTTGTTTTCAATTGCTTTAAAGCACTTTTAAAAGTTCGTTGTTCTGGTTTTATATTCTGTATATGGCAGCCCGAGAACCATGTGTTAAAATTGAAATAAAACACATTTGTGTGTTTGGAATTGGCTAACAGCGAAACCCATATGCCTCTTAGTGTTTAAATAGCATCAGCCTGATCCGCACAGCTAATCTTTTTACTACGTATTTGAAAATAGGAGGGTTAGGGGTATGGGAATGGGATTTGAGCTGCTAGATTGTCTGGGCTGCACATGACATTGGCTTGTACTCTGCACCGACGCACAAGGGAATAGCTGAGCTCTTTCAGTAAATCCACATAAGGCATAAATATGGCTATATAATCCGTGGGGAAAAATGGACAGTAAAGTTTTAGTCAGGCCATCCTCACTGCTGAATGTGATTCATATGTGAATACTCCAGAGTCATGGAAAAATACAACAACCTACTGACCTTGATATAGAATTTTAAAAAATGTCAATAGTATGATGTTTTTCCTGCCTGCTTAGGCATTCATTTTTGCAGCCACTTAAACACATGCTTGAAGTGGAGCATTTGAACGGTCTCAAGTGACAAGACCCTAGATAATTTGTGTGTTCAGTCTGTGGAAAATAAAGTTGTATTATTAATGCACATTTGTTCCCTCTGGCCATTACAATTCATGTACATCATTGCAGGGTTTGGTACTGATTACAGAACGAAATTACAGTTTTGCGGAGATGGAAAGAGGTTGAGGCTTTGGGGAAGAGAACAGGCAATTTAATGCTCTTCTTTTCAAGAAAAGCATGAGAAGGATTTTTGGAATCGGCAGTTACTGCCAACAAGTATCTGCGCATTGCATCTGATGCTCACAACTGAAGTCTCACCCTGCAGTGCTGAAAGGATGCATCTCCTCATCCTCTCATCGTTCTGGTTTCGAGCTGTTGGCGTCCTGCACGGTCTAAATGTCCTTTGCTGCTTGCAGGTGTAGAAACCATCTTAACCACAAGAGCCAGGGTGTACTTATGCTGCACGTCATAGCGTGGGGATGCTGAAACTAGCTATGAACAAGTGAGAAAGTCGCTGTGCTGTGGGAGCACTGGAGTACCCTGATGCTGTCACATGTTCCAGTACTATTAGAAAGTGACGGCAAAGGGTCAGAGACTTTTGGGAGGCTGTGAAGGGAGCAGGTTTGAGACTATCCCCACCCCAGCTTTAGCCCCCCTCTTTTCTAGCCAATCTGAGGACTGCTAAGACCTACTCTCCTGGTAGAGGCTACTGCCCAAGGTAGTGGCAATTAGACTCCTTTCCCCACACCAGAGCACACCCTACCTGCTCCCCTTCAGACTCTGCTGTCTGTCGTACACACTCCATCTTCTTTATGTCATTTGGAAGATAAGAAATGCACGATGGGGCCTGGCAAGAACACCAAAAGTACCGTGTCAGCACTCAGCCCTAATAGCTTTGGCACTAGACTACAGCTTCAGTGTTTTGTTTCAATGACCACGGTGAAGTACTGCCCCAAACGCACAAAGACGTCCTTGAGAACACACCAACCTCGGTGAAACAGCTACCCCTGTGCTGCAAAGCTTTCCCGTCCTGGAAAGCTAAGCTGTAAAACAGTTGTGGCTGCCAACGGTATTTAAGGAGTTCACATGCACTGGTTTGCTGGGCGGTCCCGAGCTGCGATGCTGGGAATGTGAGAAAGAGGGTGAAGTAATGTAAAGTAGTGATTTAAAGAAGACTTGCAGGGATACAGACCAGTAGCATCACCAATGACAAATGTTGGAGCTCCTACATAACAATCCCTCTTTCAATTCAAGATATAAATTTAATTACAAGAGAAAGTGTTTATGAACCTGTACCTATGGCTTTGAATAGCACGGCCTGGTCTCTCCCACATCAGAGGCAAGTGTACTAGGCGGTCTTAACAGGAAGGGGGAGCAGAGCTGCAGGAGGGTTGAAAGCACGCCAAAGTTGTCCTCCATGTTCCACCTTGAGCGTGAGGAGTCCTAGGTCAGGAGTGCTTTGTGAAAACCTGTTACTGAAATTGCGCTTTTTTTAAGGTTGTTCAATACCAAAGCTCTAAAAGCAAAATGCCTTTGTTCCCTTCCTTGGAAAGGAAAATGCAGATTTATGGAAGGAGATAGATTCTGGTTGTATTAAGTGAAAATACATTCTTAACATATACGTATTTACAGATACATTAAGTTCGTACATACTCTGATTATATAGTTCAATTAGCAGTTTTACTGTGTATTAATGAAAACATTCTATGACTGCTGTGCAAACTTTAATACACCAAATGAAAAATACTTGTTTATTTAAAAAATACTTCCTTACAGACAAAACAGGGGACTTCTGAAATATATACCCTTGGTATTTAGTATTCAGCCTTTAGTAATTTGACAGTGAAAAATTATCTTTCAGAGCAATGTTTGGTTTTTTTTTTTCACTAGCATATGATGGAGTAGACTTCAGTGTTGTGGACCTGGTCATCTCTACGTCTTGTGTGAAGACTATGGAAATGATACGTTTTTACATATTTGTAAGCAGCACTTACGAGAACTTGCGCCCAAAGCATTATCCTTCAAAGACATGTAATAACGCAAGGGAGAAAAAAATGCATCTTAGAGGATCCATTTTGTGTATCACAGCAAATCCAGAAATTGTTGTGGACAAAATGCTTTACCCGACAGCTGAATGCAGTGTAAGGCAGAGTGTGAGACTGTCAGGGAAAGGGAACTGCTGAAAGAGCAGGTGGAAGGGATTGAGGCTGCCGCATCTTGATCCTTAAGTCTTCCGCTGTGGGGTTGACTCTTGTCGGGTGCAGTGCATAAACCGCTCCAGCTATTACACTTACTAACCAGTCGACGTCGTAAAACCGTAGCATTGGCCCTCTATATCGGGGGTAGCTTCTCTGGTGCTACAGTAGAGTACCAGAATCCAAGCTCACAGCGCTGCCTGGTATACGTGGGGTAGCCGCGTGTGCGTGTGCCCGCACGGGCGCTGAAGAGGTGAGCACATGCCCAGCAGCGTATCACCACACAGCGCGGTAGTAGAAAGTCATGGGTATGTGCAAAGCTTCACAGCTGGTGCCATCGACGGTAAAGGCAGAGCCAGCCGGCTCCAAGGATTTTGAATTTCAGGTGACCAGGACTGTAGAAGCCCCGTGCGGTGCCACCTGTGGCGAGAGGACATCTAGGCCCTCGGCTGACATTCCTCTAGTCCCAGACGACGCTGTTACTCTCCCCCTGCTCTGACCCGGTCAGACACGGTGCCGGTTTCATCGGTCAGGTGGTGCAGAAAGAGAAGAAAAGCGACGGTGATGGTTACTTCAGTTGTCACAGATGTACTGTGAGGAGTACTTCCCATGACAGGGTCACCAAGCGGTGGTTTTACCTTTTCCCTCACAGACAGACCCACGCAACGACACCAGGACGCGCATCTGCAGGTGTCAAAATGTACGTGCCTGACGTAGAGAGGAAGGCTGAAATGCAAAGTTCGTTGTGCTTTACTTACAATTCCGTATGACGGCTGCAAGTATTGTGACGTGTATGCGAAGCAGGTTATTGATGGGAAAAGTAAAGGTCCTTCCTTTAGAAGAAAGGTTTCTCTCTTCCTGCGTGGCTCTCTGGCTCTGCCGGCTCCGCACCCGCAAACCCTTCTCCCGAGAGGAGAGCCGGATGTTGCCGGCCCGCGGCTGCGGGAGTGTCCGCAGGCCCTCCCTCCAGAACAGCCGTACTGGCCTCGCTATTTCCCAGGCCTCCCAGCCTGGGGACCCGCATCCGAGCCCGGGGCTCCCGCGGGAGAGGAGGCGGCCGGGCCCTCAGCCACCGCGCCGCTGCC
>NW_008824791.1:966533-993208 GCF_000699105.1 Pygoscelis adeliae
CGGCGGCGCGTCCCCCCTTAGTAAAGTGCTTTCAGGTGCTTGGGCCAGGTCCTGTAGGCTTGGCCTTGAGGTGTTTGCCCGTGCCTGGGAGCCGGAGGTTGGGTGTTTGCTTGAACTGAAGCAAAGGAGGGCTTAATCTTCCGTAAACACAGCTGTGAGTCTCTAACTCGTTGACCTGTTTGTTTCCATTGGCTTTAAAAAAGGTAGCTGTGACCTCTGGAGGTCCTCCTTAAGGTTTCTCACATTGTTTAAGCAAGGCTAAAAGCAGACGGGGAGAAAAGTTTGTTTATGTTGACCCTAACAACTGGAGGTTCGTCAAATGGAAATGTCTTTTATAGCAGAAGCTATGGATGGTTTGTCAGGGGGAAAAAGAGTCCGGCAGGGTTATGAGATATCCCAATGTGTGATGTTGTGCTGAAGACACTAAAATACTGTAATTACTTATAAAATTATCTCCCTTTCTAGCTGAACTTAAAATAACTAACTCCTAGCTCCTGTGCAGAGCTTCTAGTTTAATAAATTGGCAAGGGTAAGTGTCATCGTTTCTGGTTTATGGATGGATAAACTGACAAATGAGGAAGACAACAGATGACCCTAAAGTTACTCAGGAATGAGGCTGAATTTCCATCTGTAAATGGCAAAAAATAATGTAGTATTGCTTGTAGAAGTCAATAGGGAAGATTTTAGAGGCGGCTACTGTAGCAAGCTCATTTTGGTACCGGATGTTAGGTTCTGGTCATTAGTGGTACAGGCTTGATTTTCATGGTAGTGCTTTAGCTTGTCAAAACCCTTTGGGTATGTGTTATATAGAGGACATGCGGAGACACTTGCCTGGAAACAGAGTAACTTCCTTTTCTGTGCCAGCAGAGAGAACCAAAGGACATTTGAAGCATGTGGAGAAGGGGCTACGCACCTCCTGTGGGGTACCACAGCACTCGCTGCTGTATTACCTGAAGTAGAACGGTTCAAATGCCTTGTTTTAATCAAAAGTAACACCCTTTCCCTGCCCCTGACAGTAGCAAAAACATTTTATGTAACCCTATTCATTTGAACAGGGAAGGGGGACAGAAAGGCAGTTCAGTGTTCATATAAAATTCAAGCAGCTGCAGATTTTGAAACTTCAGGCAAGGAAAACATTCTCTGTTTTAGTGAACAGTGATAAATCAACTTTTTGTTGCTGTAGCAACTTAAGGGCTGTGAAACTTTGCAGAGTGTTATGGTGTAGATTGTGTTAGGTGCACTGCATCACTTTCAGTACTGGTTGCATGGTGTTTGTAGCAGAGGAACCAAGGAAATAAGTTGTTTCAGTAATGCCGTGGTGCTTTGAAAATGAGTAGTGTGTTTTGAAAATGCTTGCAGTGTATGTTTATTTGTGGTCATAGCTTGTGTATTTTCCCACCCCTTTCCTGCATGTACCTCATGCAACCTGCGAGCAGGGAAAAGACATTTTGGGTAGATGTTTGGGGAATTTTTTTATTGTAGTCCAATGATTCTTTTGCTGAAGTGAATTGTTGGTGTGGTTGACAAAGCAACCGTTTTGGGAGCCAAGGTGATGTTACTAGCAGTGTGCAAGGAAAGGATTGTACAAAACAGGTTGCAGATGAGGCATCTGTTTATGGGTGCTGAATAGCAATGAAGGCCAATGCTGTCCTCAAAAGAGATGAAAAGTAGGCTTCAGCTCAAATGAGAAGCATTTTTGTCTATGCTTAATACCTGTGTGTGCATATGACAGGTGTGGTCTGCTTTTGTCCATCTCCAGATGCATTTGTTTTCACTCCTGTAATAATGGACTCAACTGTTTTTTGGATTTTTTGTTTGTTTCCTCCCTCCCTCTCAGCCACTCTTTGTAGGTAGGAGCAGAGATGTAACTCTAGTGAAGGTGCTGGAGCAGTTGAAACCTTAAAACTTGTTTTAACTTTAAATAAAGTCAACGCTCAAAAACCTGAAACTGTTGTTTGGTTTTGATATTTTTTTTACCTGGTTGCACTTTGGAGAAATGCACTGTCTGAAGAATAAAAGATTGTACTTTTCTTTAAAAGGGACAAAATGTTGGCATGATGGGGCTACTTAAAGTGAAAGAATTGATAGTATACACAGAGAAGAAACTGCTTAGATTTAATTCATCGTGTGATATTGTAAGTGGGAAAGTCTTAACCCTCTTGCATGAAGCTAAGGATGCCTGTATAGAGTTCTGCTTCTTTGTTTCTTGCAAACAGCTGTGCTTTTAGAGCTGCTTGTTTTCACTGCCTTTAAAAAAGGTAGCTGTGACCTGTCCTCTGGGGGTCCTTTTTAACATACACTATTCTATGATTCCCTGAGCTATTAAATGTGGTGTGAAACGTGCTACCTGAGGACAGAGAAAGTCATTATTTGCTCAATCTTTAGAACCAACTGGTAACAAATAATGTTTAAGATGGGTGTTCTGTGAGGTGTGCCAGTTTGGTGTTTACATGCTGATTTAACTCTGTACTCAAAACAGAGGAGAGACTTTGAAAAATTCAGGGCCATCCTCCAAGGCTTGGGTGCGATCAGTTCCAGAGTTCAGGCTTTTCTGTTGGAAAAACTCTAGACTAAATTCTAAACCATCATAATCCAAGGGAACGAGATCAGGTTTCCTGTGCAATGTCATGAGAGAAAGAATCTTTTGCGATGAAAAATTGCGAAATATCAAGTAACTAAAATGTCATCAACTTACATGCATACAATATAGTCAACAAAATTAACCACCTTCAACAAGTGGTGACCTTGTGTGAAACTCTAGAGGGTTTTCTCTTAATTATACTCCAGACTAATCCTCTTTGAATGTGGGTTTAAAAATGAACTCTTAAACATTTGGATTGTGAGCATGACCCTTGGCAGGGTAATGTATTGTATATCATAGTATGTCTTCAATCTCAAGCTGTTTTACTTTAAACAGTTCTATGAAATCAGGTACAACTGTGACATTACTTTCCTTGGTCATCTCTTAATCTGCATCTGTTGGTTCCCCCCCCCAACCCCAAAATGGAACATGAGAAAAAGCTGCAGTTCTGTCACTGGTCTGCTTTTGAAGTAAATCGGCTATTTAATGATATGCTGGAGAAGCCTAACCTGTTTCTTGCTTGTACTTGCATGCCAATAATTCATAGCACCATGGCACGTCCAATTTGTAGCTTCATTTTGACTGCTTGTCTTTCTAAGTAATTTTTGCAGTATCACAATTAACTAGGTGCTAGAGTCTGAGAAGTCTCTCTGCTTCTGAAGATACAGCACCACTTTCCAGTTTCATTGAGTTTTTACATGAATACTTGTATTAGGACAGCTGATTCAGTTAGATCCACTTTCTGAGATTATTATAAGCTTGTGTCAGTTTTCTTGAGACAGTAAAGCAATCTAGCAGATCTTAACTGCCAACTATCAGTGTTTGCTTATAGAGTGTTTTATTAGTCCAGCCTTCAAGGTGCTGGATGAATGTGATGAGTGGATGAATGTGATGAGCAGAAGAGTAGGCAGGTCTGTTTTCCTTTGGGTCTTGGTGGTAATGCATTTACTTAATCCTGTCTGGTTTATTGCATCTTTGAATAATTAAGAGCCATGACATAACTGGTAGGCATACTTGCTATTTCTGATCAAACTGTATGTCTGGATTGGTTGCCCATTTTGGTCAGGATAGTTAGCTGTGAGTGCTGATTTTCTTTCCTTATCTTCTAGAGGAAATTTATGATTACTTAGGTAAGGATCCACTGGTATATGGGAGGGTAAGCAAGCTCCTTCTTGCAGGAGCACCCAGAACGGTGCCATTTCATAATACGAGTAAGCTAGTCAAATGCCTCTTCCGTCCCCTGCCTTCCCTCCTCCATTCCTTCTGTCTTCCATCACCTAAAAAACAAAAGACCAGGACTCCCATTTCCCTCCGTTAGTGCTTGTTTGGTCCTACAAGCGTAAATAAGTGCATTCGGCAAGCTGACCTGATGGAAAGCTTTTCTGTGTTGATGATGATGGTTTGGGGGGATTTTCTTGGAGAAGTGGTTCCTGCCAGAAAAGCTTCCCAAAACAACTGTTCATGTGCTTGGACAAACCCCAGGATGGGTGCTGGAGCATGTGGCTGTCCTGAGGGAGCATGGTGGTTAACCTGGTGTGTCACAGTGCTGCAGATGACACAGTTTTCTTGAGACAGTAAAGCAATCTAGCAGATCTTAACTGCCAACTATCAGTGTTTGCTTATAGAGTGTTTTATTAGTCCAACCTCCAAGATGCTGGATGAATGTGATGAGTGGATGAATGTGATGAGCAGAAGAGTAGGCAGGTCTGTTTTCCTTTGGGTCTTGGTGGACAAGATGTAGATGTAGGCAGGAAAGAAGAAGAGGTAGGATGGCCATATTTAGAAAACATGGAGGATTATGTTTTCTTTCACTTAGTTTTAGTGAACCTGCTATTGAGGAAAGAATTAAGTGTAGTTGGGAACAAATTAATTTGAATCTGAACTAAGTTCAATTTGTATTGATTCTCTAGAGAAGAGCTGAAAAACAGAAAATTTTGAAAAAGTAAAATGTTTTAGTTCAGCACTTTGAAATGTGATATTAAAAAAAGTCATTTAACACCAATATTCATGTCCTAGACTGTAAGTTTTCTTTTTTTAATCTTGAAGTACAAATGTTTCTGTGTTGTAGGTCAAATTTTGTACATCTGAGTCTGATTTGAAACACTAAAGTTTTTGCTGCCAAAAGTTAATTTTTCAGAAACTGATATTCCTAGAGCTGTATGTAATGCTAGGCAGGGTGTCCTGCCTGCATGCTCCACACCAGCAGGGCAGCCTGAATCTGGGGAGAGGTAGGGCAGCTCTTCAGTCATGGCTTCTGGTGGTGCACAGAGCCTCTTCTGTCATCTTATGTATTAGCTCGACCTCTGAAGGTATGTGGAAGGGTGGCCAGGATCTCATTTCTAAGCAATGCAGAGCAGTTGCGACATGGTGCTGCTCCTGCCTGCATCAGGCTGGACAATTGGTGGAGAGTTGCCCATAGGATGCTGTGTTAATAGGTAGCTAAAGCTGATGGAAGAGCTGAGTTTTACAGTTCCAGAAGCATTTTTTTAACAGAGAAAATAATCTTGTCTAAAATAAGACTATACTGGAGAGCTGAAATAGTTGTTGAAATGTCTTTAATTTGTTTTTCACTGATCTTTGAGGAGAGATGTGTCCCTGGCCTTCTAAAATAGTAAATGTTGGTCTTCTGCGCCAAACTACAGCACTTGTCAAGCTGCTTGATTTCTCCCCCCCCCACACACACACACACACTTTTAAAATTAACTTTCTAACTAATTTTTAATTGAATAACTTTCCATAGTTTCTTCATGGTAGTGTCAGCATGACTGTAGCTGAAACTTTTGGTACGACAACATGCCACTGTTTCCGCCCTTTGCCAAGATCATCACCCCTAAAGCTTGAGGCAGAAACCTAATGGTTTTGATCTAAATGATCAAAGTCCTACAAAATGATCAGCCCTGGAAAACAGAGCTTTACAAATACAGCTAGCAGGCAGTCTTAATGAGGAGCAGCCCTACCATCCAAATCTGTGGTTAAGCCTGAAGGGGTGATACAGCGTGTGGAGGAGTGTTTCCTGTGATGACAAGCTGCTGTGGGCGACTGCTGGGTGCTTGCTGTGCTCACGTGGCAAACGACTGGAGCTGGTGGGGCCCTGGGCATCTCCTGCTCATGTCCCCACAGCTCTGCTGTCCTGACAGTGTGACTGTTCACCAAAAGTCCTATGGGCTGCTTGCCTTTTAGTTGGCCGAGCAGAACTGAAACGGTTCTTAAAAGAAGCAGCAGCCCTGTCCAGATAAGAACTGGCCACTAAGATCTTACCAGATTTTTATTTTCCTCTTTGCCTGCATGACCCTGAGGCTAGCTGCTGAACTTGATAGTGCTGCGGTTTTCCTGTTTCTTTGTTCACGGGCTGGTGTATGCTCTGGACATGGCTCCTGAGGGGAGAAGTGGTGGTGATCTTGAGACTGCATCCTTCTTCCAAACAGTACTCCTTTGGAGTCCTAATTAAAACGATCATTGAATCAGCTAAACTGACTGTCTGTTGGGTTAAAGCTCAAAGGGAGGAAATGTAAGGTTAATGTTCTGATTCACCAAGCTTTATTTTCCATCACAATTTAATTGGCATCTACCAATCAATGAGGTAATAACCATTACAAGAAAACATCCACCTAAGTATGGTGATGTTGGATGTGATTTGGTGGACTTGGCAGTGTTAGCTTTACAGCTGGACTCTATGATCTTAAGGGTCTTTTCCAACTGGTACAGCGGAACAACTTCCATTAGGCATTCTCATCAGTATAGCAGTACAGGTAGTTTAATAGCCCCTCTCTAACAAGAGTTGAGATTTGCAGGCTGCTATGCTGCTATGCTGCTATGCTGCTATGCTGCTATGATGCTACGCTGCTATGCTGCTATGCTGCTATGCTGCTATGCTGCTATGCTGCTATGCTGCTATGATGCTACGCTGCTATGCTGCTATGCTGCTATGCTGCTATGATGCTACGCTGCTATGCTGCTATGCTGCTATGCTGCTATGCTGCTATGCTGCTATGATGCTACGCTGCTATGCTGCTATGCTGCTATGCTGCTATGATGCTACGCTGCTATGCTGCTATGCTGCTATGCTGCTATGCTGCTATGCTGCTATGCTGCTATGCTGCTATGCTGCTATGATGCTACGCTGCTATGCTGCTATGCTGCTATGCTGCTATGCTGCTATGATGCTACGCTGCTATGCTGCTATGCTGCTATGCTGCTATGCTGCTATGATGCTACGCTGCTATGCTGCTATGCTGCTATGCTGCTATGATGCTACGCTGCTATGCTGCTATGCTGCTATGCTGCTATGCTGCTATGATGCTACGCTGCTATGCTGCTATGCTGCTATGCTGCTATGCTGCTATGCTGCTATGATGCTACGCTGCTATGCTGCTATGCTGCTATGCTGCTATGCTGCTATGCTGCTATGCTGCTATGCTGCTATGCTGCTATGATGCTACGCTGCTATGCTGCTATGCTGCTATGCTGCTATGCTGCTATGCTGCTATGATGCTACGCTGCTATGCTGCTATGCTGCTATGCTGCTGTTGTTGCACTATTCCCAAGTAACAAAGTATTCCCTTTATACATCCCTGTGTGAGGAGCTGATGTGGCAGATAGTGAAGTAACTGTAATGGGTCTATGCAGGAGTTACACTGAAAAGCCAGCCTCAGATCTCAGGGTTTCTCCTTTTTAAAGGATCAGTATCATCTGTTTAAACAAAACTGACTTGTTCTGGAAATGTCACAAAGTTTTCTTAAGACAGCATATGAAGTTCTTAATTTTTTTAATCAGGAAAAATTTTCTTCCTTTTTCTTATTAAAATCTGTGTGCTCTAGAGAATGACTTCACTGCCTAGTAAATGAGTGCAGAACATGCTTAATTTTTTTACTTCAAACAGAGAACACCAATCATAATGTTGACATAAATGGTTGTTGCTCTCCTGTGTTGTGTGAAAGTTCGTTTGCCTGCTCTTCCAGAAAAGATGTAAAAAGAGAGAAAAGTACTGTGTAATGAAAACAAGAAAAAATTTTCCTACAGCTTTTTTGGAAGAGAATGAGCCCTTGGTCCACACATGTCTGAGTGGTCACAGAAGAGGAATACAGGACTCTAAACTGAAGGTTTTTGCTTTTCAGAGCAGGTGGACCCATTCAGGTTTTGAAATGGTAAAGAAGTCCCTTTCTGCTTTCCCAACGCGGACAGCTGAGGTTGCTGATAAATGGGAAGTCATTGCTAAATCACAAGAAAACTTAATGGCAATAACTCCAACCAGTGCCAAATGGATTTCTCCTGGCTGGAAAGAAAAGCAAACTACCATGTGATATTGTGTCCAAGACAGTTTTAAGCAGTTCCTTTCCCTTTGTAGCCCTTTTATTCCCCCCTACTCTACCTCGCCCCTGAAAGGGGCAGTGGGGGGAAATCAGGGTAATTCTTTGATAGGGAGGGGAAGTTCTCCTAAGAGGATTTGGTCTGTATTAGGCTTTGTCCTCCCTAATGAGACTGCATTAAGAATACCTAAAGGATTCTTTTAGGATTCTGTTAAAATATAAATATTCATCTCAATAGTTTTAGATGATAGGATGTTATTCCTGCCTCACCTCCTTTTGCTGGGCAAGTTAACATGAACTATTTGATTTGCTTTTCATTAGTAAAGAGCTTTTAAGATGTTAATCTTTTGATTAGAAAATCTGGATTGTTAATGACCTGAATCCTGAGGACTTCTGGGCTTTGTGAGGCACTCTTGTTTATCCCATTTTTCTCTCAGTTCTGGCACACGCAGGACACTTGGTTTAGGAGAACGTTTGTGGGACAGCTTTAACTTGCTAGCACTTGCATCCTGTGTTTTTTGGAACTTGATTACCATGCTTCTAGATGTCTTGGCTATGTAATGCTTGCTATGCTATGTCATGTGTGGTGTTTTGTAATATATGGGGAATGTACTTCGTGTAGTGAGCAAAGCTTGCTCTAAGAAGTTTGGCGTCACTACAGCTAGGGTGATTCTTTGGCCATAAATGACCCTTTAATGTTTTTAGTGGGTTGGTACAGTACGTTGACCTTGCTTCTTACAAATGTTTAACATAACAGAAAAGGCTTTCTTGCATTTTTCATACTGTTAATATTCCATTAATGTGAAAATCAAAACAAATTAGTCTGATCTAGTTAAACTTACTGACAGTGCACTCTCCTGCCTTTCTGCTTTCATTCTTTCATTCATTGGCTTAGACAGGTGTACTCTGCGCTGGGTGAAAAACTGGCTGGACGGCCGGGCCCAGAGGGTTGTGGTGAATGGAGTTCAATCCAGTTGGCGGCCGGTCATGAGCGGTGTTCCCCAGGGCTCAGTTTTGGGGCCGGTCTTGTTCAATATCTTTATCAATGATCTGGACGAGGGGATCGAGTGCACCCTCAGTAAGTTTGCAGACAACACCAAGTTGGGCGGCAGTGTTGATCTGCTCGAGGGTAGGAAGGCTCTGCAGAGGGACCTGGACAGGCTGGATCGATGGGCTGAGGCCAACTGTATGAGATTCAACAAGGCCAAGTGCCGGGTCCTGCACTTCGGCCACAACAACCCCATGCAGCGCTACAGGCTTGGGGAAGAGTGGCTGGAAAGCTGCCTGGCGGAAAAGGACCTGGGGGTGTTGGTGGACAGCCGGCTGAACATGAGCCGGCAGTGTGCCCAGGCAGCCAAGAAGGCCAATGGCATCCTGGCCTGTATCAGAAATAGTGTGGCCAGCAGGAGCAGGGAAGTGATGGTGCCCTTGTACTCGGCACTGGTGAGGCCACACCTCGAGTACTGTGTTCAGTTTTGGGCCCCTCACTACAAGAAGGACGTTGAGGTGTTGGAGCGTGTCCAGAGAAGGGCAACGAGGCTGGTGAGGGGGCTGGAGAACAAGCCTTATGAGGAGCGGCTGAGGGAGCTGGGGGTGTTTAGCCTGGAGAAAAGGAGGCTGAGGGGAGACCTCATCGCTCTCTACAACTACCTGAAAGGAGGCTGTAGCGAGGTGGGTGTTGGTCTCTTCTCCCAAGTAACTGGCGAAAGGATGAGAGGAAATGGCCTCAAGTTGCGCCAGGGGAGGTTTAGATTGGACGTGAGGAAAAATGTCTTTACTGAAAGAGTGGTTAAACATTGGAACAGGCTGCCCAGGGAAGTGGTGGAGTCCCCATCCCTGGAGGTATTTAAAAGACGTGTAGATGAGGCGCTTAGGGACATGGTTTAGTGGACATGGTGGTGTTGGGTTGACGGTTGGACTCGATGATCTTAGAGGTCTTTTCTAACCTCGGTGACTCGGTGATTCATGGATTTTTGCTGAAAGTGTCTTTAACTGCTGTTCCTGACTAGTCCACAGCCTTGCATCCAGGGATACTAGCGATATAACTGTAGGTGTCCTTGTATCTGAAAAAACAGGAGTTCTTCTCTGGTTTTCAAGTAAGTGGCAGTGCACAAGTATGTTCTATGTTGGAAGATCTCTGCACTTTTCATGCCATGTATTCATATTTTTAACATCCCTTGAAGGTAAATTTACAAGCTTGTGAAAGGACACCGGGGTTGGTGAGATGATGCTGATTCCTATCCCTGCGCTGCAACTGTATATGGAGAAAGTACTGATGTGGAAACAAAAGATAATACAAAGCGATACAGCTAGTAATTGTTGAAATTCAAGGCTTAATAACATTCTGTTGATTAGCACCATTTGTTTGAGCTACACCATGGGTTAATTTGACTATCTGTGACTAAGTTGCATGACAAATAGACGCGCTAGAAAGTCAGACTTTACAGTTGTGATGATAAAAGGCCGCTTTCTAACAATTAGCACAAAGGCTTCAACAAAAAAGTCATCGTGAACAGTGGAAGACAATCTATTTAACATACAAATTGAATTGAGAAGTGATCTATTTAACATACAATTAACTTGAGAAATTAGTGTAAAGAGAATGAAAAGGGATTTAAAGATATGAATAAAAATTAATCCACAGTTGCACTTGCTGGGATGAAATTAAGAGAACTAACCATCATTTTAACAATCTGGTGTCTGGAACATACCTCTTTAATAGTATTCTAAACATATGATAGCCTTTGATAGTTAAATATCTGGGCATCTGATAGGATGTGACTGCTTTCCTTGAAGCTTCTAATCTTTGTCAGATGAAAGATGTGAAACCAAAACAGAGCAGCCATTGTTGCTCTGTAAGAGCTGCCAGCTGATTAGCAGTCCCCTAACTTCTTTTTCTTTGAATAGGCGGGCTTCTATCCTTAATTTTAATACTTGCTGCTTCATGCTATACATCTTTGGCCTATGGGAAGCAATTGGCAAATCATCATCTCTTTGTTTTATTTCCTGTGCCTAGCTTGGTTTCGGGAAGGGCTGAGCACCAGATTGATGCCATGTCACTGGAGCAGCTCAGTAAGGTTTCCAATCTGAATGCTAATCTGTTCTCGTGTACAGTAACTCAAGAAGTGTGCTGCACATGCAAGAACGTGCCCTTGAGGCAGTTCAGACTGTGGTTCTGGCCTCTGTTCTGCCTAAAGGACAACTAAGACTAAGTTTCTTGACTTCTCTGTGCCTTTTGATTTCTCAATCTGTAAGATGGAAGTTATAAATACCTGGGTTTGTTAGCTGCTTTGTTCACAATCAACAAGTTTAAGGAACGGATTTATTGAATCAGTACAGGGTGTTATTTATTTTTAAGATGTCATTAAGATGTCAGGTGTCATCTGAAATGTTTTTGCTGACAAGACTTCTTGAGCTTTTTTAACTTTCCTGAGAAAGTGGTCAGTATAATTTGGAGAGACGCACACCATTTGGGTGGAGGGAACACAGACCGTAAAGGATTTCTTATACACAGAAAGGACTTTTCTGTGTATGTCACTATGAGAGTTTTGTGGTTCTTGCTCTGTTCAGCCACTGCCAGCCCCATTGCTGTTACTGTACAACTTTACAGCATCTGAGTATCTTCACACATCCTCGTGTTAGACTTTAACTGACCATGTGATTAGCAGCTCTAACACTGAGCTGCTAACAAGACAGGGCTGGTCTGTGCCATGCTTCTGGTGTAGGCTTTTGCCTTTGAAACTGTACAGGTTTGGATTGGCTTAGATTATACTAAGAAATCATGCTGCATCAGCAACCAGCCTGGCTCATGCCATGGCTACAAAATGGCTAGGCCTTTCATGGAGTTTAGGGGTAGAGCAAAGGAGAGCAGGGATTATTTTGACATCATGATGCAATCAGCTTAGCATGTAGCTTAACATCACAGCTAAGCTATATTAAAAGCCAGTGGCTGAGCTGGTAATGTAACACAGTGATCTTAAATTAAAGAAGGGCTTGGTGGAGGATGTGGATCCTCACTTACCTCTTACCTCTCAGCCCAACAAGTATCCAGTGCTATCGCTTCAGACTTTCAGTTTGCTTTTATCTTACTGGAGTAAAAATGTTGTGGGTCCAGGTTTGGCCTAGATATTTCTCACAGTTGGTGGCTGGCCTTCTGTGAATGACCACTGAAAATCTAATTGAAATTCTGCTGTGTCTTTCCAGCCTCAGTATTGATGATGCTACCCTGGCCTCCTTAGGCGGTGGTCTTCTACCAACTGTGAAAAGGCAGCCTTGTTAAGGAGCAGTTCTTAAAGTATGTGTTGAAAAAGTTGCAATGTGCTTGAGGCTTTTTTCTTTCTTGTTTCTAGAGCTAAAAACAGAATTTGGTTTCTGATAGTGCAAGGAGAAATTTGCTCTTCCTATGTGGTAATCTGCAAAGGAAAGGCTTTTGTAGCTGTAAAGTATGTGGTTGGATTTAGGAAAACAAGCTGTTCTTGGTTCGGATTTGCTTAGACAGCTCTGAGTTGATAACAGTATATTCGATGCCAGATAAAATTGTCATTCCTTCGTAAGTCAGATTTATCAGTGACGCTGTCTGAGGGAGCATAATGGTGCCAGTGACTTCTGTAGACAGCTCTCTAGAGGCTGCTGCAGAGTCTTGGTTAAAATGAAAAGACAATATTTCTTATGGCCTTCTAGCATGTTAAACAACTTTCTACATTGACCTTAATAGAGGAAGAAATTAAAATGGATAGAATTGAGAACTTAAAAAAAATTGCAAACAAACCAACACCCACACAAAGAAAAACAAAACCCCCATGACTTCTGTGTGCAAAGTGACTCATTCAGAAGCAGAAGACAAGCCCCTTGAGACTGAAGTCTCCTTTCCAAATATTGTAGAAGCTTGAAAGGCTCATTCTGCTGTATGGGGAGGTGTATGAGACCCAAACATCTGTGAGTTGCAGCTTGCAGTATGAGCTAGGCCTTATATGGCTTCTTCTGAAATGTCTTCACTAGATGTTTGATATCCTGTATTTTGCTTGGGGTTACACATTTGGAGCTGGGGAAAAAAAACATCTAGGTGCCACTCCAAAACTGACAGCTACTTTTTGATGTAGTTTACTGTGACAGGTACTAAATAGCTTCTTAAGCTGACATCTTTTAAAAACAGGGTTTTTTGTTACTTGTCACTTTTTTCTAGAAGACTGAATGGAAAGCCATGAGAGGCACGTTTTTTACAAAGACTGTGAAGAATTCATGAAGAGTTGAGCAGAATTAGTCTTCAGTGTTCATTTGTAAAGCCTGAAAACTAACCTTCACCGTACCTTTCCAGTACTTCTGAACTAGTTGAAATTTATGGAGAAAGAGTGCATTTAAGGTTGTTGTGAACTGATGTTTGGTTTGCACACAGTCTGTACCTCCATCTGGATTAAAAAATCCTGACAAGATAATCCAATTGAGATCATAATCTTGTTTATAGCTCTGACCTTGCATCACAGGAAACGCATCAATCTTCAAGTTGCACACTGGTACACAGATAAAAGGTTTGGGTAAAGGAGGCTGTGGATGCCTCAAATGTTGTCTTAAAATTGGAAACGACAAATTAGGATTTTTTTAAGAGTTGAAGACTGAGGTAGAGGAGGAAATTCTGGAAAAATATAGTCCCAGAAGCAGGGATGAGAACCCTGGGGCATGCAGGAAGGGAAAATGAAAGTGCCAGCAGCATGGTGCAGGGTCACTGTATTCCTGAGACAGCTGAAAAATCCCTGAGACAGCTGAAAAAGGAGCTGCTTGTGGTGACTAGGGGTGAAGATGCTTTCCCTGAATTTCAGCAAAGTGGGTGTGCAGGAAGCAGGTGGGGTTTGGCTCAATGGGGAACCTCTCATCTGTCCTGAAGAAGAAAAGGAAGCAGGGCTTCCTTACTGTTAGAGCTCCTGTAGTGTTTTTCCTGGCTGGGGCTTCACAGGGAAGTCATGCCCGGAGCGGTTGCAGCTTCTTGGCCAGAATGCTGGTGCCTGGTGTAAATGGTTAGAAATCCCTAGTAAATGTCAGTCTGTGGTAGATCGGCTTCTGCCCATCTTGGCTTTATGCTGCTCTGGTACAGTGTAAACTGAGATCCACTGCCCCATTACTCTTTGTTCTGTTATTGATTTGGCTAAGCTAGTGATATTTCATTGACTCTGAAGCTGTTATTTTGAAGGAGTTTTGTTATTTCTCAGTTTTGTTTCCATTTACTACTGAATTTTCAGTTGGAGATCTTTTTTTCTAGTAAGCACAAATTTTATACTGGAGATGCAGTTTCTATGCCAAGGTACAGCTTGTGTTACAGGAGCTTTGTTGGATACTCATTATTTTGGCAGGGACTGGCAATTTTGATTGTTGCTCGTCTTTTTTCATGAATTTTCTATTCATCGTACCTGTGGTCACTCAAAGGCACTGCCAGGTAAAAGACACATTCATGAACTTGTTTAACATGAGCTTGGTATCTAACCACACAGTAACTGGTGGTGTACTCAATTGTTCCACCTCTAAGTTCAGCCAGTCGTTGCCCACTGTTCAAACTACTAATCATTTATTTACCATCTTGGGGCTAAAGTGAGATGTGCTGGTAAGGCACGTGCTTGTACAGATCCCTCTGTCCATCACATGAATAAAGATACATGTTCCAAGAACTTTGGTCACGATTGGATTTACCAGGTAGAATGAAAATAGAGCCTCAGGTTCTTTCAGCAAAGCTGGAGTATCATCTCAAATCAGTGATGTACCAGGCTCTAGGAAAGCTTTGGAGGTAGATTGATAGCTTGTAAATGAAGGAGGGTTAGAAGGAAGTTTCCGTTTACAACAGATGTTTGTCTTGTGGTCGTGATTTTCAGAGTGCATTGAAATTGGGAGCTCACCCAAGAAAACAGTTCAAACTGAGAACCTTAAGCATAGCTCTTGTTGTACAGTTAGGGAAAATTAAGCTGTAAAGGATAGCCTGAAAGACTCACGCTTGAGCATAACTCTTCTGTGACCCTGCCATGCATGTAGGACTTTTTTCAGCTTACAGGGCACATGGGTATATGTGTTTTGGGGTAGTCAGTTTTCTAAAATTAAATATTCTTGGCTTTTGTTTCTAGGGTCGCATGATTCTTTCAGCTACTGGGTTGATGAGAAATCTCCTGTGGGACCAGACCAAGCCACAGCCATCAAACGTTTGGCTAGAATTTCTTTGGTTAAAAAGATCATGAAGAAATGGTCAGTGACTCAAAATCTGACTTTCAAAGAGCAGTTGGAAAGTGGGATCCGCTACTTTGATCTTCGTGTATCTTCCAAACCTGGGGAAATAGGACAAGATATTTACTTCATACATGGCTTGTTTGGCATCAAAGTATGGGATGGGCTGAAGGAGATTAACACCTTTCTTGAGCAGCACCCTAAGGAAGTAATCTTCTTGGATTTCAATCACTTCTATGCCATGGACGACAGCCATCACTACTTCTTGATCAGCAGGATCCGCTCAGCATTTGGATCTAAACTTTGTTCTGTTGAACGTGTAGAATATGTGACGTTACAGTACATGTGAAAGGATGTGTAATGTTTTTCGAACCCAAAAGGTTAAGATTTAAATAGAAAAGCTGGGTGTGGTTCCCACTCAGAGGTACTGGGCCAAGGACACTGCTGACAGTCAATTTAAAGCCCACTAGGGCCTCCTTTATGTAGTGTGCATGTTTCCTTCCATTTATGTGCAGCTGTGTAGCCCCTCCATCCATGGTGTGGCTAGACTGTGTCCTGCTCCCAAGCATGTTTTTTGAATAATTAAATGATAGTATCCTCAGGGCCTTGTGCTCCTTACAAATGGTTTTCTCTTCTGGAAGAGCATGTTTTGCTGACTTGTGTTGGTGAGGATTTGATAAACTGTCATCTTTTTGGCCAGTGTGAAGCATATAAGCTTTAACGTGACTAAGGTATGGTACAGAATTTCTTGGCTCCTTTGCAGCCATCCAAATCTTACAGTGGCAAGATTAAATGCCTCTTCCCTGTGGTAACTGCTCCCATGCATACACACAAACCAAGAACAGGGTTTCAGCAATGGCATGTAATTCTTAAACTGTAAAATACACGAGGCTTTGAGGAATTCCTCTGAACTGATGCTGTCAGTGCTAGGGTCCAAAATGAATCATTTGTAAGTTTGGGTGTTAATAAGAAGTGTTGCATCTTTGTGCTATCCTCTTACAGAGAACCACCTTACAAGGCATAAAATACTGACTTTTGATTTAGAGAAGATTTTGCTGACAGCAAGACTGACTTGGGCATCTCATGCAGTAAGTGCAAGTGGAATGCCAATATGCCAGTCAGCCCGGTACACTTTAGCCACTTAATAGGAGTTATGCAGAAGATGGCAAGACTGCTAAAATCCTTAACTTCAAGTACAGATGGAACGTTCTCTGACAGTGCTTTGAAACGCTTTTAAGCTGAATTCTTTGAATGATGTTTCAGTATACTCCTGGCAACTTTTTCATTTTAAACTGATAACCCTTAAAGCCTGAAGCAATCCTGTCATAGCTAAGCAAAATGATCTCCATCTCCTTTGTTGGCAATAGTGCAACAAATGTACTGACACTCATGACTCAGGAGCAGCTTCTTTTTGCTTGGTCCTCTTTTCACTGCTATGCTAGCTGCAGCAGTAGTGTATAAGCATAAACCAATGCAACATCCTGTTTAAATATAAATAACATAGTTGTGAATTTCTGTTTATTTTTTCTTTTTCTTTTTCTTTGTTCTGTTAGCCACTCATATTCTACCACTACCCTTTGTATCAGGAATACTCCTTCCTGTGGCCAGGGAATAAAATGCCGGCACCGTGGGCTA
Source organism: Pygoscelis adeliae (assembly GCF_000699105.1). Lineage (NCBI taxonomy): Eukaryota > Metazoa > Chordata > Aves > Sphenisciformes > Spheniscidae > Pygoscelis > Pygoscelis adeliae. The sequence goes on from NW_008824791.1 coordinate 983,253, forward strand.
ATACAACCAATGTGCACAAACTATTACAGTTCCTGGAGACCACTCTTGAGGAAAGAAGTCGTTATGGGACTTTTCACGTTTCTCAAGCAATTCTCACGCCTCGAGTGAAAACTATTGCATGGCATCTAATTCGTGGTCTGAAGAACACGCTTGTTCATAGGTAAGGACTTGTCTTGATTTCTCAGCTCTTTACTTACCACCTTTCCTGTTGAAAGAGGCACTGAGTAAGCAAGAAACTGACATCTTTGCTTAGAAGTAAGACTTGATGAACACATGCAGTTTTGTTTCATTACTATTGCTCGTGAGAGATTTGCAGTCATTAAAAATAAAGAATTACTGAAAATAAAGTAACAGGGTATATATGTAACTATAAGTGTGTTTCCTGGTAATTGGAGCTCTTTCCGAATGTGATGTGATTTCGTAAAACATGGGATGGACCTGTTTGAAAACAATGATTCATTCCAAATTGGCTGAACCTGAATTTAGGGGGAAAAAAAACTTGTGCCACAGAAGCAAATTGCCTATTTGTGGGCTCAGTTTTTCATTTGTCTGTACAAATCTGTCTCAGGAATTTCAGTAATGGCCAAAGATGTATGACCTGGGGCAGTATTTTATCTTGGGGTATTTTACCAAAAATTAGATTAACAATTTGACTTTTTTATACCACTGACTGTTGTACAATTAACTTGCCCATGAGTAAGATCATTAGAAGAGGGTTTTGCTTTGAGTAGCGCAGAGTGCCAGCAATTTTTAGTAGTGTTAACAGCATGTCACATGGAACCTATCCTGGTCTTTATTTTATGGCTTTATCACCTTGTAGCCTGTTTGCTAAAAATTGCCAGAACTGTAGCAGTCCTGGTGGGATCTGGTCTCCTGGCTCACTGTTCAATATTGCCTGTTTTGATGTCACTAACGGTTTATCTTGCCATAATGATATTAAATTCTAAATTACACTTGTATAGGTGGTTACAACTGATCTAATTTGATCAGCAACTGAGCTTAATATTAAGGAGTGATAAACACACATCCTCAGCAGCCAGTTCATGTTCCCTTTGGGAGAATCATTGGCCACTTTAGAAGTAATTACAGTATTATTATTTCGAATCCAAAGTCAATATAACTTCTTTTCTTAAAAATCCTTTCTAAAAATAGCAAGTGGTGTGCTTTTGCAGTCACAGAAGTTGTTGATGGGAGTAGGGAAATTCCAGGCAAAGTAGTATCACGGCGTTTTCAGGCTCCTTCCTGTTTACAGACATTAATCTAGCAAAAGATAATTAAATCCAAATGATGTTTGCCACAATATATTCAGGTCTCCGCCCTGGCTTGTGCTTTGCCCACATCTGTGTGGTCAGCATTAGACACTAGATGGTGCTCAGGTGCTTTAAGACTGGTGTTTGCTGTCACAAGTTGCACAAATGTAAATACGTCTGCTTGGTGGGGATACTTAACAGTAAAGCACGGATGTAACTTACATATGCGTACTGTATATTAAATGTACTGTTGTCTCGTGATTAAAGGAAAGGTCATACTGAATTTCTATTTTGAAACTAGTGAAGGATCATCTAATTTCATGGAATGGGCGAGCAGTTTTGTTTCAAGTGACTCCTGGCACAGATCTGGGCTGTAAGCCACTATAGGCTGGAAGCCTGCCTTCGCTCCATCCTGCCTTTGCTCCATCCCTTTCCCTCAGCCCCATGGTTACCACTTGTTTGAAAGTAAACTGTGAAAATTTAAAATAGATGCTGCTGTTTGCTGAAGCATGATTGCTCATATACATTTATGCATGCTAGCTGATTTGTATGTGTAAACTTGTCTTTGCAGTTCTGTGTAGATATCTGCCTTCTCATATGGAAATTTCTCCTTTAGCAAGAGCTCAAGAACATTTAAATATTCATATTCAGGGCAAAATGTGCAACATTCACACTTAGCTGGCTAAAGTCTGGTGTGTCCCTTGACAGGGACAGTAATTATTCCTTCACCCAAGTTCTCTCTTCTCCTCGTTCTTGACAAGATTTTTTTTTCTGGAACAAGAGCTGCGGGGTGTTTTTAGGAAATTTTTTTGACACACCACACACACACCCCCCCCGTTAGCTAATTCGCTCGCCTAACATCTTCTCGTATAATTTTGTATGCATATGATGGCACTAATTTAAATAATTCTAATGTATTTAGTCATTTGTCTCTAACCGTGCTGAAAACCCTGGTGTTTGCATGTTAGACTGCAAAAAAGCTTGTGCAGACTCCTGACTTGCACTCTGTCCAAGAAATGACTTGAAATTTCTCCCCACGGTAGAATTTCTAACTCCATTTAACTCAATTCCTGACACACCTCACCTTTCTCTGGTTACAGTGATATATGGTGGGATGTTCAACCCCTACAGAGCTGAGGGGTTGATTCTGGGTTTGGTTTCCATGATCATGTTGCTCTGGGTGGGTCTGGAGGCTGAAAGGAGTTTGGTAGAAATGCAGTGTGCTGCCCCCAACAACTTCTTTCCTGCCCGCCCTAAGGCAGAGGTGGGCAGGGGAGCATCTTGGGCCAGATAGAGCCATGCTTTGTGCTACACTGAAGTCTGCTGTGAAATTAAGCTTTTGGTACAACATGTAGTTGGGTAAAAACAAACCAGGATGGAGGGAACTGTAGTGCAGCATTAAATCCTGAAGCACAGTCTGCTCAGTGAATATAGAGTTCACGAATGTTATTTTGTATGCATGGTAGTTTGGATTGATGACTGACCAATATTTCTGTTTGGTAGCTAATGACTGCTGGCTATGTTAAGCACTCGTCTCATCAACCACTTGCATTTTGGGTGGCAGTCAGGACCTGATCACAAATGTGAGATAACATAATTTGTAAACAGCATGTTGTATTTGAAATAAGTAAAGTATGTACAGAGTCTCTTAAAATGTGTAATTTTCTTTATTTCAATTTCTTTAGGAACCTGCCCATGATTTTGAATTGGGTGAAAGGACAGAAGCCAGGTGTTATGGGTGTTAACATAATTACATCAGACTTTGTGGAGCTGGTTGACTTCGCTGCTACAGTTATTGCATTAAACGACCTCCTTTTAGAAGAGGATGAATCTGCAGCTAAACACTGATTGCTGTGTCCTACCTGTGCTCCTCAGTGGACATCTTTGAACTACGCTAAATGTTTTATTTGTTAAGTGAAACCTATTGTAATCTCTGTTTATTTAAAAAAGTTTTCTAGAGCAAACGTGGTTAAACATCACATACAGGCAGGTCCCTTCTCCCAGTGATGTGTGGATCCGAGTGGACCGGAAAGTGCTGTCTGAGTGCTGCTGCGTGTCTGTGGCTACGTGTTTGTCTAAGTTATGCACACATCTGCTACAGTCCGGCGCGGTGTCTGCCTGCCAACAAGAGGCTGGCCTCCGGAGCAGATGTACCCGATTATGGTGCGCATCTCCCTGGTGACTGGGCTCACCATCCCCTTGTGTGCGCATCCTTGCTTATTTCTCAACACCAGGGCTCAAACCAAGGATTGCTGCTGATCCCTTAGCAGCAGTGTGACCAGGCCGGCTGAGATGGTATTGTTCTTGGGCCACCTCAGGCATAGCTGGGCTCAGCTGGAGGCTGCTGCTGTATTCATTATGCTGTTTTATACACTACCTCTGACTGACTTGAAGAAACAGTATTGCCGTTGTTCAGGGGGAAGCTGTTACACTGTGGTGAATATCCAAACCGTCCTTTGGGCCTGAGAGGCGAAGGCTTGGCGTGCTCTGCCTCTTCGGACTCCAAACTCTTCTTCTGGACCTCTTTATTTTTACTTTAATACTAAAATACATTTATTGCAACCATGTTTAAGTGTGTTTCTTTTGGCATTAATTTGGAGAATATTTCAGTCTTCAAATTATGAGGATTATAACTCACAAGTCTGAATTCCTGTTGAGACATTTGAGAAACCACAGCACAACCTTTCTCTTTCACTTGCTGATCACTTGTTTTTTCCATCCATCGAGTTCTCTTTGGGGAAAGTCTCTCACCGAGACGGCCTTTCTCTGGAAGGAGGTGGGCTAAGTGGGTGTTTGCTTGGTATTCAAAGAACTGGAACTGGCAGGGACTGCTCAAAACCCAGATATTGAATCTCTGATTTGCAGTGTGACAGTGAATTCTGAAATCCGACCCAAAAGTTGTGCTACTGGTCAGAGAGCTGCAGCTATGGGGGAGAAATTTCCTCAGCCTGCATCTGCTTGTGACAAAGTAAGCAACAGTCACACAAGCACAGGCAGGCATCAGTGCTGCTTCTTTCTGTAGTCATACTCATTTTTGTGCTGATTCACAACAAAATGTGACCATGTGTGCTTGAGCCAATGCAGTCACATGTTGGTACTTACCAGCACTTAATTGACTAGCTGATAGCAGTTCTACAGTCTGATTTATCTTTGGTTAAAAAAAAAACCACAAGTGACTGATTAGCAGATACTTCTCTGCTCAATCATCTTTCTAAAGCAACTGTTGGTGCACTAATTATTCAGTGATTATGAATTTGTATTAATCTCTAAGCTATTTATAATAGAACGGATCATCTTTATAGATCTTTTACTCAAAAGAAGAGTGAATCTCCAGACTTACTATTTATTTTGTTACTGTATCCTGTGTCTGCCATCATGGTCTGACAGGCCAGAAAAATCCAAAACCTCTTTGCTTGCTTGTCACAAACTCTGAACTGAGGACAAGTTTATCTAAAGGTTTGCAAACCTTCCATGTGAACCTTGGCCGAGTTCTGAGCAGACTGTAATCTGATTTATCTGTTTGTTGCATGGTTTTCATTAGAGTTCCTTGAATTTTTTTAACTTAATCCTTTTTCTAAGGGAGCTGGGGGTGGGGAGGTGTCTGTCTCAAGCTGTATTCTTTCCTCTTGTGTTTCAGTGATGGGGGGCAAGTCATAAAAATCAGTTTTTGGGAACTAAAGCTCAAATTTCTAGTTTAAAACTTCTTTTGGAAACCCCAGCAGAAGGTTTTTATTATTTTTGATATTTTTTTCTTGTTGCTGAAACTGTTGGAACCTGTTTTGAACAGCACTATTTTGTTTGCAAAGTTATTTAAAATAGCTGGATTCTTCCTTAGCTGAATTTTGTGTTAACCTACTTTTCTCATGGCCCCAACTGAAACTCCATGGTAGTGTTAAAAGTATGGGTTTGTTTTCAGTGGTCTTCTGGCTGCAAATTGTCTTAGAGCTCAGAATTTGGAAAAACTTGGTTTGAATGCTGATGAGGCAGAAATAATACATTTGCAAGGTTTCCTGCAGAACTGGAGGACAAGGCAAGAAGGTGAAGTGAGTATGATGTTTGCATTTGATTCTTTATATCTGTACTGTATATATCTACCTCAAAAGAGATTTATCGGGCTTAACCAATACTTATATTGTGCGTGCACAGTAATGACTGTTGTTAGTCCTTCTGTTGTATTTCTTTGAATAGAGATGTGATGGTTGTAACTCAGGGCTTTGGTTAGATATTTTTAAGTACAAACTGGGAAGTTTTTCTAATGTATTTGCTGTTAACTCTTTGCCTCTTGAAATAGGACGAAGGCGTGCTAGGTGTTAAGAGTGTTAGCAGAGGGAGAATAAATGGAAAATAACTTTAGGATTAATGATGAGGTGGGGGGGAGGGGAACATTTCTGTAAGTTTGGCCTGTCTGAAGAGACTCGTGTCACTTCAGAGCAGTGCTTGGTGTTCTGCCTCCGTGTGAGGAACGTGACAGTCTCAATAGTGAGTTGGGCAATTGGCAGGTACAATTGCCTGCAACAGGGTATCTCCTGTGGATACTATGGGCAACATTAATGCTGATATTTAGAACAGGTTTTAGGGTAGTCCTAACCTATCCTAAGCAATATGAACTACCTTTCTTCTGTTGCACGTTACAGCCCGTAACAAAGCTACCTGTACAAATAGGCTTATCTCTCCGACAAAGCACCACAGCATATCCAGATTCCCTCGCACTTTGCAAAACAGAGCTCATCTAGACTTGGACTTTAGACTGCAAACTCTGTTTTTCTGGCATTGTAAAAATAAAAAGGTGAGCTGGGCAGGAAGGGAGGATCATTGAAGTAGGGCAGTAGTTTGCATCCAGTGCCCACATTGAAGGTGTGGCAGCGTTTAGCCAGGTTTCAGGCAGCAGAGTGGAGCAGGTCTGGCAGGTGAGTGACAGTGGCTGCAGCTTGTACCGAGAAACTTGGCTGAGAGTCTAGCCTCTGAGTGAGCTGCAGCTGGGTAGAGTATGGAGCAACCAACAGCCTACAAGGGCATGTACATATGAGCTTGAGGAAAATAAAGACTGGCATGAATGCAGGAGAAGGTGGGGGTTCGTTGCTATTGATGTAGACCTACATCTGTTGAATACAGTGATTGTCTTGCTTCTATCTTCCCTAAGCAGTAGGGTTCACTTTTAAACAGTTGAAGTGGAAAACTCCCCCAGAAGAATTGTTCTGAGGACTTGACCATTCTGTAGGTGCTGGGAGGGGAAAAGCCGGGAAACTAGTAGCTGCTTGAGCCAACTTACTTGAATTGCATATTCTTGAATAATTACTTGTATGGTTTGTTATTACAGATGTGAGTTACTTATACGTTATGACTGTTGTTTCTCTTCCTAATGTGCAATCACTGAATGCTGAGCACACTGCTGGTATGCCCGTTCTCCTGGCACTGATCACTGCCATGTGTGATTCAAGGGCATGCCTCAGGCACAGGAGACCTCTGTATGTATCCCTGATAGGGAGCAGCAGGGAGAAGGCTGTTAGGAAGCATGTGTGAGTTTTTAGCATCTTACTGTGTGCTTGTAGGTGAAAACAAAGAGGAGTTATTACTAGATTTTGCAGTCTGTCAATCGCTCAGCTCCTTATTTGGGAACTACTATCCTAAATATATTTAACAATTGTGGGGCTGGGAGTCATAATGTTGACTTTTTTTGAGAACAAAAGACAGATTCCAGCTGTCCAATTTTATCTCAAGAACTGAAGGGATACCAACTTGCATGTGCTTTGCTGTGATAGAGAGGATCCCCCTGGAGACGGTGCTGGCAAGGCAAGTTTCAGGGGTACCTGTGGTCAGTGAGAGATGTCAGACTGGGAGTCTTCAGAGCAGAGATGCTGATTGCAAAAAGGCCCCTGTTCTGCTAAACGGACTCTTTGTAGAAGAAAGGAATAATGGGGGAAATGGTATCTTTGCTCCTGACACATGCTGTTTTCTGCTGTGTTGGTGTAGAGTTAATATGTTGGAGTTCAGAAAGCACCTGTGCTGTAAAGCTGAAGAAGCACATTTGAGCAGGGATTTTGGCTCAAACAGAAGAAGGGCATCTGCCAAGATGCCTATCTATTGTTCTCATCTGGCTAAGCCTTTGGAAATATTTTCTTTGTGTACTTGTCTCAGGTGTCAGAGTTCATTGTTGTATCATCTAGCAGACCAGGGTTTAGGACTTCTGTAGATAAATAGAGGACATGGGCATTTTGATTTAGAATTGAGTTACCCACAGAAGTCAGAGCATGTGTGACTTGACGTTTACTTGAATACACAGTATTTTAACACAGAGTCCATATGCAGTTTTAGTAAGACTTCCGTCTAGACTTGAGCGTATTGTTACCCATCCCTAATGAGCAAATTCTTTGGGCAGGGGACCACTGTTTGGGGCAAAACTTCAGGCAAATTTTCAGTGGTTGTTTAAGCACAGAGAAATTGTCTAATGTGAAGAACAGAACTGACCCAAAACTTCATTCAAAATTCAAATCAGGTCAAGATGTAGTCCTTTCAGCGATGGAAAAGGTGGGGTTTTTTTTTTCCGCTTTTCTGCCTGACAAATTCTTATTCCAGCTTTGGTTTTTGACTCAACAGATGGGTACAAGAGGCAGAGCATATGCTGAAGAGCAAATAAATTTTATGCTAAGGACATGTATGTTGGGCTAACTGTGGTAAGAGTATGGTGATTTACTTAGTCACACCTTCCAAAGATAATCCTGTTAGCTGTTTGGTTTAGGTTGTTAAATCAGTCTCTATTTTGTATTAAAAAAAAAATCAGTCCCACTGATTTAATACATTCCTCGTTGAAGAAATGTGTGTACTTCTGTAAGCGTATTTATTTCTCTACAAGTCTTTTCAAGTAAACAAGTTTGAACCTTTAATTGTAGGGACTGGAGTAGGAATGTTGACTTTAGAACTGTTTGCTGAATCTAATTATATTTTATATTCCTGAGTATTTATGTATTGTGTGTCATTCATTGAAACAGTACTTCTCTTACCCTTTGTTAGACCCGTGATAACTTCTGTATCTCACTTAAACTGCAATGTATTCTTAATTCTGAAAAAAGTATTGATCAGTACGTCCTGTATAAAAATAATTTTGATGGTTCTTTGATTTCGCTCAATGTCAAATGTATTTTGCAGTTGGATTTTATTTGTGCTATTTATACTGTGGAAGGGGGCAGAAGGAGCCAGGTGAAGAGGAGTTACCTATTCTCAATTTATATTTTGTGCAGTTTCTCTTCTTTCTCTTGGCAGTTTGCTTTACCCATCTGTCCAATTCAGTTTTGTGAAACCAGGATACCTCACTTGAACTGCAGATAAACTTGGGTTTACATCTGTTTCTTTCTGCTTTACTCTGCGTCTATATCATGGGGGTTTTAATCCTGAAAATAAAAGTACAACTTGAGTTAATCATCTTTACTGCGTGTTCTGCACTGCTAATTGTTTTGATACATGATGATTACACTGTGAGTTAATTAACATCAATTGGGCTCAGATCCTTTTCTGATGCAGAATGGTGTCATTGAAGATTGTTTTTTGAGGTGCCACATCTTGCTGCACTTGGGTGCCCTGGGTAGTCAGACCTGGACAACATGCTTATTTTTAGGATGTGCTGAGAACTTCTCCGTGGAAGTAGTAGTGCAAAGTGATTAGAAAACTGTATGCTTGCACTCGCATGCATGCACAGTTGCATCTCTGCCTGAACACACTTGGATAAAAGCATGCTAATGCATGGATCCGGTTGTGTCTTGAAAGGCAAGTACAATTTTTGTGCAGCCTCTACGGCTGTAATACAGGTGATGAAGCTCCATGGTAAAGCTTGAACAGGAAACAAAATATTGATGATGATTCCCAGAGCCTGGGCTAATGTCAGATGCTTGTAACCCAGCGAGATCAGCGAGACCCTTCTTTTGGGTTACTTTCAGCTTGCCTGTCTTGACAATGTGGGAGTATCGGGGGTGGGGAGAAGGGAAGAACGGATGACCCCGATTCCCTTGTGTTTTCAGACACTGGTAATAGGGGTGCTGTACTTGTAGATCATACCTTTTTTAAAATCCTAAAGGTAGAGCAGTGGGAGTTCAGAGCCTAATCACTGCTGTCCCTATCTGTAGTCTCAGACCTTGAGGTAAGTGTTTACAAGCCAGACTAGACTAACAGTGACTTGTGTACATAGCTAGCCAATGGTTTCGGTAGTCTGTGAAACGTGCTGTAGGCAGGGGGTGTGCCACTAGTTTTTACAGAATATATACCTATGCAGCATAAGTCTAATGTGAGTAGCATAAGCTGCCAGTGTGTAAAAACGTTGAGGGTTAAATAGCTTGCAGTAGCAGTGTTACTTCCCTCCTCCCCCTGCCCTGCCCTGGATACTGTTTTGCCAGGCCAGGAATGGTACACCTTAGAGGGGACTTCGGGCACAAGAGCGAGCATGATTTCATCATGTTGCTTCCCTAGGGTGTTAAACAAGACTGCATGCCTTTCAGCGATGCTGCACAAGGGCGCACGTGCACATATGTGCACATATATGCACAAAGTAGATACCTTTTATGAAGCGTATGAGACTGCAAAAACTAGATGCGTGTTCTGCGACAAATTTATGCATGCCCTTTATACCTAGTTTCACTGTTGCCACAAACCTGACTAGCTGTTCAAACAGAATCATTCCTGAATTGCATGTGGCTTAGTATTTGCCTCTTGGCAGATACT
>NW_008824791.1:993768-994374 GCF_000699105.1 Pygoscelis adeliae
TGAACCTGCATGCAGATTTTTAGCAGTTGAGGATAAACTCTTCCATGCTGTCGGAAGGAAAGCCAGCTTGAAACCCAGCGTATGCTGCCAACTTTTCTCATTGCACGTGCAGCTGGAAGGTGAGCAAAGTGCCGGCAGGCTCTGGAGCTGAGCAATGGTAACGCCACCAATTCTTCTGATCACAGAAGTGACACATCAGTCACCTGCGTAGACTAGAAAAGCATTTGATCAAAAAGCCTCTCTCCAATTCAAATGGAGTAAGTGGGGTCAGTTTGTCAAGGTGAGCAAATGCTGGAAAAAGAAACCAAGTCATCTTTGAACTATTACTGATTAGTGAGTCCAGCTGCTCTTCTCGGGGATCCAGAGTTTGCTTGTTTCTGCTCTGCACAGCCGATAGCAGTGCCACTGCCTGAGTCCAGACGAGGTGGAATCTTCTGGAGGAGATGGTGAGAGTGACCAGGATCATTAACAGGTAACTTGCTGTATGGATAAACTGTTAAGATAATCATGCTTAAAATCAACTTTTCCTCAATTTAGAGATTTGCTTTAAACTAAAAGCAAAGGTTGCGTAGAGTAGAAAACAGCTGGTTGTTTTTCTGTCCTTTC
>NW_008824791.1:994430-998457 GCF_000699105.1 Pygoscelis adeliae
CTTGGGGGAAGAACTGCAGGATGATGCAGGGTCTGCTTGAGGGAGTAGCTACTGTCAGACATGTAACTGTGTAGGTTTATACCTGCAGGTTCAACAAGAATTCAGCCTCAGTGAGTAGGAAGCGTTCCTTTCAGTGACCAGTGAGAACACGTGCCTGTGGCAGAACTGTTTACACGGCCAAATTCTTGAATTAAAAAGTTTTCAGCATGATAACCTATGGGCTGAAATTGCGTACAGTTGTGAATTAGGAGTACTTTGGAGAGGTGAATGCTTCTCTTGTCTACTTTATAATTTTTTTGTTTCCAGTAGTTTAAACTAAACTTGTTTGTTGCAAGATACTATTGCTTAGCCTGGCATCTAATTTAGAAGCAGAATTGGTACAGGGGTGATTCTGTGCTGCCATATCTGTAGTGAACAGTTTTTTGGTTGAAGAAAGGAAGCGACCGGCAGTACCTTAGGCACTAGTGCATCAAGGTAGCCAGCTGGTAGTTGCATAAAGTGGAAACTGTATGACACAATGTTGGTGCAGACTGTCCCTTTATAATTGAGGCAGACACCTTAGCTACTGGATGAACCTTTGGAAGAGTTCTGGTGACTCAGGAGATGCTCAACAACGAATGAGTTGCAGGTTTTACTGAAATGGCCTAGAAGCTTGACTGGTGTGTGCAAAGCCCAGATGGTATCTCCTGTTGGGTTTGAAAGGGTAACTTCTGTGTTTGGTCAGAGTTATAGATGCCTTTGGTGTTTCATCTCTGTTATAATCATGAGGGAGTTTTGATGCTGTTAGTGGCAGATACTGTTTGGGTAGCTCAGCAGAGAGGCAGACAAACAGCAGGCCCAGCCATGTCCCCTCAGCCCCTCACTTTGTACTGCAAACAGCACCTTGGCACTTCAGAAGTTTTTGTAACTCTAAGACCGATTCCTCTTGAGTTGAAAACTTGGGAATGCAAAGTACAGAAGAAATTGAGAGCTGAGTTGTTTTCTATCATGTTGCTTCTTGCAAATATGCTTTAAGAAAAGGAAAATAAAAGACTGCCTGAGGGAATGTTCCTCCCTGCATCAAAGTCATCATCTGGCAGACTGGGTGGAGAAAAACATACATTGTTTGTTTGGTGAGTTCTGTGTAAATGAGAATTAAAGACGATAAAAATATTTTTCTTGAACTTTCTGCTACTGAGTATTCACTTTTCTTTTTGCTCATAGCAACTGAGCAAAGGGTTGGCTTTCGGTATTCCTGGGTGTCATGGTTTAACCCCAGCTGGCAACTGAGAACCACACAGCTGCTCACTCACTCCCCCCAGTGGGATGGGGAGAAAGAAAATTGGAAGAGTAAAAGTGAGAAAACTTGTGGGTTGAGATGAAGACAGTTTAATAGGTAAAGCAAAAGCCACACACGCCAGCAAAGCAAAACAAGGCATTCATTCACTCCTTCCCATGGGCAGGCAGGTGTTCAGCCATCTCCAGGAAAGCAGGGCTCCATCATGCGTAATGGTGATTTGGGAAGACAAACGCCATCACTCCGAACGTCCCCCCCTTCCTTCTTCTTCCCCCAGCTTTATATGCTGAGCATGACGTCATATGGTGTGCAACATCCCTGTGGTCAGTTGGGGTCAGCTGTCCTGGCTGTGCCCCCTCCCAGCTGCTTGTGCACCCCCAGCCTGCTCGCTGGTGGGGTGGTGTAAGAAGCAGAAAAGGCCTTGACTCTGTGTAAGCACTGCTCAGCAACAACGAAAAGAACCCTGTGTTATCAACACTGTTTCCAGCACAAATCCAAAACACAGCCTCATACTAGCTACTATGAAGAAAACTAACTCTATCCTGGCCAAAACCAGCACACTGGGTTTTCTTCCAGCTTGAAACTGCAAAACCTAAAATTATGAGTGTGAGACAGAAAGAAAAAGCATCCTCAGAAAGAGAGGCTGGAGCAGTGGAAAGGGAGGAGGAAAGGTATGCAGTAGAGACAGTGCTGCAACTTGCCCTTTGGTACAGAAAATAAAGTTCTTTTGGTTTGGGGCTTTTTTTTGAGACAGAACAAATTATTACATGAAGTTCACTCTTTGAATCGCATCCAGTACAAAGTTCATCTGATATGCTAAATGCAGTTCCACATTTACAAAAGTGCTGAATTTGACTTGCATCCTTTGAAAGACTACGCTAGCAGCAAGTAAAACAAAACGTGCCAGGCATTTCTCCTGAGAAAAATAACAATTGCTAGTATTTCAGCCTAAATATCTCAAATGCCAACATTTTTTTTTCCTCTAATTTTGCATTTCTTAAAGGAATCATGATTTGAACTCTGAAGCATTAGAAGCAGCCAACTCATCCTGCGTGATAGTGGTTATTGCTGGAAAATGTGCTTTGGTCACTGCCAAAACAAAAGAATTGTGTATTGCAAAGATAATCCTCTTCTGGCCCTCCATAAATCTGTCTTGAAAACTGCCCTTAGTAACAGAACTGTCTGAGGATGAATGACACAAGCTGTCTCACCACGTTGCTGCCTTTGTTGCACATTGCAGACATGTTTGTAGAGTGATGAACTGGTATTTCTCAAGACTGACTTTTTTTTTTCCCCCCCATATGCTAGATATGTTCACTGGGCAGCCATGCGCAATGTTGACAATAACACTTGAAACCACACACATCTTTACAGGCTTTAAGATTCAAAATGAATCCAAAACTCAGTGTAGGTTTGCTGAAATAGTATGTCCACAAGGGAAGAACAAGGCTGCTGCAAGGATAGCTTACACTAGCAACAGCTAATGCAATTTGGAGGATCCTAGTAACTTGTACCAGGTAATGATTTCTTTTCATAGTACTACATCTGGAAAGAGATTTGGCAGTTCCATCTTCATGCCACCTGGATTTTGTGCACAAGGGGGATTGCATTCTCAGATGGTTATTTGACTGCCATCTCCTGGAAAAAATTACTAGAAATTAGACTACTAAAATTATTTGTTTATGGCAATAAACTAGATAATTACAATATTTTCTTCTTGCATTTATTGCCAAGAACAAGGACTTTTGAGTAGTTTAATTTCCCTTCTGCATTTAGTTCCTTCCTCCTGTCTTGGGGCTAGGTTTGTTCCCTTTCCAAGGCTGAAGGATAATGCAGGCAGTGTTAATAACATGCACCAGGGAACTGGCTTCTCAAGATCATGATTATAGTGAAATTCTGTTTACCCAAAAGTGAAATGAAAGAGAATTGGCCAGTAACTTGTTCTCTGCTGTGTTACTGTACTGCAACTCTCGGAACAGAAGAGGCTGTAGAAGCTGTTACAGCAATGCTTTTAGCAGAGAATGAGGGTAAAGAGCTGAAAATCAAGCCTCTGGATGACACTGGAGCTTCCACTGAACGCGTGTGCTTCTGTAGATGGCTAACAAGTAGTCAACTTGAAATCCTTGTTTTCCTGCCCCACTGGCTGAGTGGTTGGTTAGGGCGCTTTAGAAAAGATGAGAAGGAAAATCCTTTTTACTGTCCTTACGCCCACTGAAATGTAATGTTTAATGGACAGGTATGTACTTCTGTCCCCCCCACCTCCCAGGGGCCACTGGTCAGTAGATCCAGTGTGGTGTCCCAGGTCTCTACCACGTACTTTCTCATTGTTAGAGATCTGCTGGGTGCCCTATCCTGTTCCCAGGATCTTGCTTTGCTTGGGTCTGTATGGTTTTAATGGTCTTCATGCACCCTTTGTGCCTGTAGAACTGACCAGTGGGATTTCCTTTGTGGGTTTCAAGCTTTGCCAAAATTAAGAAAAGTTCTGAAAGTGACAAACTGAAATAACTTCTGTTATGTTTGTCTAGAAGAAAACTATGACTACCTTCTAATATACTGAAAATTACAGTGGTGACCATTATACCTGCCCAGATCACAGAGGTGTCGCACTGCATTTATTAAAGCTTGAAAGATGCTCCTGCTGTGGTACCGAGGACTGCAAATATGTAGACAAACACGAGCTCTAGTCTAAGCAGACTGAAACCGAACTCCCACGTACCGACTAGAGAATGCCTTCTGTGAAGTGCAGGGGTG
>NW_008824791.1:998486-1000163 GCF_000699105.1 Pygoscelis adeliae
TCCTGCTGAGTGTGACACACCTCCCTGGGGAATGTGGACCCCCAGGGTCAAAGTTAGGCTCAAGCATACACTCTGAGATACCATCTCTAACATTTCAGGGCACCACACCTTATTCTTCCCTTTGAAGACTCCTGCGTGTGGTAGGACAGAAGAGGGGCAAGCTGGTAGCTTCTCGTGTTCGGAATCTCAAGCCCATGCTCAGACCTCTCTTGTCTCCGTCTTGCTGGATTCCTGTTGGTCAGGACACGTCTGCTCTGCCCAGTGAGTCTCATCATTAATGCTGGTGCTGTTGTTTTCCTAACTCAGAGGCAGCTGGCGCGTATAGTCGTGTTCCCCAAGAGAGTTTAATTAGATTAGGTATGGCTTTCTGGCTCCAGGTTGAGACAGTGTTCAGACTGACTATTTTTTTTTCCAGAGCTGATTGGTCTAGGACCAGTGTTGAAAGCTGCCTTTTAGTTTCAAAAGCACTTAACAGTCCTACTAAATTATTAGCATTGGCAAGATGCCACCAAGTGAGACGGAGTCCACTTCTGGTGAGCTGGTAGAGCTGTTTCTTACTTTGTTGTTATTCTTTAATAACAACCAGAAAAGACCAGGTAACACTCATCAAAGTTTTCCCTCCTCATCTGATGGGAGCAGGATATATTAGCATTGATTCTGAGGGAAATGTGGACTCGTTTCCTGTACTTTTCTCTTTTGTGCATGTCAAGTAAAGGAAAAGGAGAATTCAGAAAATGCAAGGAATTCTCATGTCACTTTTCTCCCTGCTTGTTTTTAAGTGCCTGAGAGCAAGAAGCCGGTACCTTAGCAAGCTTTCCAGACTTCTATTCAGAATATAATTACACCATGACACATTTCATGCTAGTTTTGATACCTGGGGAGGAGGCATCTTCCCCCAGGGCTATTTTGGACTCCTGTTATCATCCTGCTGGATGAGTGGATTTGCTGGTGTTTGTAAAACTCCATTTGCTGTCCTGTCTGTTAGCTGTTTGTTTCAACACATCTTTAGCTGACCTGTGCTCTAGAGCACTATTAAACATTGCAGGCATGCTAAAGGAAGGAAAACAATCTGTCTTTTAACTCAGAGTGCAGCACTTAAACTCACTGGTGTGGCAAAAGGAGCAGTAGATGCGCTGTGGGTGGTGCTAAACTGGTTTGGAGAGAACTGGGAACAGCATGAAGTGTGGAACTATGAACTTGATACCATGGTGGGATGAATAAGTTAGCATCTACCGCTGGCAGAACTTTTTTTTGTGGGGTTATTAGAGCTTTAAAAGTATTGTGGGTTACAGAGAGAGCACTTGGAAAGGGTTTGAGATTGAGCCCCAGTGTTGCCTTTGCCTTGCTCAAGGAGAAGGTCACCAGAGATGGTTAATAAAGCTTTAGCTGCTGAGCTCACTAAACATTCTTCCAGTTCAATGGCCTATGCAGAATGATGTGTTTAGTCAATGTTTAATTCCTAAGCAACAAATGGTGATTGACATACTAGAAGGCACTTGTGGTATTGACTGAAGCAATGGAGGCCAAGGATTAAAAAGGTCATGCAGGGAGATCTCTTCTGCAGCCTCAAAGCTTTCTCCTCTAGGTCAGGTCCCTTCACAGTGGGAGAAAATGGGGAGAAGTTCATGCTGCCTTAAGGCCAAAAAAAGCTTTCCAATAACAAAAAAACCAGCCCTT
>NW_008824791.1:1000245-1014811 GCF_000699105.1 Pygoscelis adeliae
AAAAACAAAAGGAAATGTTAACTGTGGGATGATTGAGGGAAGGAAGGGGAAAGCAGGAAATCGGAAGACATCTACCCTTGCCCTGGTGACAGGAGAGGAGCATGTAGCTGCTGCTTTGGTGGGCAGGAGAGGTAGGCTGTGACTGACAGCAGGAGGGGAAAGGTGCAGCAGCTAAAGCGGCAGCCTGTACAGCTCAGATCTGGAGAGGAGATACAGAGAGAACTGCAAACAGTGCCTGCATGGAGCAAAGGAGACCTGGGTGGGATGTCAGGTAGAAAACTCAAGCTTTCTTGTTAGATGAGTCAGAAATGAGAAGAACCCTCTCTCCGCTCAGCTGAGAGCCTCTAACCCCGTCTTGCCCTTCTTCAAGACCTGCCTGCTCCCAGATGGATATCCTATCTGCCCTTCTAGCAAATTATGTGTTCTTAAAAAGCCACAGCCCTTGTGTCTGCACAAAGCACAGCCTTCAATACATGTGCAATGCTTCCTGCAGAAGATAACTCAACATTACTACCACACACGCTAGAGTGCTTATCTTGTGTTGGACAACTCAGTACTGAAGAAGGACTGTCATAGCCAGGCCCATGGGCTCTGAGCAGTCGCCAAGGCTGTTTATCCCTAAGTCTGGCCTGTTTTTGTCTGAAGCTGCTTTTTCCAAGGACTCTGTTAGCTCAGGCTTCATGTGGGGGTGTGACACTCCCACCTCCTATGAAACCAGCTCAAAGCATTTGAAGTTTATGAGTCTGTTTATAAAGTTTGGCCGAGGTCAATGGGACTTGCTTGGCTGTTTTGGCATATGTGCCAAGAGGATCTACAGGGGTTCACTTCTGCATAGGTGCTAGGAGGATCAGTGTGATTTGTCTTTTATTTTCCATGTTTTATACATCAATGTGTATAATAGCAATTATTCTGTGTTTTTCTAATTCTGCCAGGTAAAGTACACTAGGATTTTGTGATACAGACAGACAAAGAGCAAGTGCTGTTCAAACCACTGCACCTTCCAGATTGTGACTCAGTATTTGGGATGGCTTTGTCTTAAAGGCAGATAGAGCTATTACCAATTTTTTTTTTTTTTTGTAGTCTGTTACTGAGCCTGGGCATGTGTAATACAGACCAGAGTTCTGCTTCAGTTTTAGAAGATTAAGGCAAGACTGCGTAGATTATCTTTGATCTACCAAGACTTCCACTGCTTAACTACTAAGAGCAAGGCTGCAAGCTAATAGCAGGGCTTACTTGTGGCCAGGACACGCTACTCCTTCCATCCTGGATATTGACTTCAGCACTGATTTAGTGGGCACAGGAATAAATTTTCAGCCATGCAATTTCCAGCTGCAAGATAGGTTTAGTACTAGATTACTCATCTGTGAGTATTTCAGTCATGGTGGTGATTTATTTTGCTGATGAGCTGATGCTCTTGTAAATGTGTAGGGCGGCTGTGCAAAAGTCATGGCCTGAGGTCTTTGCTTTCTATTTTTTAAATTTCATGCTGTTTACCTTGAGAATGAAGAATGAATGCTGTATAAAAGTGGCATGTCCTATGAGCCAGTATTACTTCATTTAGTGTATCAGCAGGAGCGAGCTGTTCCAGCAGCCAGGGTGCACATTCCAAAGCAATTAGAACAGTTTCATGAGTAAATACTGCTCAGCAGCTGATAAAATGCCTTTCAGATGTCTTTGTAAAACAGATTCAGGTGACCAGCAAAGAACTACTTTCTTTAATCTTTGCAATCAAATGTGAAAATACTTATTTTGATTTTAACAACTTCTTAATTTTAAAATTGCTGTGAATTGAAAGTAGTTAATTTGTTTTGTTAGAATAGCCTGCAACTGAGTCACAGGGAAAAGAAAAGGTGACAATCACAGATTTCCCACCCCTGTCTGCTTCCCCAGGGTCCCTGCCCTCTCAGAGCATAACTACACATGCAACTCATTTGACGCTTGGCTCAACAGAGAGGATGAAAACTTCTAGGGAGGAGGAACAAGCGGGGGGATGGAAACCATAAGAGGAGGATTTCCTCTGCCTATAAACTGGCATGTACATAACTGAAATTCATCTGGGAAGCTCAGCAGACCTAAAGCATGCCTGTTTGCTGCTCAGAAGGAGCAAGCTGCAGCACTGCTTCCCAAGCTGCTTGGACCAGCAAACCCCTTCAGTCCTCAGCTTTTCCCCATGTTTTTCCTTGTCATAGAGCTTTGAATTCCCAACCTTACAACTGTGGTGTGGTCTCCTCATAGGCCCACCAGCTCTCTGTATTCCCTAGCTGTGACGACCCCTGACCCAGAATACTCTTTGGGTACAAACATAGGGAGTTGGCAATTATGTACTCCAAGCCCAAAGCTAAAGATCTTTTTTCCAGAAACATGCTTTCAGAAACTAAACAGTCTTTCAGATGTGGGTTGGTTTGTTTTTTTTTTCTCTCCTGTTTGCCTGGTTTTCTTTCTTTCCTATCCTTCATACCTCTTGACAAGTGTTATTACTTTCTCTGGATTGATTCCTTTCTCCACATTGCCTCTTTGTGAAGGATGGATAGAAAACCATGGAGGGATAGTTTTCTTTCAAACACTTTTGCTTCTGGAGAGTGTTGCTGTGATGAGTTGCACGAGAAGGCAGGCAGTGGGGAAGTTACCTGGGGCTCCCCCTGGAAACTCCTAATGCAAGGACAAAGGAGGCCAAGCATGTGAAGAGAGAAGAGCACAAGCCCTATGAGTGAGGCCGAGCGCTGAGCCTGGAGAGCAAAAGGGAATGGAGGTGGGCCTCAAGCAAAGCCAGCTGAAGTTCAGCCTGGGCAGTGCTTGAAGCCAAACTCCAAATCTGTTTGCTTTGCCTGGGTAAATTAAGACCTGCACTTGGACACTGTGGTCCAGGCCCTGGCCAAGCACACAGACCATTAGCCTGCCTGACTGTGGGGAACAAGTCATCAGATTTGTCAATCTACAACCTAAGCCTGTCATCTAAGCACACCCTGAACTTTAAGTGTGTGCGTAGCCCTAGTCCCATTACAGCATTTGAAAATGCATCCTCACTCCAGTCCTTCATCCTGATGAAGAGAACAGGATTTATAAGAGATTTTAAGCATAAAGTTGCCTTTTTTTTCTGCACTGTATTGAAGCACGCAGATAGAAAATGTACACAAAGATCTGTTTAATTTCATTCACTGCAGCTAGCAGAAGTAGGACTAGCATTGGTTTGTGGTTTTTTGTGTTGGTCTTGTTCTGTTTTGATGTGGTTTTCCTGGGGAGTATTGTATGTGAAATGGTAGCATGAGAAACGCAAGTCAAAGAACTGGGCTTGGCAGTTTTCTGTGGACATCCTGTGGGGTGCTGGTGGCACATACCTGGTGAGGTTTCAGACATGACCAGCTGCAGGAAGATATTTCTGCTGCTTCTTGCCCAAACGCTTTCTACCCCGTGCTCCCCCTTGAAGCCTGCTTCCAGAACAGCAGCTCATGGTTGCGCTTGGTGGAGCCTGGTTCTGCTGGAAACCTTGGCCAGCTCTGTCCTGGACCTGGAGCCTGATGTGATATCTGGATACGTACAGTCCACTTTTCCTCTCCCTGTCTCCCAAGCCTGTATATAGAATCTGTATTTCCACATGGCCTTTCTTTTTTTTTAAATCTTGAGTTAGACTAAATAGGGAAACAACTGTTGACTGTGTTATGAAGCCTTATTTATGGCATGGTTGTCTTCCTCAGCTTGACTCAGTTTTAAAAAAAAAAGAAAAAAAAAATGCTTCCAGAATGAGGTGACTGTGGCTAAAGCTTTCCAAAACCTCTGAGGGCCTTCAACTCACAAGAAGTGTCCTAGTTTTGGTTTGCTGTGAGTTGAAACCTAAACAAAATCATGACCTCAACCTTATTTCCACCCCTGAGCTCCACTACATTTGAGGCAAACATACAGATTTTACCCAGACGATTTGAAGAGCTTTTACAGGACCTCGCTCAGTTTTAAAACCTTGTGGAAAAGCAAGAGGAAGCTTCTATAGTTTTACGTTTAGTTTCAAGCTGCAGTCAGAGCCTCCATAGTATTTCCTTGCTTTGGCTTGGAGAGGGATCTGCCTTGGCCATCAGCCAGCTGGTGGAGGTGTAGCTTTCAGGCCTCCCCATGGAGCCCTGCTCTCTGCAGGTCAGCAGTGCAGCCGTGGGCAGGAGAGTTGGGTCCTGGCCAATTTGACATGCTCTGTCCCTGCTGGGTAAGGATGCAGCAGGCCAAGACCCTAAGCTCCCAGAAGCAGGCAGAGGGTCTGTATGACCCTTGGGACCTGGTGCTTCATACCAGCATTAGCTCAGAAGGAAGGAGGTGTCTCCATCCCACAGGACTGGATGGGGAGGATTTCTGTGTCTCTGTTTTCTAATCCCACACTGAATGGAACAGTGCTGAAATCTGCTGTGATGTTAGCTCTGAGTCCTCTAACTCTCAAAATGATATTCAGACTCATAACTATTAAAATCATTACAGTAATTTTCACCTAGAGAGCATTACAGTACTCTTCAAACTGGGAATTGTTTTGGCTGAGGAAGACCCCAAAATCAGGCAGTGTTCAGATCGAGGCCTTTCTCTGTTTTCACAATTTTGACTATTTAAAAAAAAATAATCACCTGTCACGCTTCTTAAAAATCTATTAGTTCCTACCTACTCCAAAGCTCTCATGCTGGCATGACCAACAGAAGTCATGCAAGTGGGCCCACATGACATGCAGTGTAATTTGCCCATAGAGGAAGAACTTCTGAATTCCTCTTATATTGACTTATCCAAAATTCATGAGTTTGGATTAGAGTATTCTCTTGAGTCCTTTAATCACTTGCAACCTGGATGGTCCTGCTGCATCAATGTAGCTGTTTGGTTCTTTGCTGTAGGCCATGGTCTTGGCTTCAGGTACAGAACAGTATGATGAGGTCTGCAGTTTTGGGAGTCTGAACCTGGTGACCCCAGATAAACCTGACCTATGTCCCTGGTGTCTTGTGTGCTATATGGCAAAAGGTACGTCTTTCTGACTTTTAAACTTGTTGGTTTTCCACTTTGCTAAATCTTATTTTGAATAATTTCCTGGAAAAGGGAACCTTTAAAGCTGCTCTTTCACCTTTAATTTGGGCAAGTAGGCTGAGTGCTGCTAATATGACAATGCTTAAAGGGATTAGTTAGCATATTAACAGTTTCAGTCGCTAATCTCCTGTGGAACATGGGGTTTTGGAATTGAATAACTGCTGCTTTTCCTTAATGACCTTCAACTGCTGGTTCTGCATGGATACAGGGTATTTCCTCAACATCTGCATGAGACCAGCAAGCAGTGTGCTGAGATAATTCAAATGGTATGGTGCTTCCACAAAAATTAGTAGTCAGCTGAGGTGCTGAGTCAGCATTAAAGTCACCTTATGGAAGACTATACTGATGATGATCAAAAAAAAGAAAATCCTTCATGGTATGACCGTGTCTTCATTTCTCAGGGAAGCTGAGAAGCTTCTCAGTCTCATAATGCCTAATCACTTCTCATAACTCCTAAGTTAGAACAAGTAGCAAAAAACATTTTTTCTGAGTTTCTGCTTTCACTTCCAGCTCGTTGAGAAATTTATGCTTCTTTCACCCCCTTGAATGAAGATTTGGTCCATGTATTCATTGTCTCCATGGTGGTTTTCTTGCACTTGTTCTATGTAAAGCTAAGTAACTCCAGCACACACATACTTCAGCTGGAATGGTAGGAAGCTGCTAGCTTTTCCCATGTCCCAGATGCTTGTAGTTTCAATGCATATTCATAATAGGGATCTTGATCTCTGGGTTCCCATGAAACAGCTGCATGCTTCTCAGATGTGGCAGGTTGTGAAGCATAGAGTGCTGGAGGACAAGAGGTAATGTATTTGTGGTCGAAGAGGCACAGAGGAAAACCAAGTCAGAGCTCCTCCTTAGGAAATGTTTGCAAAGAAGATACTTCACATGTAGTCGCAGAATACTCATCCCATCTTTCCTCCTGTAAATGCCTAATAGTTTGTCCCATTAGAGAGACAGACATCTCTGGCTACTCCTTCAGAAGGAAGGTAATGAAGTTCAACAAGAGGATAGAATTAAAATCCTCAGGGACATTCAGTATGTTACACAGCCTACTGGATTCCCTTCTGTGTGCATTTCAGAGTGCTTGCCTCTAATCTGGAGAATGTCCTTTCAGTATCTGTTGGCAAATCACACCGTTTTTATTTTGGGTGAAGCTTTAACAGTTTTATTCAGTATTGATTCCCATTGCTGTTCTCAGCCTTAGTCTCCCACCACTTCATCTCCTTAAAGCTCACTTGTGTTCTAAAATATTTTTTTGGAAGCTAGGTATTCAGGGCAAACTAATAAAAGGAAGACTTTGCAGCATCCTCTGTTTAACAAAAGGTTAACAAATCCAAAAATAGCTCCTCAAAGCTATGGGCAATTTCAGGCCAGGTTTGCATTTTTCAGATTCTTCCTTTACCTTATTTGGCCATGCAAAATAGGATCCAGCGGTCCCTGGGGACTCGGCTGTGAGGAGATGGGGCTTTGTTAAGATGAAAGTATGTGCTTTTTACTTTGGAGACACATGGCTAAATATGGGCTGTGTTAATAACAAATGAGTCTGTTCCCTGGCAGAGTTACAGCTTCCCAACATCCCTCAAGTTAAAAAGGCAAATGCGCAGCAGCCCTTCAGCATCAAGCTTTGTGACTTTGACAGCGACTGTATTGATTGGAAGGTGGGGGGGAGCGGAGGGATGTGCCAGCATTGACATTGACGAAGCTTGTTTTGATTTCAGTGAGTAGTTTGGGTACAAGATAGCTAGAGTTATCTAAAACAACAACTTGAAATTAAACCAGTGAATGAAGCAGGCCAGAGAATGAAAGTTGAGTATTTTTTGTGAGCCAAGACTGTATGTCACCTTTTTTCTTTTTTTGCTGTATTTTTCCTTTTTTTTTTTTTTTTTAGTCCTTTTCCTGTGAACAGCTATTCTCCATCTGAAAAATACAAGGAGACAAACCATAAGACAGCCAAATAACATGCATACTTTTAGGGAATAAATATTGACTTAGGATCTGATATTGGTCAAGTGATACAATTGAGGTGTGCCTTATAAAATGTAGCTCTTGGGAAAGGAGCAGTATCAGATTAAAAAAAAACTCTGTTGGCTGAACACTTTATTTACCTATTCTCAAGTGTTATCTAAAATATTGCCCCTCAGTGCTTTTTTAGGTATGAAACCTGTTGATGCTTGGGCCGAGGTGAAGAGTGTAAAGTGGACAGTAATGGAGAAGCATAGACGTATTAAAGCATGTGTTGCATAAAGCATCAACTGTATAACCACTTCTTAAAATCTAACAACAAGGTTGGGGAATTCTTGCAGGAGCAAGGGGAGGGTGCGGCCAGAGGCTGCCAGGGAGCCGACAGGCCCAGAGCAGATGTTAGGAAAAAGGTGTAGGTAGTGAAACAGCTCCTACTGCTTGCTGCTTGGGCCCTGCTGATGGGACAATATAAGCTCAATCCTCATGCTAGTTAACAAAGAGATTTAGCTCCTCAGAAATAATTGCAGGCCAAAATCCTTATAGATGGTTCTCCGCTCACAAAAAAAATCTAGAAAAAACAGCAAAAATTTAACTTTTCTGTTAAGTGGGACTTCAGGTGAATCATGGAGGAAAGGCTGAGAGGTTAGGTCCTCATGAGACTTTGATTAGGAACACATTACATCTCAAGCTCAGTTGCTTCACAAGCTTAATATGCAGGTGATGAAAACGTGAATTGTCCAAGATGCTTTTTGGAGATATTGAAAACAAGACAGCCACAAGAGCTTGCAGGCATGCCGATGACATGGTGCATGTCAGTGCAGCTGCATCATGAATAGAAGCAGATGGGGGGGTTGGTTGCACCATGGCTGCAACCCCATCTTGACATCTGTTCTTGAGAAAGTCATTTTAAACTTGCTACAGTCTTCTCGTGTGTTTGTATATTACCTCCTGGATTGTACAAATGTTTTGAGTAGAGCTGGTTGAAATTTTCTTGTGAGAAGAGTCTTGCAGAAAAGGATTTACCGAAAAATAAAAATTTCACATGAAAAAGGAAAACTTTTCCTGGACAGTTACTTTGGGGTTTTCTTGCTCTCTCTGTTCAAAATATTTTTCCATGAAAAGAAGAGACGGATTTTAAAGTTAAGGAGTCTTGCCTTCAGACTTCCTGTGAATATTTATACTTTGTGGTGGGATGGAGGAGAACACTGATTGCCAAAGTGTTGTGTGGATTAAAGTCTCAGCAGACCTCTGAACAAGTGAAGTGTTACAAAACCTCTGTTATTTTTGATGTGAATGACATTCTCAGTCTTTTTGTAAACGGTTTTGAAAGCCAGAGAGCAAATAGCTCCAAAAAAGCCAAGTGCTGGCTTTCTTACTCTAATGCATTTTCATGTCCAAAGGCAACATAACTTTACTGGCCACTGATTTTTTTCTTTTTTTCTTTTTTTTTTTTTTAGTGCCCAGGTTTGTACCTGAATATTTGTAGGAGTGAATGACTTTGGTTGGAGTTGCAGGTGGCTCAGGACTATCTCAAGTTATGCTTGAGGCCTCTCAGGCTCCACACCAGGATTAGGGACTTTCTCCAGGAAGTTTTGCTGCAACTTTTCATTACAGCTGGTGCTGTTTTTACACCACTGTTGCATGATGATGAGCTGATATTAGGTGACTGCTGAGGACTGATTTCACTTGTCTGTATGACGGTTATAACTTTGAAATGTGTCACCTGTTCAGGACCCTACTCTAGACTGAAGTCCTGAGGTCACTGCAGAAGGGGCGAGTGAAGAACTGAGAGCTGAATATAATCAAAGGCCCCTTAAAATGGTGGCTTGTTTTACTCCTTATGGCCAGGTATCCAAGGTTAGTGATTTTGACTAGTTCTTCTGCATTATATCTAAAGACAAGCTATAGTATTTTGATTGGCTCTGTCTTCTCGTGCACCCAGAGACTGTCAGGAAACTATATATCTGTGCAAAGGTGGGGATGCAGCAGGCTTGTGGCATTTCACAGGGGAAAGACCTTGGTAGGAGCCAACCATTCCTCTAGCTTGGGCAAAGCGTGCCACAGAAATGAAACTGCTTCTGCAGCCCCCGTGGGCTTTTTAGTGAGTTTCAGTAAGGTGGTTATCAGATTTCTGTAATACTAATGTTATTGCTGTTCATGCTGCCTTTGTTTTGACTCCGAGCACCGCCCACGTTCTCAGAGCGTGGAGATGATTTGCGAGGCTTTCTCAGCGCTGGCTGGTTGTGCCCACGTACCGAGGTACGATGGGACAGGGCTGGGATTCATGCTTGAAATGCCTGGTGCATACCGACAAACCCACTCCCACTGCTCGTCTGTTTGGAGGAGGCATCAGCAGACCAAAGGGCCCTCACAGCCTCTGATAAGTTAATTACTGGTGGCTTAAATGTTTATGGGGTGGAATGTGCCTCCCATTCAGCATCTGACCTGTGCTGAGAAGCTGCCTTTGACGTGTTGTTTCATGGGTGAATGGTTTAAAGTGTCTGTGCACAGTCAGAAGCTGTTTGAATGATGTGT
Organism: Pygoscelis adeliae; assembly: GCF_000699105.1. Classification (NCBI taxonomy): domain Eukaryota; kingdom Metazoa; phylum Chordata; class Aves; order Sphenisciformes; family Spheniscidae; genus Pygoscelis; species Pygoscelis adeliae. The sequence continues at coordinate 1,009,783 of NW_008824791.1, forward strand.
CATCAGTGCTCCTTTATAACACTGAGGCTTAGTTAATGTCTGTTTTAAAATATTAATAAGCATAGTGCGTTGGAGCTGGGCACATGAGGCAGGCTTATCAGGCATAAGGGTTCCTATGAAGCAGCCATGTAGCCCCCTCAGAATGAGTATTTTGTGTGTGTGATTGCACTGCTGCTAATTACAAGGCAGTCATTGTTTATAACCTCATCTACTCTTCCGGCTTCCTCTTGGAAGGATGGGCATGGCTCCATCTCCCCGAGGCAACCGGAGGCAACTGCCGTGGCTGATGGTGGTTGGCCGCACCAGCCAAAGTATGATACTTGAGAGGGGAATATCTGACTTGGGACGCAACTCCTGCTCTTCAGACAGTCCTAACTGAGAGTAGGACAGGGAGGAACAGCCCGTCATGTGGAAGGGGAGGCTTGCAGGATGAGAAGGAGACTGAGGGAATGGGGTCTTGTCCAACATACCAAAAAAATAAAAATTCTTCTGTAGTACAGTAGAATATGAACTCCAAGCAGAATAGTTAATTTGAAACAACTTTGTGGATAAATGAATGTTAGGTTCTTGAATATGGGAATAGGGTTTTTTTCAGGAAATGAGAAGAAAGAAGGGAAGCATGCTTTTCCTTTGGAAACAATAGTGCGGGGGTTGGATTATCAGATAGCAGCTGTATTGATGCAGGCACAATAGCTGTCTGCCAAGAGCATGCAGACAGCTTAAGGACGAAATTGCAATGCTCCCAGCAAACACTGGTATCCACTGTGGGAGGCATTGCTGATGGCCACGGACGAGTCCCTTCCCAAGTGGAAGGTTTCTCCAGCATTGCAGCTCGACGTGATTGGGAAAGTTTTGATGAAAAGGTTTTCTGTAGGAGAGAGAATGCAGTTTTACCAAAACTAAAACACGTTCTATGAAATTGTGGATCTTGGGGGAAAAAAAAAATTGGCAAAAATTGGAGTGATTAGTTTCCTTTATTTGACTTTAGCTGAATAAAATCAGAATATCTCATTTTGAAATGTCTATACCTAATCAATCATGTTTGGGGAAAGTGGTATGTTTCATTTGGTTTGTTAGAGAGTATAATTAACCCAAACTTTTTTTTGATATTTTAAGATGCATTTGAAAGTGAAGAAAAGAATGTTTGAGACAATGTTTCCCTTGACTGAAATCAGAATTTTGTATCTAAAAGATTTTTATTGGTCTTAACTTAGAATTGGGACTTTTTCAGCCTTTCATTCTTGTTAAGACTGAATAATTCTTAAACATCACGATGTCTTGTGAGAACAGAAACTGATTCTTGACTGGCTTATCTACAATAAAGTATTTAATTAAAATATCTACCTAACTGCTAAAGAGCCTTCAGGACACTAGTCTTTTAATTATTTCATTTAGGCTGCTAACCTCTAAACTTTAAATAGCATCCCCCTCTCCAGTCACAGTGTTTCGCCAAGAGCTTATTGTACCACGTGGGAAGAAGGAACAGGCAGAGGAGACATAAGCAGCCCAACGTCACCCAGCACATCCGAGCTTGACTTGGTTTAGACTCCCAGGAAGAAAAAAAAATGGTGCAGCACCAGTAAGCTGTGCAGGATCAAAACCCCCATCCATGTTAGTGATCACAGAGGGGCAGATGGGAGCTAGCTTTTTGTCAGTGTGACTGTACTAATGCTCGAGTGTCCTGGGCCCCTTGTCTGCCATCGCTAGCTGGTGGATCCACCCGCTCTGCAATGTCTCTTAGGGGAAGAGGGAAGGAGGTGGCTGTAAACACTGGAACACTGCCCGTGGGAGACCCTGCGGGTCTGTGACGTGCCTTCTCCGCTCTTCTGTGAAAAATGACGTTTGGAACGGGTTGATAGTTATATTGTTGTTATTGCAGAGCACCTGTGTACAGACCTCACGGTGCAGCTCGTGATGGGTGGAGCTGTTATTTTGGGCTTTGTGCACGTCTTGCTGCTGAAAGCAGAGAGAGCAGCAACCTTAATGGAGACCAGAGCCTCTTCCAGAGCTGAACCCCGGGGGAGCAATGCAAGCATTTGCTAGAGGTGTTGCTGGGGAAGAGGGAGGAGTGGGAATAGGACTCTCCTTAGTAGCTTCCTGCAACATAAGGGAACATACATACTTAAAAATTATCACATTCGTGGACACCTCTGTCTACTTGATATGCTCGTTGTCCTCAGAAACGTGGGAAGGATAACGAGGACGCTGGTCTTCTGTTATGCTGTAGTGGTCCAGGAGGATACCACGGTCGGATGGAAAAACCATGAGATGAAAAGATTCAAAGTATGTTTTTGATGGGGAAATGAAGTGTGAGAGACAAAGCAGGAGTGGAAATGAGAAATCCCTGACCGGCATACCTTGCTTTAGAAGGAGTCAGCGGAGGCCCCCTCCCCAGCAGCAGGGCCACAGGCCTCCAGCAGATTGGAAAATGATTATGGACTGAGCGTTAAGCAAAACACAGGGCCTGGGAAAGGGCATGTTCTTCAGTGGGGTTTGAGAGCTATTTCCCTCTGTCTATTCTTGTCTTGCATAAATATTCTAAACTGGCACCAGTCTGTAGCCAGTTGCAGCCAATGTTGCATATTTCACATGTACCAGTTTTTTGTAAATGTGACTTAGAACTGCTCAGATCTGAAATTTAGGTTTAATTTTAAAATGGGAGGGATGGTTTATAAGCCTTCGTGCAAAAGGAAATGTTTTAGTACACGGTTATTTTTAAACATGTTTTGGCATTGCGAAGTGATGCGAATCAAGCACTGATTCTCACGTTGTACCTAGAAATAAGAAAGGCTGTATGGAAGAGTCAAATAACGCTGACACTTAAAAGGTTAAACTAGCAGCAAAAAGAGGGTTAATGCAAGTAAAACGTAACATGATTTCTAAGGATGCAGAGCTGTTTGATCAGACCTGCCACTGTGCCTGCATGTCTTTTTCTGCCTGAAAACTCTTTGCATCTGTTGTCCAACTTTGGTTAAGTGTGATAGAGGGAGGAAGGTACTCAACGTAATTAAATTTTGCCAAGGTTTATGAAAGCCAATGAAAGAGTGGAGAAGCCATTGCTGTCCCCCAGAGAGAGCTTAGAGGTGATTCAACCTTTCATAGGCACCAGAGAATCCATGCAGGGGAGCCCTTGTGAATGCCTCTGCTGCAAGGATTGCTATCCCCCTGCTCAGGCTTCATCAGCCCCCACTGCCTTGGGAACTGCTTCTAGTATAGCTAAGAGATCCCTGTGTAGCAAGAGAGGAGCACAGGCAGTGTTTGAAGAGATGTGGAGGTGCTATAAGGCTTTGTAAAAAGCAATTAAAAAAAATAAATAGAAGCAATAAAAAGCAAATAAAAAGAAGCAATTAAAAAGTAAGCAGCTCTGTGCATAGTCAGAGTCTGTCGCTATCCCTACCTGCCTCCCTTGCGTCTGTGGCTGGGGGCTCCGTGCACTTGCCACCACCACTTTGTCACCCCACCAGTTGGGGGAGAGAGAAGCAGCCAGTCACTTCCACCTTTGTACTGGGGGTAGGCTCTACACTTTTAGCATAATTACAGAAAATATTTGTAGTGGGATGGTCATCCAATGATGTGCTGGGCAGACCCCTGTTTCTTGGAGAATGGAGATGGTAGAGTGTGGCAATGGTGATGGACAATGTCACCTCCATGCAAGCCCAAAGGTAATACATACCCAAACTACTATGAACACAGAGCTAAGATTGCTCACTTGTCTGAGCTCATATCAGCAACATGGCAGGGAGAAAAAGTTGTGCCTCTAGCAACAATTGTGAAGTCAAGATGTGCTAATTCCCACCCTGGGGATTGTTGCATTAGGTTATGAAGCGGTTATTAAATTGCAGAGAACCTGCTGGACACTGCTTGCTGTCTGCAATTATAGACGCACATTATTAAGTTAATGAGTATCATTAATAGTAATTCTATGGCCCACGTTCTGGGGAAGAGGCTAGATTTAAGGCTACTTCTGTCTTTCAGAATTCTGTAACTGTGTAAAAAATGAAAAGGGGGGGAAGAGAATATGCCTTTTACAAGGTTGCATTTCACAGATGCAAATTGTAACATGTTTCTGCACGCTTTTCGTAGTACTGCTTTCCCAGTACTAGATGGTGGAGTTGTTCACTGGACCTGCTAAGGAGAAGAGCTATTTAGAGGTCCTGCATAACTTGACACTCAAGCATCACATTGCAGTGCTCTGTATCAGAGCACTCATTTCTTCTTGCCATGGGAATTGGCCATGGTTGCTTTCAGGCAGTATGTGTGACTGCAGATTTTCAGTGGGAGAGGACAACTCTTTGGGAGGGGTGAAAAACCAGCACATTCTCCACCCCTTATTCCATACCATTTACGTCATGCTCAGGTTCCACACTATTGAATACATCCTCATTAATCACACACACACCCCCTTCCCATCCTTCGATATAATACACAGATATCATTCCCTTAGTCTATGGACAACCCCTGTGAAATGTCTGTAAAATGTCCATAAATGCCCACAGAATGTTCATTGAGTTCATGTAGTCTGTGACTTTGGGTTCCATCTCTTATGGTGGTCACTCAGGTCGGGAGAGGTGGTGTGTTGCGTGGAGTTACTGGGCACCAAAGCCAGCTCAGGTCAGGTCACTGCTGCACTTGCACTGCTTCTTGTAAGACTCGTCCTCCACTGGTTCGGGTGGTTCCTGCTGTAGTAATTCCTATAACATGCAACTTGAATCCCAGGTTGCAACAATTTAAAGGTATTTCCATTACAGTCTCCACCCTGGTCCCTTTGGACCAGGTTATAGGGTTTAGCATTGCAATGAATTCCTCTCCTTGCCCCTGCTCTGGCTTGGACTTATCCACAGACTGCAGCCCCTTAGGGGAGTACCTGCTCCAAGTGGAGCCTTATCTATGAGCCCCAGTCTCTCCAGGGGTACCCCTGCTGCAGCATAGACTTATCCACAGTCACTTTGAGATGCACCTGTTCCAGCATGGCCTTCTCCATGGGCCACAATGTCTTCAGAGATATACCTGCTCCAGCGTGGCCTTACTC
>NW_008824791.1:1015287-1030805 GCF_000699105.1 Pygoscelis adeliae
GCGAAAGCAAAACCCAGCCACTAACGAGCACTAGACTCTGATATACAGTAAGGCAAGCAAGTCCCGTGGCAAGCACAGAAGCCTGCCCATTAATAGCTAAACAGCAATAACAGCTGTAAATTCAATCTAGCACATTCCAATCAAATCTGTCGGTATCTTGAACCCTTCGAGCCCCATGTTGGATGCCAAAAAGGACTGTCATGGTTTAACCCCAGCTGGCAAATAAGCACCACACAGACACTTGCTCACTCCCCCTGGGGTGGGGTGGTGGAGAGAATCAGAAGGGTAAAAGAGAAAACTCGTGGGTTGAGATAAAGACAGTTTAACAGGTAAAGCAAAAGCCACGCACATCAGCAAAGCAAAGCAAGGCATTCATTCACTCCTTCCCAGTGGCAGGCAGGTGTTCAGCCATCTCCAGGAAAGCAGGGCTCCATCACATGTAACAGTGACTTGGGAAGACAAACACCATCACTCCGAACATCCTCCCTTTCCTTCTTCTTCCCCCAGCTTTATATGCTGAGCATGACGTCGTGTGGTGTGGAATATCCCTTTGGTGAGTTGGGGTCAGCTGTCCCGGCTGTGTCCCCTCCCAGCTTCTTGTGCACCCCCAGCCTGCTCACTGGTGGGCTGGTGTGAGAAGCAGAAAAGGCCTTGACGCTGTGTAAGCACTGCTCAGCAGTAACGAAAAGAACCCTGTGTTATCAACACTGTTTCCAGCACAAATCCAAAACATAGCCCCATACCAGCTACTGTGAAGAAAACTAACTCTATCCCAGCCAAAACCAGCACAGAGGGGAAAAAATACCTCCTGCAAGCTTGTGGTGGTTTGTGTGGAGCAGGCTCAGTGTTGGATGGTGAGCCTGGTGTTGATACTTAGTCTTCCTTATGGCTGATCTAAGTCTTATGTTTGTGCTTACAGGGAAGAAACCTGCTCCAAAGTGTCCTGTAGCCTGTGTGAGGGTGGGATGTGACAGTGCTGGGAAGATGCTCAGCAAGAGTGAACTTAAAGTATCCCACACCATGGTGGGTGAGTTATGAAACAATGTAAAGCCTGTTCTTTAGCGAGCAGAGCTTGTATATTCCTGATGATGGCCGAAATAGGAATATTGTGCTGTGGCAGGAAATCCTGCTAAAGCAGCAGTATGGTGTAAATGGCAGTTTTGCTGCTGACGGTTTTTGCTATGGAAAAGCTGTGCTTACTTAAAAGATTCTCATAAAGACCAAGTTATTGCTTTATGGTTCATTTCCTGTACTGTGGAAGTGATGTGCTAGCCATATTATTTTATGGAGTAATATGTAATGGTGTTAAATTTTTGGCTTTAGCAAAATAGTAAGATTTATGAAACACTGAAGTTTGTAAGTGAAGGAAAAAAAATCACAGGGAATTGCAGTAGGCAGTTTTTAAATCTCTTTGAAACTGTAATGTTCTAAAAGTTTTCATTATGACAAGGTGCCTCTCTTGATTTCCAGCTTTAAATGCCTTTTGAAGGCAAAGATAATTGTTTTTCATGCAAATCAAATGACCACGCTCACTTTGGTCTTCAAAGTGAAAGATGCGCTGACCAGTGTTAACGAGAAATGGTGCTATTAGAGTCAACAAGGAATAGTTTCTGCAATGCCGTGCTTGACTGTAGAAGAGAATAGTACAACTGTGAGCAGTAAAACAGAATTTTGCTGCTTAAGGGTTTAATTTAGCAGTTTTGGAAATCCAGATTTTGAGTTTCTCTGAAACTGGTGATGGAATTTTATTTTGTGTGTCAAATAATAATTTTAGATCTATTGTATTCCCCTTGGAAATTAATGGGAAATAAAACGGAGCATGTGCAGACCACGTTGACCATTGACACTATCAGCTGATGTTTTTCAAACTAAGCTGCACTGTATTTTTGGCACTGTTCCTTTCCTATTCTTTTTATGTTCTTTTTGGATCCTGGCTTTGTTGAAACTGGTTGGACCCTAAGCCTTTACACTTACAGGTGCAATTCCTCTTTCACTCTGCCTTCTGCAGGGCGCAGCAAGCAAAAGGATGTTTTTGTTCCATCCAGCACAAACACCAGACATAGCCTGGCCACGCATGTGTGAAGGGGAGCGGGATCTGGCATGCGAAGGAGCGCTGGCTGCCTGTGAGGCTGGCTTGTCTCTTGTAAGCATTGCAGGCATGTCCTTGGTCTGCAGTTAGTGTGGGCTTTGGTGTCAGCCAAAAGCCCCTTGAACTGGGAAAAAAGGAGTTTTTGTTTGATGCAGCAGCAAATCAAACCTCTCTGATCCTCTTGAAGAATGATGATTATGATGAGGGTGGTGAGACATAGGAACAGGCTGCCCAGAGAAGTTGTGGATGCCTCATCATTGGAAGTGTTCAAGATCAGGTTGGATGGGGCTTTGAGCAAGCTGATCTAGTGAAAGATGTCCCTGCCCACAGCAGGGGGGTTGGCTAGATGATCTTCAAAGGTCCCTTCCAACCCAAACCATTCTGTGATTCTATGATTCTATAAGAACATCTTAGGGCCTGTTCTTCAAGAGGGTGGTGGAAATAGCTGAGCAATGGCTAACCCGATTTGTTTCAGAGAGGGCTCAGGGACAGATATCAGGAGATCAGTTTTTGGAAGAGGGCAAAAAGGTTGCTGCATCTTCAGAGAAGGAACATGGGACACTTGTCACTCTCCCTCTTCCACTTGGTAAATCCGTGCTTGCTGAAGATGTGTTAATCTGCCTGTTTTCTGCCAGTCCTCTGCTGAGGGAAGCATTTTGATTGTCCCTTTTCAACACCAGAGTAGTTTACATCAGTCTTTAAAAAGCCAGTGTGAATGTGTCCTTTAATAATCAAACCTTGTAATTAAACGTTGGTGTTGTCTTGCTTGATAAGTCTAGGGAAATACGATATAATAAAACAGTGGATCAGAAAAGTGCTCTTCAAGTAGTACTCAGGGGATCACCATCCAAATGAAGGAATGCATCAGAGAGGCCTGAAGCCAGTTGGTATTTTCCCCGATGATTTGGATGATGGAACAGTGATTCATGATTAAATATATTTGATAATAGAAAATTCAGGCTAGGGGGTGGGGCTCAGGAGTTTTAGGCAACAAGCTTCTGATTCAAAACAACTGAGAGAAACTGGAAAAATGATTTGAAAATAGATTGTAGTCCAGGGAAGACAAATGTGAATTTCTGCATTGTAACAAGCAATAATCATTCAGTTGGTTACAAGGTGGGAAACAAATGGATAGGTTGCAGTTCTGCAGAAAAAGATCCAAAAATGACAGTGACTGAGACAATATATTATAGCGAAAAAGTCAGTTATTCTGCAAGGTTAGACAGACAGAGGTGACAGGACATGCAAAGGGATCCTACTCTATGTGGAGATAATAGTGGTAATTCCTCGGCAAGACCAACTGGAGGGGCTTGAAAGGAATAAGAAGAAAGACCAGGGCCCTACACCGTGAAAAGAAAGACATGGGGTTGTGTAATTTAGGGAAGGTAAGGCTGAAAGAAATCAAAGTTTTCAAATAAATGAATTGTATGGAAAGACAAAAGCAATAATCTGTTCTCTGGTCCACGGTGGCCAGAACAGGCATTAAGATGATTTTGCTGAGAGTAACAGTAGTTGGGGTAGGCAACCTGCAGAATCTCTGTTCAAACCATGTAGATCACGTCTGTCAGGGATGGCGTAGGTGCAGCTGATCCTGCCTGGGGACATGGATATGTGCTGTGAATTCATGAGGTCCCACTCGGTCTTGTGCTTCTGCAATCAAATGGTGGGGGGACCCTTAACCTGTGGTGATGCAACATTTTGGCCAGTGCTTTCTTCTGCCTTTCTTCAACCCCATGCTTCCAATTCCTGAACTTGGACTCCTCTTCTTTGCTCTGCCTGCTTGTTGACATAAATTAGGCAGCAAGTCCTTTCAGGCAGGGGCTGTGTTTACCTGCCTATTTATCTGGCATCAGTGGGGCTCCAGTTTCGACTGGAGTTTCAAGCATAAACAATAACCGTTGTCAGAGTAGATTATTCAGCGCAGAGCAATCTGAAGTCATTTGGTTATGAAAGGCTCCCCAGAGCATGAGTACTTGCTGCGACCCAGAAATGTTGGCATGAAAATCGATTACATGGTAGGATTTATGTGGCAAACTTGCAATTCTTCCTTGTGCAGACAGCACACAGTGTCATGGAGATGGCGCCTATTGTGTGAAATGTATGTGCAGCCTTCCTAAAGGGAGCACAAACTCTAGCCATGGGAAAGAGGGCTAAAGGAGCCCATTTGTCAGGAAAAGGGGCGATGAAGCTGGAGGGAGAGTCTTTGGAGTTTCTGAAGTGAGATGACATGAACAATAATTGCTGGGGAGGGAGTGAGATATAGGGGCCAAAGATGCAGGGTATGAAGCCGAGTGACTCCCTTTGGACACATCCTTTGAAGGGATGGCAGCTCTGTTGCTTGAGCGCCGATTAGATGAAGCACTGAAGAATACACAGCTGTTCAAAATGGGCCAAAAGCCCTTTTCCTCTTCCATTTCTCTGCTCTGCTGCTGTGTGCTTCTGATGAACGTTCCTGCCAAACCCTGCTTTCTTTTTGGTTGGCGGGGAAAAACCGGGCATAATTATTCATATCATCTGCCCTGTTTCAGACAGCTTTGCTCCTGTTACTGCTGCAGCCTGGCAGCAGCTGAAGGTACAGCATCTCTTGAATGGTGTCGTGGTTTAACGTCAGTTGGCAACTGAGCACCACACAGCTGATTGCTCACTCCCCGCCCCCCCAGTGGGATGGGGGAGAGAACTGGAAGAGTAAAAGTGAGAAAAACTCATGGGTTGAGATAAAAACAGTTTAATAATTGAAATAAAATAATAATAATGCAATAATAATAATAATAATATACAAAGCAAGTGATGCACAGTGCAATTGCTCACCACCCGCCGACCGATGCCCAGCCAGTCCCCGAGCCGTGGCCCCCCCCACCAGCTTTCCCCAGTTTATGTACTGAGCATGACGTCACATGGTATGGAATGTCCCTGTGGCCAGTTGGGGTCAGCTGTCCTGGCTGTGCCCCCTCCCAGCTTCTTGTGCACCTCCAGCCTTCTCAGTTGGTAGAGCATGGGAAGCTGAAAAGTCCTTGACTAGTGTGAGCACTGCTTAGCAACAACTAAAACATGGGTGTGTTATCAACATTGTTCTCATCCTAAATCAAAAACACAGCACTGTACCAGCTACTAGGAAGAAAATTAACTCTATCCCAGCCAAAACCAGGACAAATGGGGATTCCCCACCAAAGTTGTGGGAATTGTTGAGAAGGTCCCCAGCTGTTTTACCTAGTGGGTCTCTCAGAGCTGTTAAGGACAGCCACCTGGGCAGACACACTCTGGGGGCGCTATGCAAAAAATTCTTAGAACAAAATTTTTTATTTCTCTAAAAATAGTTTTAAAATGCAAAATTTGTGCTTCAAAAAAAAAAAAGAAAAAAAAAGCCAACCAAATCCCTCAAAATGGCTAAAGGTCTCAATGGGACTGTGTTAAGTCTTAATCTGAAATGATAAATCTGCCCCAAAGACTAAATGCAGGAGTATAGCTCTGAAGATGATCAAAGCCACTCTTCCAGTGCATTTTAACTGGCACAGCAAGGGAATTTCCTAGCAAGTCATTATTAGTATGTGAAAGTGCAACGTGTTAAATATCTACAAAGTATGCTCAGAGCAACGAAACTGTCATCTTAATTTCTGCTTTGGACAAGTTTCAAAAATACAGAGCTAGCGAAATAAAGCATCAAGGAGATGTGCCTGTCCAGCATCCACGTCTCCAGCCGTGGCAAATACACAATTCTTGAGACTACAGCAAAGAAACCACTAACAGAGCTATGAACTTGTGTGATAGTTTCATATGCAGTGAGACACAGTTTCTCTCCTAATCCATATGGTGATCAGTTTAAACCATGAAGTGTGAAATGTGATTACCCTTGTCCAGTGTTTGAATTAGGGGGCTGTAAGGAAAGGCTCATTGCTCTGGCTTGCATGAGGGAGGGGAAAACAGGCACAAAGACCAAGAGCTGCTTCTGCATATCTCTGTGAGGCAGGGCAGAAATAGAGTCCTCTTCCATTTACTCGCTGAGATTTAAGTATGATGAAATAGAAGCGTTAAAATTCTCTCAGGAGGGGGTTAATATGGATCTTCGGTATGGACAACAGCTGCTATGGAGGACAAATGAATGATATGTTAGTCTTTCCCCACAAATTGGCAATCAATTCTTGGGAAAAGCAAGACATTTGGAAATGAACATTTAGCTAGTGCCAGGCTTTGTGCAGGTCATAACCACTTATGCCATAGATATGGTCACAGTCTTATCTTAGCTTTACCTGAACATCTGTTAGTTGGCACAAAAGTCAGAGTGCAGCTGCCTGTGAATTAACCTGCATTTGCAGATTGGTTTTTTTCCCCTGGTAACCTCATCCATTTTGAGTGGGCCTGCTGGTTATATTAGGAGAGAAGTTGACGGGAACCTTTGTTTCATTTTTCAACAGTTGACAAGATACTGTGTCTGCTTTGGCACAGTTGTGACACTGCTGTATCTGAGTAGGAGCAGTGATGTGGAAAGACTACCACTTCTGTCTGCTGTAGAACAGAATTGGGGATGCCTTATGGTATTGCTTTGAACTGACAAATAGGTGTCAGTTTTGCCGAAAAAAAGCATTTTACGCCATGTCTAGATGAAGCGGATACAGGTGTGTCTACAGAAATACAGAAAATAGTACTGACAATGGGCTTCAGTTTGCAATGCACTGACTTGGAGCCCGTTCCCCTACCCTGCCCTGAAAGGTTTCTAGTGCTAATTAATAGAAAACCTGGTGTGCTTTGCTGTTGATCTAACACTGGTACTTTTCACACCACGAGACTGGGAAAATCACTTTGGGGTTGGATAACCTTTCTTTTGAGTCTGTGCTGCCATTTGAGTTGTTAGCTTCATAGAGAAGCCACAATATTCACTAATCTGTGTATGTCAGGCTAGAATGTGTATATAAGAACAGCTGAAAACTAGTGGTGGTTGTCATTGAATTTCACCAAGTGAAATTTCCTGTTGCTTCTTCACTTGCTTTGCTTTTCTAGACTGAATTTCCATGTTATCTAACCAGTTATGGTAGCTTTCTAGAGTCAGAGGAGTCGCTGCCCTGCTCTGGAAGCAGCTGTGTGAAATGTTTTGATTTTAAAAGTGTGGTTTCATCTTAGTGCACTGGCAGCCTGCGATTGCCTTTAGAGAGACAAATCCCATAAATACCAACATTCATAGCGCTGTCTGCTGTAATTGGCTGCTTGCAAGCATTTGACTCTGCTTGCAGTTGCTTGGGCTTGGACATGTTAGAATATTCATGAGATATCGATGGTCCGTATCAAAGGAAAAAAATCCATTTTGCTAGCCAAGCCTGGAAGCTAGACTTAAAGAAATCCACACAGTACAAAAAAAAATCTCAGCTTTAGTTTGGTGGGCTGCTAATATGTGGTTGGTCTATCTGAGGACAGAATGGTGTTCTCCACCTGCCTATAAAATGCTACACAACAAATACATTAGAGTAGTAAAGACTAATAGTCTTTACTAAAGACTAATAGTCTTTACTCTTATTCTTTCTCAGAGACTTTCCACTGGCCTTTGAAAACAAACTTATTTTTATCTTTTCAATATTCACTTCACGCAAGCTATTGTGTAGACTATTGGCAAGCTACCTACAGAAAGATTCCCTTATGGTTGTATGTTGCCCTTTTCTATCACATTATTGACGTATTAATAACTTTTCAAGCATAAGTCTGTGCACTGAGATGTTTCAGGGCTTTTTTTCCCAGTCTGCTGTGTCCTTGAGGAAATTCGGGAGGGATGCTGGAGAGCTGTCATCACACTGGGCGAGTCTCACCACTGAGCGCAGGGATTTTCCCTCATGAGCTGAAGCCTCCGACCTGCCTCCTTGACCCAATTCAGTGGCTTTGCTGCTCAAAAAGAAAAAGCAGTGGAGGAAACGGGGTGGCTTCAGCTTCAGGCTGGGTGCCAGGAGAGGTGGGGAGATCCCTGTGTTTGGCCCACTGTGGGTTCGGCTGGGGTTCTGGGGTGCCTTTAGCGAGCCCCCTATTAAGCAGCAACAGCTTTTGTCATTCACACCCTGTCCTAGGCTTGAACTGCCAGCATGTAACTGCAAGGCTGTGGATCCCACATCAGTTAGGCAGTATTTAAAAGGTCCATTATTTATTATAGAATAAGCAAGTACAGATAGGAATGACATAGCTTGAGCTATGAATCACATCTGACTCACATTAAAGGTTACAAGTCCAATTCTACTTTCATCTGTATTAAGTGCTGTTCTGCTATTGGTGCTAATACATGCAAAAACAGGCGTTAGTACAAGAAAGCTTTTAATATGAAGTATTCATCTTATCTCATTTCAGACTAGGTATTTCAAGTGTGTCATCACTTGTATTTAACAGTTGTCAAAACAGTTGAATACGGGAGAGGCGTTGTTTCTCATCAGCAAACTTTGCAGCCTGCCTGACTTCAGATAATAAATCCCTTCGTAGCATAAAATGTTTTCCTATGGAGAAACCAGTTATTAACTTTTGCCTTCATCGAAGTTTTAATAATATGCTGCATACAGGAGATAGCTGTGGTTTGGATCGGAGAGAGATGAGAAGAAATGTAGCAATTTATATTTACATATTAGGCAATATGTCTGGATGATGTGGGATGTGAGAGAATTAATTATGTAGAGCTGCAGTGACAGCTGAAAAATGAAGCATACAAATACGGACCTATCTTTTGACTGTTGCTAGTGCTGGCCACCACAAATAATAGTGACTATGAAGTTGGCCCTGCTTGGTTAGTTCATTATTTCAAATTAACTCTAATTTCCTCCAGATGTATGTGGCATTAGTCATTTTGGTACGGTATATATAGTTTGCTTAATATTTTTTGGATTATTTGCTATTCTTACTCTGGGCTTGGTTTAGTAATCCTGATGATGCTATTTCTATTCCCCCACTACATGACTGAAACATGCTGGAGAGAGCATTAAGGGAAGAAAGGAAATGCACTTGGGCATTCTAAATTTCATAATTTTATTAATATTGATCAGTGTTTTAGGAGCTACAAACACTTTTACAAATACTTGGCAATCTCCAAATATTTGCAAGCAATTAATATTCTGGTCTGGTAAATGAACACAAACTAAGCTATGGGTTTAAGTTTTTTTTAAAGTTGTGCTTTATTTTCAGCTTTCTTTTCTGCTCCCATGCTACTGCATTTGATGAAATTGCCTCCAGCCACAGGGGTTTGTGTTTATTGCAGGGTATCATCTTCCACAGGAAGTTAAAAGCCTTTGGGTTCATGAGGCAGGGAACTCTCTGGCTGCATTGCTGTACAGCACTTCGCTCTAGTGGTCTCTACCATAAGCAAGGCCATGCTCACAACTGCTTCGCTGGCTTCTTTTCTTTTTTGTTGCTGTTACATGAACTCAACTTAGTGCAAGAAATGCATTTTTTGGCATTGGCGGTCACTTTTACGGTCCTTGTGCCTACTGGCTGGTGCACAAAGCACAGGAAGCTCCTGACCAAGTGCCTCCAGGCAGCTCTGACACCTAGTATCAGCAAGCACCGCCTTCCCACATAAATCCTTTATCTTCCTGCTGGAACTCCCTCTGCTCTCCACCATCTCCTAATTGTTCATCGCTGATGCTAGATCTTCACTTAGAAGCATGGTTCCCAAAATTAGTTTACACCAATATTGTCACTGGTAACAGCAGCAGCTGGCAGCAGCTCTGGGCTCTGCGCTTTGTGCGTGAGCAAAAAGAGATGGTCATCGGTTCAGGCAGTGTTTCGGTAAGATGTGAAGTATCTGGCATGCAACTTATCTGGGAAACCCTAATTAAGACCGTTCAGGTCCTGCAGCATTGGTCATCTGTGGCTGGTTGTAGAGAGTTGAGGAGATGTCATGGACCTACCCCTAGAGCCTCAGCTCTGAGCTCTCACTCTTGGTGCCAGACCTCAAAATACTCTCCGCTTTTCTTGAATCCTTGAAAAAAGTTAAGAAACAAGTGACATCTGTCTTGCACATCCCTTCTTGGCATGCAAGTAATGGATCTAATGACTACCAAAGGAGACTTTAAGAGTGGAACAGGCAACAGAGAGGAACAGGATCAAAACTTTGCAAGAATTTTAACTGTGTAGCTTCTTGGGATGTTTGTTTCATTTGTGTGGCTTTTAAAATTTAGGGTTAATTATTTGAAATACAAGCTAAGCGGGATATAGAAGTCCCTAAGTAGCCTTTGGAAATCAAAACCGTTTTAGTTAGGCCCCGCTAACCTGGGGAGGAAAATACAGCTTTATAATATCAGGCAACAAAATGAAACTTTACCCTAGCTGAGACCTCCTTGGATATTTGTACAACTTTGCACGAAGTTTTAGAAATGTCTGATGTACGTGAGCATAATAAATCTCCTGCTGTGTCTCAGCTGCAGGCAAATGGCTCTATCTCTGAATGGTCCATGCAAATGGTTTGCTATACTTGAGGGGCAAATTGTATAATTAGGCAACTAATAGTAAAAACTTCGCTCTTCCCCACTGGAGTGCAACATATTCAGCTGAATGTATTGCTCATTTGCTCCTTGAAGTTCTTTTTTGCTTCTTAACCAGTCAGCACTTGTTGAGTAATCTTTTTTTCATATAAGAAAAACAGCTCTGATTGCAGAGTCACTGCTTTCTGTAGTCCCATACTGAATACATCTCAGACTCATTTCTCCTTTTGGGCCTACGTGTAGAGGAGTCATCAATACAAGATACTTCGCAATTACCTCTGCTTGTTCAGAGAAGGCAATTAAGCATGTGATTCTTCGTCTTGTAAAGCGATGCTTTGTCTTAATGGATCATTTTGCAAACAAATTCTGATGATCCATTGAGCACATGGGTTAAAGTGCCGCAGTCTCATGCTGAATACTGCTGCAGCCACAGGTGGTAAATAAGGCAAAGGGATATATATGCAGTAGCAGTCTTTCCGTGAGGGTATATGATGTGGTTGAGGGAGAAAATTATTAACACAGGGGAAAAAAGTAATCTTCTATCCCTCACAGGGCCAGTGGTATCCAGAAGTAATTACATCACCGTCTCAATCTTTCCAGTGTCATCAGTTTTGATAATTATGTATGTGCCTGTCTCTAATAAGCAGTAGAACTTACCTAAACTGGAGTATATCTTTTGGCAAGACATTACTTCTGCTTGGAAAGGATTATGTGTGTTTGCGGACTCATTTGGCATAGGTACGTGATTATTTTACTTTGTTAGATGGTATTTGAAGATGGTTTTCCGAGACGATTTGGTTTGTGGGCTTAAACAGCCCCGCGACTGGCACAGGAGTAAATAGACTGGAGGAGGATGTTTAATCTGTCATCATTTGTCATTAGTAAAGCAAAATCTAAAGAAAAGAGTGAGGATGGACTCTAGTATGGCTGAATTCAGTCTCATACTGCAAGCTATTGCCTGTTCACGCTGTCTAGCTTGGGCTTCTCTGGTACCTATCAGAAGTTGAGATCCCCAATGTGTGCGAGCAGGACCTCTGCCCAGTGCCTCCCAGCCTCTAGGGACGGCTGCTTCTGATCGGTTAAAACATACATGTATCAGTCATGATTAAAGAGCCAGTCAGAAAAGCAGTCTTTTCAATTTTATAAGGACTTAAAATACACCTGCGTAAAGCCTGTAGCCGATTTAGGGTTTGAATCAACAGGAACATTCCTTAGGCTATTTCTGCTGGCAGATGATTTTTGCATAGGAACAGTTCTTAAGCTTATACAAGATCTGTTCTCAATTTTAAATCTCATTCTTTATTTTAGCTAGCTTTAAACGCTGACACTTCTAACATATTTATCTTCTTCATCCAAACCATCTCACTCTGCATCGTTACCTTCTCTGCACCTCCAGAAGATATTCCTGATTTTTTTCAACGTGTCTGACCATATTGCTTGGATTCCTGGTTGATGTCAGTGAACATGGGCAGTGCTGGTATACTGGGGGAATACAAAGGGGGCGGCTGAGTGCCCCCTGCCACCCCGGCTTACAGCAGGGATGGCCTAGGGGCCTGGAACTGGGAGAAGACACCACAGGCATGCTCACACCCATGTCTGTGCCTGGCTTCTCTGCATCCATGCAGCTCCTCTGGCATTTTGAAGGATGTGGGCATGCAAGAGATGTCTGCAAGGATGGGAAGGTAGAACAGACATGTGGTGGGAGAGGCTGAGACACCCAGTAAATCCCTGCACACATTGGATGCTGTGAAGGTCAATGACTACACTCCTGAAGGCGAATGTCAGTTGGCCAGAAAATCCAGGACGTGGGCTGGATGTGTGCAGGGGTTTTATATTGTCCAAATGAGTTCCTAGGGCACTTGGCCCACCTAAATGGTTGGACAAGGCAGGGAAAATCTTCCCTCCGGCAGGCAGCTTGGATCAGGAGCATTGCTTTAGTGAAGGGCAGGGCTGTTCCCTTCATCTTAGACGTGATGGCCAGTCAGCAGCTGTTGCAGCAGCTGGTTAGGGGTGAGTACTCTCACGGCAGCCAGCAGTCCCACGGGGCTCACACATAGGGTTCAGGCCATTGCTGTCCCAGGCAACCTGTGCCATGAATAATCTGCAGAGCAGGCCACCTCATGCTGTTGCTTCCCCCAGGAAATTAAAAGTCCCCTTGGACCCGAGCTGCCCCTGTCCTGTGGCATGGCACGGTCAGACAGGTATCTGGCAGCTCACGAAGGAAGCAAAACCCCATTCTCATGACATGGCTCCCAGATACTCTGTTGTCCCTTCTCCAAAGGTTTATTGGTGTCACTGTTTGCTTATAGATCTGTGATGTGAAAGATTAAGAGGAGACTGGTCTTGTAATGTAACCTCCTGCAGTCGGTCCCTAAGTTAGATGCTGCAACTACCCCCATCCTTCCCCTGGCAGTGAAAACAGCTGTTTAAAGTTTACTTTGAGCATTGTGACCTAAGCCTGCATGTGGGTCATGGGTGACCCACAATGACCACTGCTGAAGGCACAGGCTGACATTGCATGACATGATTTTCCAAAGTGACTACTGGCATTGTCTTCTTAGTTTTAAGACACCATGCGGGATCTGGGTTTTCAGAGGACAAGTCCTCAGTGCTGTCTGAAAACTGAAGCCTTCTGAGCTGCTCTGCATGCTGTATATGCAGGATCGGAGAGATCCAAACTCACAGTTACTTTAGAAAATATAGACTGGAATATTTCAAAATGAATTCTTCATCTTTTAATTTCTGGGAGTAATTCTGTTGACATCACTGCTGACATAGAAATTGTCAGTCTTTCAGTTTCATTACTGTCGCTGTGGGTACCATAGCAATGGGAGCGTTGTAATACTTCCAACTTTTATAATGCAAAGAAAATCTCAACCTTTTTTAAAAGACTTGTTTGCTCTGGTTGAATTCAGAGAAAATTCTAGCCTTTGCTTTTGTTTGGTTTGGGTATCAAAATCAGAAGTTTGGTTAAATGGTGACTTTTTGCAATCTTTTTCTTCAAATCTAGATTGTTTCTTGCATATCAGAAATCAAAAACTAAGTGAAGTGTAGCAAGACTTTAAAATATTAGCTTTTCCAGATGTGACACTTGAGCACAGGATGTTCAAAGAAAAGGCTCTTGGCTTTCTACCAAGATGTCAAAGACATTCAGGATGAATTTTGTTAATTGCCAAAGACTAAATGGAAAAAGAAAACATTTTGTGTAGAGGTAGAAAATTATTCTGACTCTTTTCCATTACACTGATTATAAGGTCTAAGTTCCCTGCTCAGACTGATACAGATCCATAATAATTCTTCTGAAATCAATACCCAACCTGTATTTACACTGCTGTTCAGGCAAGTGAGCTGAATATTGCTCGGGTACTTTCTGCAACTCCGATAAAAGACTGCAGTTCTTTTAGACAAATCACCTCAGATTAAGCTTTTAAAAGGATTACATTAGTCTTAAAATGTATGTTATTGGTTCATCATTTCAAATTGCAAGTACGGACCAGTCTGTTTGTGGAAAGTAAAGCCATGTTTTAATTGATACTGGTTACATCCTGCTAAAATATTTTCTGAAGCTTAACAGTAAGTGGAAACCTATGTTTAAAAAACCAAAAAGCTGCTTATTGGAGAGGCATGGATGCATCATATACCATTAATTAAATTTGTTTTAACAGCCTAGTTGCAGGCATGGAGCATTAGAAGTAGGAACCAATGAAAGGGAAGACTTTAATTAAAAATGGTAATGGCAAAGTCTTATTTTGGATTAATCTCTAAAAGGACAACCTGCTAGTTAAAACCAAATAGAAACACCTGCTATTCTTTTACTCTAAAAAAAACAACAACCAAAACAAAACAAAAAAACCCCTGAAAAAACAAAATCCAAATAACAAAAAAAACCAACCCAAAAACCTGGTAAAATATTGGATGATTCTCCCATTACAATCCTTACAATGGTTCCTAGAAAATGGCAGTTATTTGCTTCAAATAAGTCCCTGATTGCACATATTATCACTTTACCAATATTTCCCAGACCCAGCAGGATACACCTTGAGCTCATGTCCTGAGATAAAAGATAGCATTTAAAATTCACCTAAACCACATGGGATGTCAGCTCTTGCAAACTGAAAGTACCCTGTCGCTGTTAACGTTTCTCTGGGGCCAGTCCTTCGTGGCAGAAGCCCTGCTTGGTCGTTTGCCCCTTTCTGAGCAGCAGCACAGCTGTTTGGGTGGCGTGCATCAATGCTGTTTATCCGAATGGTTCCTACTTAAAGATAATAAAAATCAGAGAGCTTTGCTGCTGGAGATACTAATATGGAACTGCATCATTCTGAAATGTGACTCTAATGGACCCTGCATGAGCTAGGCAGTGTTAAAATGTCATTAATTTGCCTTCTAGAAAGTGAATCTAAAAAATTTCCATGGCTTGCTTTTCTTTCTAATAGCATGCATTCATAGTCCATCAAGAGGAGCACACAAAACTAACTTGTTGGTCCTTCTGCTCTTTTGTATTTGGCCTAAAATGGTTTATCAAATTTGATCTGAATTTGTGCTTTTAGTTCCCACAAACCTGTGTATTTCTGCAAATAAATTTGTCATTCTATTACACTAATACTCATTTCTATTGCTAATACTGAGTAAGAAAAGGATTTTATTTGTGCATCAAATTTCATGAAGCAGGAGTGCAGAGCATGCTCCGGGGTTAAATTATTAAATCTAGTGTATAATACAAATGGCAGAAATAGCAAGGTAAAGCAATTAATATATGGTATTTATCGTATGTTAAACAAGAAAAAGACTTCAGTCACGATTAATACAGAAGAAATGATAGTACTGAGTAAAGAAAGAGATAGAGAAATGTTTCTATTGGCCAGTGAAGCTCATTACACCTTCATTTCAAAATCACAGTACTTCTGGGACTTTGTGTTTTGACCTCTTCTTGTGGCACTGAGTCTGGGAACGTGTGAAGTGGAGAACTTCTGTGAGCCTGGTTTGCTATAAGCATT
>NW_008824791.1:1030838-1032726 GCF_000699105.1 Pygoscelis adeliae
TCTCTTCTGCTTGCTGTTTTCTGCAGCAAAAATAGTGGGGTGTTTGTTAAAACTGGGATCTGAAAGCAAAAAGCTGATAGGACTCATACTGGTCACTGGCTGTCATTGGGTCTTGAGAAGCCAAAATATGCCACTTAAAATTGTAAATATGCACACTGTAAATTAAATTCTACAATTATGATGAAAAACTCTGGTATGAGGAAGAAATATATCTTAGTCTTCCCCATTAAGGTCCAGGTAACTATTTGCAGCAAGATGAGCGGAGCACCTGGTATCTTGTAGGGTGAACTCTAAGACATTGCTTATAGTTTTAATTTTGGTATAATTTCACCTGGGGCCAGCATATAATATGTTGATAATGTGGTAATTCATAACAACTTTCAGAGCGGGGAATGCACATTTATGGGCACGTTCATCTTGCATTGTGAATAGATGGCTGGCTTTTTTGAATGACTGAGGTGACAGCACCTTCTTAGGACGTGTTGAGCAAAGGATGCTCAATTTTTTCATTATTATTACCTCACTGCTATTGTGTTACTGTTGAATCTGATTAAAACTTAAAAAGAAAAGAAAACAAAACAAAACAAATGTCTGTGGAATAGGTCATGGTGGGAGATGAAACCAAGTAACTGACAAATCAGCAGCTGGCATAGTCTTAAGACTTACTACCTATGGCTCCTGGTGCCCCAAAACTCATCTTTGGAAGGAACGAGTAAGGTCTTTCAGTGAAGTTGTGCTGGTTTCCCTGGGTCCTACAGGCTTGAGAGCTTCTGGAAATGTTTCCTGTCTTGGTGCTGTTTGGGTGCCTGTTACTCATGATTAGGTTTCCAGACCACTTTGTCATCATTCATGTTTTGGAGATATCTGAGAATAAAAAGCATGTACCTCATCTTTTGTTTTTCTCTTGAAGTGTTTTTATAGAAACTGAACAAGCCTGCTTTTCATTTTTAGCTATGGAAGAAGCTGGACTTCTCTGCAGGACAAAATGGGATATCATGAGAAATGGCATGTTTTAGTATTTGCTTGTTTTACACTAGATAAAGATGTCAGATATCGCTTGTTTTCATTTAGAAGCCTCCTTTGGTTAGAGCCACCCTTGTTTCAGTGTGGACTTTACACAGCAACTTACTGCATGAAATTAATTCATTTACAGTACACAGTTTGTATTAAGCCTGCACAGAATTTACAGCTTCAGGTAGATTTTCATGTTTTAACAGTTTTTAATCTGAATCTTCAAAGATTCTTTCATAGAATCATAGAATCATTAAGGTTGGAAGAGACCTCTAAGATCATCAAGTCCAACCATCAACCCAACACCACCATGTCCACTAAACCATGTCCCTAAGCGCCTCATCTACACGTCTTTTAAATACCTCCAGGGATGGGGACTCACCCACTTCCCTGGGCAGCCTGTTCCAATGTTTAACCACTCTTTCAGTAAAGACATTTTTCCTCACATCCAATCTAAACCTCCCCTGGCGCAACTTGAGGCCATTTCCTCTCGTCCTTTCGCCAGTTACTTGGGAGAAGAGACGGCCACCCACCTCGCTACAACCTCCTTTCAGGTAGTTGTAGAGAGCAATGAGGTCTCCCCTCAGCCTCCTTTTCTCCAGGCTAAACAACCCCAGCTCCCTCAGCCGCTCCTCATAAGGCTTGTTCTCCAGACCCCTCACCAGCCTCGTTGCCCTTCTCTGGACACGTTCCAACATCTCAACATCCTTCTTGTAGTGAGGGGCCCAAAACTGAACACAGTATTCGAGGGGCGGCCGCACCAGTGCTGAGTACAGGGGCACTATCACTTCCCTGCTCCTGCTGGCCACACTATTTCTGATACAGGCCAGGATGCCGTTGGCCTTCTTGGCCGCCTGGGCACACTGTCGGCTCATGT
>NW_008824791.1:1033556-1035906 GCF_000699105.1 Pygoscelis adeliae
TCTCTCAGCACTCTTGGGTGGATCCCATCTGGCCCCATAGACCTGTGAGCATCCAGGTGGCGTAGCAGGTCGTTGACCGCTTCCTCTTGGATTATGGGGGGTTCATCCTGCTCGCCATCCCTGTCCTCCAGCTCAGGGGGCCAAGTACCCTGAGGATAACCGGTCTGCCTGCCTCTTTGACCTAGGCAGTCTTTCTTTCTTCTCCTCTTCTTTATATTCAGTCCAGTTTTCATTCCATTCACCTCACCGCCTCACACAGATCCTAAAACACATACTATTCTTATTCACCTTGGGCTGTAATTTCTGTGTCTGTGTGGGTTTTTTTTCTCTACCCCCAGCCAGGAAACAAAAAACAGGCTGTGCTTTTAAAGGCAGGAAAGTAGCTTTAAATATCCTGATGGCAGAGATGTGAGATCTTCTTTTTTTTTCTTTAAAAAAAACCCCAAACACAACACATTATTTTCTTGAAGAATCTCCAAATTTGTAGCTTTGTGAAATGTTTATTTTAGAGTGCCTTTCTGATTCTAAAAGTGAAGCTTCTTCTAACAACACAAGCAGGACTTCCTTTTCTCCTCTCGTCCCCCTGCCTTTCCGGGGCCTTAAAAATAGCATTTTTCCTGTAGAATAAATAACTTCACCAAAATAGATATATAAACCCGCTGTAAAACTCCGTCTGTTTATAGCTGAAGTCCAACTGCTATTTTGCAGCTGGTCTCTGTAGTTTATGCTGAACCTCACAGAAGGTTGTTAGCTTCTCCGAGATCTTTGTTTTGCACATCAGCTCCTTTTGAATGAGAAATCAGTCTTGTTCCTGGCCTTTCTTAATGCTCATTTCTACAAGCAATAGGTACAGGAAGGCTCAATAAAAACAGCTGGGGCTTTGCTAAGGCTTGCAAACCATTCACCACATACACTTGCCTAATTGGAAGCTGCACCAGAGGCAGGAGCTGGTGTGAGGGCTGGGTGCAGCTCTGGCAGCCATCGAGGGAAGTAGAGGAAGGTGATGACCAACGTGATTGCGTGACAGGCTGCCCCCGCGGTGGTCCCCGGGAAGGTGGTGTGAGTCCTGCCAGCACGCCTCTGCTGCTTCCCTGCCCTTGAACAGCAAAGGAAATAGTTAAAATTAGGGCGAGCCAGAGGTTGGAAATCGCATGAGACGAGAGAGACATGTGTGGCACTTGTCCGTGGTGTAACATCCTTGAGGCGCATGTGTCCCTAGGCTGTGTCTCGTGCGGTGAAGGTCATTAACCATGTGCTCGGTAATGGAGTCCATAGAGTATCAGTAGCTCAGTACCAGACTTCCTTTGCAGCCTATTATTTAACTCATTTGAGACAGGTAGCTTAAGCCCAGGTAATGATGCTTGTGTTGCATGGTCTCATTTCGCTACAGAGCATGCAGAAGGGTTCAGCCAAACAGAGCTGGTCCCCTGAAGACTCCTCACCTGTGAACAGAGCTAGGGCCTTGCAGTGCTGAAATAATACAAACCAAGCAAAAGCTCCATGTAATTATCATTATTCCTGCTCTACTAAGCTATGTTGCTTTGTTTTTTGCATTTTTGAGCTGGGGGAAGAGAGACAGAGAAAAGATTTAATGAAGTAATCTGTGCAGGACCTTTTGTGGGTGAGTTCAGCACAAAGCTAGCACCTTCATTTCATAATAAACTGTAATTTCCAAGCAATAGGTCATGGTCATAAAAGGTTCATGATCCTGGAGGTGATGTTATGCACCTAGAAGCATGAATAAGAAACATATTTACAAAGCAAAAATTTTGGGAAGCAGCCCTCTCTTTTTGTCTGACCACAAGAAAGCAAAGTGTGGAGGCAACTGGAAGATTATGTTGCTGTTCCAGTTCAGGTGGTGTTGTCAGAATATGCAAGACCTAACAAGATTAGAGCAGTTTTGCCCTTTAATTTGAACAGATGCAAGTTGGAGTCACTGGTAGATTTGCATTATAACTCTGGTTCAACCCTGAGTCATGGGATTATTTCATTCTGCTATATTCATTTTTGATGAACCACTTTGCTCCTTTTTTTGTGAGGGTGGGTTGAACACACGCTAATTCCTCAATGAAATACTTCTCCCTTGTTGAAACTTGAATGGGATATTTTCCAGAGTGCAAGATCAGAAACCACCCTTCATGCAATAGCTGTGCCAGAAATGGCTTACCAGGAAAGCAGATTGCCTAGGGGTGGGTAACATTCATGAAATGGGCAAGGGGAGGCTTTTCAAGGAGTATATATATTTTGATGTTTCTTGTCTTGTGACATTAATTTTTTTGCACCGAATCAAGTAAGATGTCACACATTTCTTTGATCCAAGTTGGTAAAATTCCCAGCTCTTGCTCAAGCA
>NW_008824791.1:1036019-1054476 GCF_000699105.1 Pygoscelis adeliae
TCATAGAAAAAGTGGTTATTCAGATCATGGCTTTCCTAGTTGTGAACAGCAGATGCGATCGTATCTACCTGACTGCTAAAGCAAGTCCAGGACCAGGTAGGGACTTTGTGGATTTTTACAGGAACCCACGTGTTCAGATGCCTACAAGGCGAAATGGGCAGGAGTGCAGGAGCGCAGCACCTACCTCACCCCAGCTGAGCAGCAGGCCCGGGGCATTTGCAAAGAATGAGTCATCTGTGCAGTTCCAGATTGCAGTTGCTACAGCATCGTAGGAAAGCACTAAATTGGAGCTTAAAAACGAGGGGAAGGGACAAACTCAGTGCAGAAAGAAACTACAAGCTAGCTGAAGGATGCAAAGAGGTTTTTAAGAGAGACCTGTAAGATTTTCTTGTAACTCCAAGCCTTTAATGAAGAGAAGCATTTGTCCCAGGATGGAAAACAAGATACAGCTACATGTATAGTCAAGCTAGGCTTGACTGTGGTTGCTAACGTAAATGGAGAATGGATTTTTTTTCAAGTCAGTGTATTTAAACCAGAGTTAAAATGTCTGAAGAAAAAAGACCATCCTAGCCTAGCACTGATTTTCCTTTTACATTTTACCTACATTTAAATCTGTTTTGCTTTTCCCCCTAGAAATCCGATCCTCCCCAAAGTAGACTATGTAGCTATAGGAGCAAGACTGCACTGCTCTTGGAAAAATCTGCATGCCTTTGTGCTTAGATGTCCTTGCTTTTGCATCTGAGCTGAGCCCCTGACAATTGAAAATATTTAAAGAAGGAAAACTAAACCCTAATAAATGTGAAAGGCATTTGTACAAAAACACAAGCCTTCTTCCCTCCGTCTTAATTGAAATACCTTAAAAGGCTTGCATAGGCTATACAAATAAATAAAACTACTTGTTCCCGCTATGCTCTTCTGTGCCAGTTTTGAATGTCTTTGTTTCTATTTTTGTCTCCTTATTCTTTACCCTAATAAAGATCCGTAAGTAATATTGCTGTCTGTGTCTAAGCTCAGCAGCTACGTGGTCACATCTCCTCCGTATCATTTTTCCAGTGAACTTTCAGTTCCTTATCCTTTACTTGGAATAAAATCAAGCACTCTGTTAATGGCCAGAAGCCTGCAGCGGGAGAGCCGTACCACAGCTCATCTGGACCTGTGGATGCAATAGGTGAAATGCTATCAGTCTCCTGGAACACTGATGAGTATCTTTAAAGTCACTGTCCTATAATAGCAACTTAGTTTAAGAGCAGAAAAAGTGCTGATCTGCTTTACGACTTCTCAAGACCTGTTTTCGCCATGTAAAGTCAATTGGCTGTAAGCTGTGGACCCAGCTTGGCTTCAAAGTGTGCCTGGCTCTTCATTCACAAACTAAATGCTCTAGAGAGCTGCCAAATTGGGGAGATTATTCTGTCTCGTTTTCTGGCAAGCTGCCACTGCGTGTATCACTTCATTTATATGCTAATTGAGGCCAAGCCTCCAAATAGACTCCATACAATATCAGTGTGACTTGGCTCCGTCTGGATGGTTATTCTGCCTTCCAGCAGCCTCAGTGTGTGTGCTCTGAGCCGGACAGGGTTTAGTATGTCTTCATCAATGAAGCCCTGCGTCCTGACCCCAGCTTTCAGAAAGTGACGATTAAACTCGAGGAGTGCGGGTCACTCGCACCAAGGATTACCACGTCGCTGTGAAGGTGAGCTCACGCCATTTCTTGACTGGGACTCTCCACATTTCAGCTCTGAGGAGATGCTGATACTTCTTAGGCCAGCTGGCCTAATAAGAGGTAGCAGAGGGCACAGCTAATTATAGGGACAACGTGTTGACAAGCCAGCTAGGTAGAACAGCCGGTTTTGTTTTCTCCTCTCCTCTGCCAGCTTGTGCATGACTGAATGGCAAAAGCTCACTCTCCTCTAGACTGCCCATTTTTAAAGCGTAGTAAGGATCCATGCTTTGTCAGCCATTCCTTGAGGAGCACTGTATTGTTATAGAAAGACAAGGTACAAATATATGCATTCAGGGCTACTTTAAAATAGATATGTATTAAGGGCTCCATTTGATTGTTTAGGATGTTATGAATTTCAAAAGCCAAGGATGAACTATTCAGTAAATGGGTGCATGCCTCACGCTGAATTTTATGGGGTGTTTCACTGAAGGCTACTGGACTTAGGTTAGGAAATGCACATGCTCATGATACAAATCCTTTGAACCTTTTCAGAGGGAAGTATTAGTACCTCATGCTTTAAAGCAGAGACGTGACATTGGCTTACAACCGTATTTTACCATTAACCCCAGGGATTAGAGGTCCGTACTAAGTTCTGAAGTTTCTATGTGATATCGTTTCCACACTTTTTTAAACTTTCTTTTAGAAACATATCAAGGTGTGTTTTTAAAATCTTGTTAAAAGACAACTGAGCACTTGAAAGAAAATTCCCAGCTGGCAGTCACCTGTGCGAAACCTTTGTGGGTCTGCACTGCAGCACGAGCCATTACAGACAACAGCAGGTCAGGCATGGGAACACTGAGTTGCAATGTGCCTAACTTTTAAAAACCAGGGCTTGTACTGCAATTCCCAGTCCCAGTCCAGGTGCCCAAAAAGGGGCTTCATAGCCTACTGGAGAGAGCAAACGGCCAAGGAAAGGCTGTTGACAAGAACAAAAAAGTGTCAAAAATTCCTGTGCTCTCCCAGGCTCACAGCTTTGAAATAAGAGATTATTTGAAATCATTATTCGTGGCTTGGGCTCAGGCACCTGCATTGTCTCTTTATACACGGGGGATTTGCTGTTCTCTTCTGAGTTGTGGCAGTGCCCACCTCTTG
This sequence comes from Pygoscelis adeliae, assembly GCF_000699105.1. Classification (NCBI taxonomy): domain Eukaryota; kingdom Metazoa; phylum Chordata; class Aves; order Sphenisciformes; family Spheniscidae; genus Pygoscelis; species Pygoscelis adeliae. Next base: position 1,038,832 of record NW_008824791.1, read on the forward strand.
TCTGGGAAGCGAGGAGTATGAATTCAGCATGAGCTTCCTCCCCTGCCTGAGGCAGCTCAAATTTATACCTCGTGTGCAGGATAATTGGCTTATCCAGTGAACGAATTGGCACAGAGACAGTCTCCACCTCACCTGTGGATGAGGAGTCATGATCTGGCCAGGAAAGGAAGGAAGGCTCATCAAGCCGCAGAGAAAAAAGCAAGAGGTAGCATGACTGGTTTGCTTAATGATGAGGCAATTTCCTGGGATGGAGCAGCTATGGGATCTGGTACTTCCCAGAAGTACTTAAGCGTTTTTGCAATCTGCTCATCACTCATCAGATAAAACTTCACGGGATTTCCAAAGCCTGCCCATGCATTCAGTTTCCTTTGTTCTTGTGAACAGCTTGTGTCTGTTTGCAACAGTGTGTTGCCTCCGGGTTATGACCTGTTGGTTGACAAAAATAGGTGCCAGGTGAGGTTCCTGCCAGGGCATGACCGCCGGGCTGAAGAATACCACCGCGCTTGTGCAAGGAAGCGGCTCATTTATTTCCAGGACACTGTGCTCCTTTGTGTGCTCCGTGGAGCAGGTCTTGGCAAGCAGCGTTCGCACAAGTCTCTCTGTTTTAAGTGGAAAAGCTCCAAAGTTGATAAATTTCCTGTGTCAAATGGGTCAGAGAAAGGACATCCCTGTTCTAGGCCGGGATGGTGTCATTAGGTAAACGGGGATTGTTCCTCGGCCTGGGAACTGGCCTGATCTAGACGTGCGCATTCGGAAGCTGTTCTAAAGGAGATGATTGCAAAGGGCAGGATCGCAGCGGGGGATCAGCCGCACTACAAGAGCATGTGGCCCAGGGAGGAGAGCTTGCTGCTGCGCTCAGAGCACCATCCTGAGCTTTGCAAAGCTCTGCAAGGGGCGGCAGTCCTCATTCCATCACCTGTCGGCCTCTGCCCAGGAAGCAAAGGCAGTAAAAAAACCTGAACATGCTGGGGAGCGCCAAGTCGGCACAAGTCAGTTCCTAGGAGACTCCTATCTGAAGCACCATCCGAAAGTCTGGAAATACCATATGAACAGTGGAAGCCTAAAGGTTTCTGCCTGAACTCCGTTGCTACCAGTGTTGCAGTTCTGTTACTGCTGGACTATGATGCTTGCTCCTTAGCAATGCTGGACGTTTGAAATTTGTTTATTCCATGCTGGAATGAAAGACCTGTTTGAAATGTTACTCTGTTTTACATATATATTTTTCTTCTTAACTCAGTTGTGGTGTTGTCTGCTTTTGGATGCTAATGGGATGTTTTAATTTGTGAAAGTTTGTTTTGTGGTATCAGACATTGACCTGACACAGGATGCATCCCACTTTAAAGTGGTAGTTCTGCCTAACTTGGAGCAGAGGTTTTTAACTCCAGACCTTCTCAGATGAACACAGCAGGAACTTGAACGCGGGTGTCCCATTGCCAAGAGCTCTCCAGAGTACAAAACCAGCTTTTACTCATTGCCAAAAATGCCAGCTTTGCCTGTGTAAAAATTCCTTTTTTTCCCCCCCCAAGATATTTTGGCTACGCTGTGTCTTACTGCATTGAGGCTAGCTGACAATACAGGTTAATTTTGAAATGTGTAGAGTTGTGTTTCACAAAGATATGAATCTACAGTAAGGGAAAATCCATCTCTTGCAGCAAAGAGAACAGCCTGTTGGCAGATTTAATTGGAAAAGGGAATTAGCTGGGGAGAGGAGAGTGATTTAAAGGGCAGGAGGAAGAGTGGAACAGGCCGTTTTCCTGTAGTACTCAGATTCTACCTTTGTCAAGGAAAAGGGAGCTGCTGCATTTAAATACAGGGCTTCTTTACTGTAGGAAGATAGAAGAAGGTGGTCTGCAGCTCCAGAATTTTTATGGGAAGAGATTTGTGTGTCTGAGAAAACTTGTTGTCAGTGGTTAGTGTCCTGTTGAGAGTTCTGAGGGACATAAATGCAATGGCTTGCCTGGGTACTAAAAATGCACATCTTGTGACGCTGGCAGTTGCATGAAGTCTTGCTGAAGGTAGTGGGTGTAACAACCACCCTTCATTTGAGTCAACTGCAAAGTGCAATTAAGCTTTATGGAATAGATAGCTGAAACAATAGGAGCCACCACCCCAAAAATGAGGGTACATACAAAACTGTTCAAGAATGTATTGTGTAGGTGGAGGGTTTGATAACGGGCTGAGTTAACATGCAGGTGGCTGAATATTGTTCATGTGGAAGAGAAACCAGAAAGACATCAGAGCAGCACACAGAGGAGGCATCAAGAAAGTCCCCTTGCTGCCTGACTGAATAAAAGCTGAGTTTTCAGAAGTCAGGCAGCTGGAGCTCCAAGCAAGCAAGGTGTTACCTGCTCTGAAGTTCTCACTGACATGTGAGAACTTGTGTTTAAGGAGTTGCTCTGAAATCGGAAGGCTTTGTATCAAAAAAATGCAGTACCTTAGGTTCCAACATCTGTCCATCTGCCAGAGAGAAATGATGCAGAAGTATTGACCAGCTCAGAACGTGGTAACACTCTGATGGATCTCCTCATTATTGCCGTGGCAAAGAAGCAGCTATCTCTGCTTCTAGCTGTAGTTAAGCAAGTGGGTCTTTTATAGGGAATGCAATTTCAGATTTCAGTGTGGAACATATAAATGAACATCAATTAGAAGGGAAACACAAAAAAACCACAAACCAGGCCCACCTGGCCTAAGTAGATTCTACTGGAGCTTCCCACATAGGAATATTTACTTGCTACAGAGTTGAATTTGGCAAAGTGAGACTTGCACTTGGGTTTGGAGGTTTGCTTTTTCTCTTTATTGTACGGTCAGCTTGATCACAGTTAATCTTTACTCATCTTTCTGATTACTACAGTGTCCCACACGCTCACTCTCTTGAATGAGCTTTACTTCATTATTCACCTATCTCATCACTTAGAAGAAACCAGATTTTTTGCACAATGTTTGCTTTGTTGACTAGATTTAGCATGTGAACGGGCTGTCTGGCTGTGACAGAAAGGTTGTCCCTTATGTCTTTATTTGAAAAAGACTTTTGACACTCTATTTATAAGCATGACCTTAAGAGATTTCTAATATTATGCGTTTGGGCTGCAACTGAGACAAAGTTCAAGACCATCTAAACAGTGCCTTCCACAGCTAGTTCCTCTGGTTTTAAAGTGTCTGCAGGCTCCATGTAATTTCCTGTACAACTGAGTCTGACTTTTATTAAAGCGCCGTCTGAATCTGACTTTCATTAGTCCCATGGATGATCACTAAGTGTAGATTTAGATTCCTCTTATGCTTACATTGCAGAAAATGCAAAGTGAATGGGCTTAAGGTAAAACTGAAGCAAGGCTGTACGTAATTCTGCTGCATTCTTCTGAACCCCAGCTAGCTCTCTGGCGATGCACCGGTCAGAGTACTGGCTTTTCTGAGCTTTCCAGAATGCGTTACCCAGAGTTCAACCTCCAGACTTTTGTACGCAAAAATCCTTTCATATGTAATAAAGAAGTTTTTAGTCAACTTTCAAAATGAGAATACAAGGAAGGCAATTATTTAGTTCTCACAAAATAGTGAGCAGTGTGAGATACCACACACCGTACATGGAATAAGCCACCAGGGTCATCCAATCCAGTGCCTCACAAGCACAGGGGTAATAGCTGGTTAGACCCAAAAGGTCTACAAATCACCCATTCTGCATATACCACAAGCCACAAAACACTCCCCAGTGCTCTATAACAGCTTGAAGATATATAGTACAACCCATTCAAAGCCACAGACTGTTTTTTGCCACAGTTGGGCTGTTGCAATCATGGCGATCTAGTGTCTCTTATAACATACCAAGAGGATAGCAAAGAGATCTAAGGCATTTTCAACATCCTAAGCACCAAAGACCCGGAAGACCTCTAAACGAAAATGCACTAAGCAATATATCCTACCACATTCTTTAGCCAGACTTTTGCATTCTGCTGGTATTACCTGTGCTCAATATAGCATGCACACCTTGTACTTGAGCATGCATGCGCATAAACACATTCCCCTGTGATCTTCCAGAAATGACTTTTCTGTCTTTACGGCACAATTGTGTTGTGTCTTCTGGCCTCTGCAGAGCCAGAGAAGAGAGGTGGCACCTCTGTCCTTCCCAAGCACTTCCAAAGCCTGTCAGCAAGCCGCCTGGGGGCTCAGCAGCCTTGGCCATGATCCAGCCCAGAGGTCTCTTACAGGTCTCTTTGGTTGCTGGGGAAAGACAAAAGCTCTAATCTGTGTTTGAGGTGCAGTAAGTTTTGGGTGCCAACCATCTGAGCAGACACATCTCCCGGGACTTTCACTGCTCAGATGCAGAGCTTTTTTTCCTCCCATGTCCTGCTGGTGGCTTTCATTTCCATGGATAATTAGGTGTGAATTGCCAGGAAGATTTCCCCCCTCATGAAAAACCACCTTCTGTAATTTCAGAAACAGCTGCGTATGTTTAATATCACCATATCTGGATGCTTCTGGCAGAGTCGCTGTGCCCTGCTCTCTGTACATGTGCAGAAGAGATACGGAGTATTCTCACTTGCTTTTCTCCCCCTCTCAGACCAAAACGTCAAATATAGTAACCAAAAAGATATGTGCTATGCAGGATGCTATAGAAAGTAGGTATGTTTTCAGAATGTTTGATGTTTGGTTTTAATTTTGAGATTTACTCCAGTTTAGGTCTTCATTTACCCAAAACAGTTGCATCCATCTTAATTTAATACATGGAAATAGCAGCTCTGCTAGGGACCAGAAAGCTAATTCTCTAAAGCTAGTTCCAAATAAAATGGGTCAGGAAAAAAAAAATAATCTGAGGGCAGTACTATTCTGATAGCAGGTAGATGAGAGCTTTGCTTCACATGGAGGATAGACTTGGTATAGTGGCATCCAAACAGATCAGCAGTGTGACATTTGTTTCTCACAGGAAAATCCTTTCCCTAGGGTGCAGACAGGAAATCCAAAATGAGAGGAGGTAAATACCAAAGGACCGCTGAGGAAAGGGGAGGAGAAAGAACAGAAAGAACAGTGCTCGCTTGTTGTGTCAGCTAAGGAAAGGCTCTGGAAAGAAAACTGCGTGAGAAATAAGTGCTTATTTTGACATTATATGAAGCGCTCTAATTGCAGGATGAACTACTTCTGTGCTGCGAAGCTGTAGTGCAGACTGCTGTGCCACCTGGTGAAGTCTTTATTTACTGTGTTCTTTATTTCCTTTATTTCCTTTTTTCCTGAATTGCTTTGCGGAAAAAAATTCAAAATTCATCTTATCCAACTAATGCATGAGATGATAGACCTTTGAGTTTGTTCGCAGCACCTGTTTTTCTGACTACTGGCCACTGTGAACCAGCAGCTTCTGTGAAGTCCTTGACTCTTTCATGTTAGAAATTTTGGTGCAAACTCAGTGATCCGGTCGTGGGCTAGGACTTACTGCAGCACACGCGTATTTAACTCGGGGACATTTTGCTGACCGTACATTGTCTAGGCTAACACAGCCCTCTCAAGCTGCTTCCGTCTGAGTACGGGATGCCACGTTACTGGCGTAACGAGGGGTGGGAGAGACAAGAGCCGATCCACTGAGCCTCGCAATCGCTCCTTGAACCCGCTGATGGGAGCTTCGTTTTGGACCGATGCTGTCACATCAGCCTCCCCCAGACCTCAGCGTGCAAATGCTGGGTAGCAACGGGTGGGTAACGAGAGCTAATTACTTAAGCACAAGGAACAGAGTAAGGATGATTCACCTTGTAAGGAAGGGCCACGCAAGGCTTTTCTGCGTGGCACTGTTGAGGTGCTCCGTGACAGGGAGACTGTGAAATGGGGGCTCTGAAAAGGACATTCCTCCCATTGGATTTGCTGACGAGGTTTTTGTCAGCTGGATCTTTAGGCTTCTTGCCAGCCCAGAAAAAACTAACAAAGGCCGTTTCTTCAATTGGATATGATCCAGGAAGAAGGAGAGGAGGAAGAAAAGAAATGAGGGACTAATATTTTTAGAAGAGAAACATTTTTTCCAGAAAAGTAAAAATGTCTTATTTATATAGATACTCAGCCTCTGGCTACTGTGAGTCCCAGCATAATTCTTAAATCTCTGCAAAGTGGCACGGATCACATTGCTTTAACGTAGTACAGATGCCATTTGGCACTACAGGGAAAGTTAGGACAGTCTTGAAACTGAACCTACAATCCTGCTGTGGTCAAAAATTAGAAAAGAAAATAAAAGATACAACATTAAGACTGAGAGGGAATTGTTTGAACTGGATTTGTCCATCAAAGGCAAATTTATAAATTGATAAATTAATTGATAAAACAAACAATCAAATTGATATAATTTGATATATCAAATTATAAATTAAAGGCTTATTTCCACTTACTCAACATTTTTTCATTCAGTTTCCTAGGTTCTTTGGAGTGTTCATGCTCTTAAGACAATGTTTATCGGGGTTGGATGATTTCTGTGCCTTCAAATAAAGAAATAAATAGGGTACTCATATATCCCTATTTTTCAAAACTCCCATTGCAGTTTTTCAGTATTTAAAAGCTGTCCGACTGAGCTCAGTGATTTCGTGGTGCTTGTAGCCCCTGGCCACGGCACATTTGATGAAAGTTGAGCTGTTAGATAGCCTTTCCTCAACAAATTCCAGTACAGCTACATTTTCACATTCTCTTCCTGAGCTGCAACCAGATACAAGTGGCATCATTTTAAGCATTGGCAAATTCTATCCAAGTTCTTTTAAAAAAAAAAAAAAAAGGAGGTGAAAACAACATTTTTAATAGTGAAGTATAACTAACTATTGCTGTCCTTTCTCTGTATAAGCTGTTATCAAGTCTTTGAAGTTCTGCCAGCTTGTTTCCATTACAAGGAAAACCTGATACCAGCTGGAATTTTCGGAGTACAGAGGGAGCGATGGCAATGGTCCTGCCGACTTAAAAATTGTGCATAATGTCCTGTTTTTTATGAACACAGAATAAAGGAACTGGAAACAGTTTTCTTTTTAGACGTCTCTGCCTTTTCAGCAGTATTGCACCCCTAAGAAGCTCCATCTCTTTAAACTTCTTTCTAATGTGATATCCACAGCAACTTTTCTCATTCTCCTACTTGTTTTCAAGGCTTTTATTTTTTGTCTCTCCTGCCCATCAGTACTTCAAGCTATCAAATGTTCCAGCCCTGTGTTTATCTGCCCCGTGAGAAGCCTCCTGGCTCACATAGCGTAGTTTCTACTTCGTGTTTTGGGTGTTAGCTTCTGGGTTTTTTCTGCCATCACTACCCCCGAGAGTCTTTGGGTCTTCAGTTTGCTTAATGCAAGCCTGGGACCGATGAAAATGGTTATCAACACTTTCAGTCTAACAGCTGGCTGTAGCTAGTGACATAAAAACCAGCTGCCATGTTCTGTTGATCACATGCATCAGCGGGCAGGTAAAGCTTTATAATCGAGATAATCTGCGGTAAGGATCCTTCCCAGTATACACAGCATGCACAAACAAGCTATAGCCCTGCTTTATCTACAAAACAGGGTTCGATTTCAGCATGCTTACTGTATTAAGCTTTCGTTGCATCAATGTAAAAAAATCTTCTGCAATATGTCGTGATTTGAGCCATATGGCGTGTGAGAAACAGGTGGAGCAAAGGCTGAGCAAAAAGCATGAAAGGAGGAAAAAAAAACATTTTTTTAATAGTCAAGATAAAGGCCTACACTTGTGGCCATCACCCTCCCACCAATTATTATCAGAATAAATAGACAAGCCTTTCCTAATAAAGAACTTACTTATCCAGAGGATGGAGGCCGAATATAAGAAGTTCTCCACCGGCATGCTGCATGCTTGAGAGGGGTGCTGCTAACAGTTCTTCCCTGTATGTTATACATGGCCATGAACTGCTACAGGACTGCTGTCTCTGACTTATATGTTGAGTGTTTGCAATCTGCTCTTCTTGCTATGATTTTTTCACCTCCATCGGGGAGTTTTATTTCAATGTCCTGACTGCATGATTCTCAAACCCGCTAAGACTCTTTTCAAAGTGGTTGCTGGAGCACTTCCCAAGTAAATATTTGTTGAAGTGCTTATTAGCAAGACGATTTCCTTGTATATTGTCTGTTTCCATGAACATTCTTATTAGAAATGTTAACAGAAATGAGAGGCAATTTGCAAAATGCGTTGATATTTCCAGCATCGCTGAATAGGATGGTTTAAGCAGGGTATTCACAATTGCAAGCCTTCTTTTTATTTTGCCTTTTGCTTGACGTCTTTTTTCTTTTTATAACAAAAAAAGTATGCAGTTGCATGTTCCTATGCAAGTAAAAGCCAAAGCAGTCATCCAGCTGTTAAAATTAGTGTTAGATCTGAATTTTCTATGGATTTCCCACTGCATGGCAGGAAATCAGCTTTCATTGCTGCTTCCCCCTCCTCCCCATCGAGCCTCCTATTAGATTAATACCAGAAGCATGAAGTAACGTTTAACAGAAAGTTGTTGCTTTTAGCTCTGGGAAAACTTGGCAGCCTCTCCAGAAATGAAGGGGGGAGGGGGAACCTGAAACCTCCGTTAACTAAAGAGGAGATCTGAGGCATAAAGAAACATTTTTATCCAGTTAAACTTCTGAGGTTTAAAAAAGCACGCTAATGACAAACTGTTCCTAAGTCTAACGAGGATCCGCTGTCAGCCCTTTCCTCTCTTTATGCGTTAATCGCCTGGCTCCTACGGGCTACTTTTGTGTCCTCATTTCATATTGCTACCTAATTTATGTCCTGTCAGCAAAGCGTATCCCTAAGATGCTAGTGCATTTCTCTTCTTGGTTAGAATGGGTTTCTAGTTTACAGGATGGTCCGGGGAGCTTGCAACCAAAATGAAGGTTGTTGCTCACGAATGCTGGGATGCCTCCCTGACTGTTTCAAGGTTTCAGTAGTACAAAGAGGAAGAAAAAAAAAATGCAACGTGCAAACAAGGCATTATGAAAAAGAAGTGATACCACCCTCAGCTGCCTCTCTCAGATTTCACAGTGGTCTTTAAACTACAGTACAAAATTATAATTTATTAAAACAATGTGTTGAAGATTGTCATATGTTAATTTCCTGTGATATTCTGGGATCAGCAAGCATATTTTATTGCTTCCTGTGGGCCTAATCCTACATCAGTCAGTGGGAATTTCATTGGAAGCGTGTGGTGTCGTGGCCACAGCGGTGCAAGCCCAGACTGAAAAGCATGTCTAGGGCTTCTTCACAAACAGGCTAACCAGGCTGCCGGGAGCAGCGCTGCAGGATGGAGATGGATGCTCTCAGGTAAGCAGCGTAGACAAGAATATGTGCATAAATCAGCAGGCTTTACACGGTCCGGCTCCTGTAAAATAGCATTTCCAAACTTCTCATATTCCACGAATAGCTGAGTTTGTTTGCTTTTCAGTTTACCATCATACCATTAGCTGAGGTGTTGCCCCGTAAAGCTTCAGCTTCTAGTTAAAACACAGGGGCCCTAGCCACCGCAGGCTGGGCAGGTGGAGAGGTGCTGAGCTTTGAATCTGAAGTACCCAAGGGCTTTACTTTCTTTAGAGTAAGCTCACGGAGCCAACAGCTCTTCCAGCAGTTTGCAGCCTCCCCGCAGACGTGGAGGGCGAGGTCATCCAGAGCCCTCCCACGGTTTCACCCCTGCCCTGCCTGCCGGAGGCTAATCCTGTTACTGGCATGCCGACAGACCCCATGACGAAGGTGACACATCCAACAGCAGGCACGGGGAAACAGCATTACCAGTAGGATGATCCCCCGTTATTCCCCAGGGTAACCCAAAATGGGCCTGACATAAGGAAGAAAGGGAAGAACAGGATATGGATTAATCTGGCACTGGGCATATGCGAGGTTTATGTGCCATATCGTGCTTTGCATGCCAACAAGCTGTCTGGTGCAGAAGCTGTCCTGGCCTCAGGAGCCAGATTCCTACCGCACCCATCAGCTAAAAACTTGCGGGGAGATGCTGGTCCATCTCCCCGCTTCCCCTGCACGTTCTGACAGGACCCGAACATATTTGATTCTGCAACCCTCTCCCCCACACTGCTATATTTTTAGGATTTTGTTGAAGGGGGTGCAAGTGCAGTGGGGAGGTTGTAACTTGACTACTGTTTTGGTTTAGGTTGATTTTGCATTGGGCATTAGTGCATCTTCAGGATGTTTATCTTTGGGGTTTGTATACATTGTCTAAGCGTGTAAGGCAGTTTTGAGTAAGGGCTACATAGGGAGAAAATGGTTATAATTTATATTTTTCAGTTGCTTTTCATCCCCCCCCTATTTGGAGAAAAACCCCAGAAAGCTGAGGCTAAAATATATCTTTGCATCTTAGTCTGCCCCTATTAGTGCGGGAAAGTAGTAGCGATACTGTGTCATCCTTTGTGCTGGTAATGGGACTTAATTCCACATTTGGGGGCCATCTGCTGAGAAAAAACCTCTACACCCCTTCTCAATGCACGTATAAAAACTTGTCAGTAAAGGCAGCTTCATGAATCAGCTGTGAGGATGTATTTTATCCAAACTTCGTTAGACAGAGCTTTTTCCTTTATGAAAGCCACTACATCAATTTCAGCCCAAATGCCTCCAAACAGAATGAAGTAAGTTTTGGCAACCATCATTCCTTTTGGTAGAAATGCATTTTACCTCTTTTGACTCTGTACTAATTAATTGAGTTTCACCTGAAGGGGAAGAATATTTTTTGCAGGAGGAAGAAACCAAAGGAGTATTTATTTCAACACAGAGATCTATCTTTACACAGGTTGACTGTGAAATTAAAGTAGTATCTTGGGTCCTTGCATTCAATGCCTTGCTCCTGCTGAGATTTCTTGTATAACCTTGGACAAGCGGCTTAAACGCCTTAAGATGTATTCTAACTGCCTATTAAAGAAGGTACTATCTCACTGACGTGACCCACCACATTGTTAGATATATAAAAGACTTCTGCAATCAGATTTGATAGACACCAAAGGAGAACAGAAAATTTCCCTGGCTTGGCATCAGAGGCAAATCATAAGGCCCCAAACTAAGGTGCATACAGGAATTTATGAATTGCTTATTGCTTGCTGGGAAAAAGATGTCTAGAAGGGGCAACTGTAGGATGAAGATACCCTTGTATCCGACCACCGAGTACAAAATGAGTTGCTGCCCTAATCTGTGACTGCAATTGTAAACCGGCGTAGCTATGGCATTTGCACCATGTCTTCCGCCAACCGTTCGCCTACTGACTTAACATCTGTGAGGAGCACGGACCAAGGTTTTGCCTGTAGACCCAGTGCTTGGAGTTTTCAACGTGTTTGCTCACAGGCCATATATCAAAAATGTACTTGTGTACAGAAAAACTTTAGCAACACTGTAGTGAGCTTAGCTGCAGTATCAGAGTTGGCTAATTAAGCCCTAAGCCACCCCCATTCACGGAAGCATGCTGATTCTAGCAAAGGGAAGCAATTAGAGAGCTGCAAAGACAGATAGCCATACACAAGCTAATAGGGTAGTGCTCTTGTGATTTGAAGCAGAGTACTGTCTGGCCTGTGTTAGCAAAAATCCTTTTGATTACTAAAATGTTCTATTTAAAGAAGAAAGAGCATGATCTTTTATTGCACTAAATGGTCTAGTTGCTTTAATAAAAATGGTTACCTTTCAACAAATCTTGTCTTGTTTATATCTTTAGGCCATTAGGGCTACAACATTGATACTACTTAAATGAGTCATTATGAGTTTTGCAGCTTATTGATAGAGACGTTTTTAAGGTAACTACTTATTATTAACAGAAAACTAACCGCCTAAATCCGTCGAGTCCCCACTTTAATGGTAGTTCTGCAATGCAGCCGTTCTCTGAGCTAAGCAGTCAGCGTTGAAGGAAGAGCAGACCTCACAACGGCACTGCAAATCTAGGCAAAGCCTCACAGAAGTGCAGCAAAACCCACCATACCAGACACGTCCCTTAAGCTCCGAGTTCAGCTGCAAAAGCAGCCAGCACTTGATGATTCAGAGGAATGCAAAACCTAACCGCTTTCTTGCCTTGCAATTACAACCTAGTTAATTGTGTACAACTGTGCAAAGGAAGAGAGTGAGGAAATTCCTTTCTTGACCCTTCCAGCAATTGACTTGTGCCCTGGAGCATGAGATTTGATTACTCATGTAACTTATTTTCCCCAGGCAGTTTCTTCTTGATAGCTCTTGTGTGACAATTTAAGAAATTTAAGGGCAAGTCACAAGAACGCTCCACTGGTTGAACCTCAGCTTACATTATTTTATGTTTGAAATACCTCTGTACCATGTGCTGCATTAATAGATTTTTAGATTTTAACTTGGACGACCAGTGTAACTATTGGGTGTGATTTTTTTCACGGGAATGGTACTGATGAATGCAGTCATGCTCCAGGTTGGCTTTTCATTTTGCAGAGTCTCCCGATGAGCCTTTAAAAACCAAGTTTCTTTCACCACCTAGAATCCAGCCTCAAAATGTCTTTGACGAAGTTACAACAGAAGAATCACCTCTCGTTTTGAAGTTTCACGAGAACTTCTGGTTGTGACCATTGTTATTATTTTCAAGCTATAAACAATTGTGTAGTTTTACTCTGCAATGGCAAGCAACAGCTGGGTTTCTTCACTGAGGCAGTGGTTCAAAATGCTCTGGTTACTTGCTGCGAAGCACTGAATCCTTACAACCCCATTTGTTGCCACATGTTCGTTCAAAAATGGTGCAATTTAATAATCCATTGGTGTACTGGTGACACACGTTCAAGAAACAGAGGCTTGCTCTCAAGCACAGCTGCTCAGATCTATGTCACTCCTCATCAACCACTCAACTACTTGTTGGTCCTTTTTCAGAAGGGGGAGAGGTGCAGGGAAGGAAGAGATTTCACCTGGATCATTTTCTTGATCTGGTTTTCACAAATAACTGTGTCAGCCCACCAAAGAAGGTCACAGACTATAGATTGGGAACCCAAATGAATAGTTACGGTGGGAAAGGGAAGCAACCAGACCAGTTTTGCCACCAAAGAAAAGACTGGGTGTAACTAGACCCAGTCATTGAGGGATAGCTTTATCTCAGCCGACTTTGTCAGGCTGGGTATTGTCTCTCCTCCTGCAGGCAGCATAAAGCCTGAACCAACTCCCCGCTGTGGGCTCTGGCTCATTTGACAGAAATACAGTCATGTCCACACGGGACGTGGATAACATCTGTGAAGGTGAGGGACCAGGTAACGCAGAGGTTGTGGTTGCCTGCTCAGAGGTGACTTCAGTTCTGAAGTGGCTGAAGAGATCTCTCCTTCCCTGTTACAGAAGCACGGCGCTGAAGTATTTTATTACCATTTTCAATGCTCCTGATTAAAGCATACTTTTTTGCAAACATTCCAACATTTGATTTCTACTTATTTGAATTACCATGGAAACTAAACTTTTATTGGGCATGCTTGCATACTCAGGGGCGAAGGATTTTAAAAGCTGCTATGATATGGAACACAGCTGATGTAGCCGTGCAACTGTCATGAAAACAGTTAAAGCTAGCTAGGTGGACTGTTGAACCCATCTAAGACCTGTAGCTCTCGTGCAAGTTTCCATACCCTTTTTCATGGCTTGCTTTAATAGTCATATGGTCGTTTTTGTTCCAACAAGAGTTTTCAGTTCTTTAGTTTTTGGAGTTTCACTTGTTTGCTAATTTTTAAGTATTTCCTACTCATAAAATGTCCAAGAGAGCATTTTTTTTGTTTTTAAATTGCCAGACTCTTGCCTGTTAGACATTCCAACTTACCAAGTTATTTTAGGGCTTCAGCTATGGCTGGTTTTGAGTACCTCTTGTTATTTTAGAAATAAGCTTTATTCCTTATTTTTCTCCCCTTTGCTGCCAAGAAACAGATGACACTGACTCGTATAAAATTTTCCCAGCATACAGGTATGAGGGGAAACACATGTTCTGCCTAATCCAGCTTTGCTGCCACCTCACCTACTGCGTAGGAACTAACTAAAGGAACATTTCAGCCAGCATATCGAAAGTCCTTCAGAGTAACAGTTTAACTGCAAGTGCAAAGTTACTTCTTTCCATACTATTAGGCATCATTTTCCCCAGGGAGGTTTTTGCAGACTATTACTTACAGTTTTCCCACTTAAAAGGAAAAGGAAGATCACGTGAGACAAAGCGAAGGCTGGCTGCTTTTGGCTCCGGCTGTGGCAGGGTTAAAAGTCATTCTCGCCTCTTCAAGCTGTGAGCATGTCCTTAACTCTGCATTCGTTACACATATATGTCTTTTTACTTTTTTATCTGCGTGTACTCCTTCCTGCTTGTTCGGTGAACAAAACAGAGGAGCCAGGTTCAACGCTAGTAGTAAATGAAGCACTTGGACATTTGTGGAGGCATCGCCTAAGACGAGCTCATCTAGGTTCTGGCCTATTAGAGTAACTAGTCTCAAAAGCTTGTCTTTTTACAAGTAAACTAGGACATCAGGACAGCCAAGGCCATTTCTTTTTTCTTTTTTTTATATTCTCTGGTACTGTGGGTGTTACTATACAGAGTCCAGATTTTAATGAGTCATTACAAAGTTTATATTGTGGTAAAGTAACAGTTTTAGCCAAGTAAACTATCCCCTGGAATACGCAAGGCAGGAACCGGATCGCAATGAACCCCGTTTCCCCACGGCGGATGGGAACAGTCAGCGATCGCGGTAGCAGTTTACATCTGCCGAGCACCGTGTGAGCTTCGACTCATCCCGCAGGACCCCAGTGCAGCAGGTACGCGCTGTGATCCCCGAATTTCCTCTTTGGGAAATAAACGGGGAAAAGTAGAGTGACGAGGCCTCACAGCGCGAAACAAGTTCACAATGCAGGATCGCTGCCCTGAGCGTGGTCCTCCAGGCTGGCTCACGCCTCTCATCGCTGGAGTTTTCCTTACCAAGCTGACACTGTACGTGCACTCGAAAGAGAAGGTTCGTTATACGCCCCAGGCTCCCAGCACCCACCGATCCCGGGGGTGGGACGACACCTCCCCAGAGGCTCTTCACCCTTTTTGTTTTCCTCGGTGGCGGCTGCAACCCAGCGGTTAGCCTGGCTGCCTCTGTCACTGAGCAGCCTCCTGAGCGGGGACTCTGAAGGGGTCTGGACCAGACTCGCCAAACACGGGACAGGCGAGGCGCGCTGCTCGGGCAAATACGCTTTGCCGAGCCGGTGTTGGTTTGGACGCTTGCTTTGGTTTGAAAGCCCCGCCAGCGAGGCCCGGCCGGGCTCACCGGCCCGCTCCCCACTTTGGGACAGCGAAATGCTGGTGGAGGCAGCTGCCACCTGCATGCATCGTTTGCTGATGCAAGGAGCCTGGATGGGGTCTTTTGGGGGCCCTGTGTGCGCATACACATACATATGTGTGTACACACATACATGCACATGTGTATTTTTTCCGGGTAAGACTAAATCACAGGAAGGCTTCTGGCAGGCGGCAGCAGGGTGCGACCCCCGAGCTGGGGTGAGCAGCATGGACACCCCACCAGGGCACGGAGGCAACCCGGCTCCCCTCCGGGGTTGGGAGGGCGGAGGGCAGCCCCCTCTCCAACACGGCTCCCGCGGGGATGAAGAGGAGGAGGAGGAGGAGGGAGGGCGCAGGTAACCGCCCCCCCAGCCCCGGGCAAGGAAAACCGGGCCCGCCCCCGCCCAGAGCCGCCCTGTTTGCTCAGCTAATCTCGCGGGCAGGAA
>NW_008824791.1:1055314-1068334 GCF_000699105.1 Pygoscelis adeliae
GCCGGCGAACAAAGCCTCTGCCCCGGCCGGCGGCGGGGGCGTCCGTCCCCGCGCGTCCGTGGGCCGAGGAGGCAAGGGAGGAACCGCGGGGCTTGGCGTGGTTTGGGTTGGTTTTCCATCGTCAATAGCCTACCTGGTGGAGGGAAAGACTCAGGGCAAGGCTCTTTGTCCGCGCTTCTTTGTTAGGCTGGTGACTTTTAAAGCCTCCGGCGGCTGTGCGGAGGCTGCTGTGCCCGGCGGAGATGGGTTTCTCCCAGGGCTGAGCTGGTGATGGATGCCGTCTCGGCATCGCTGGAGTTTAGCAACAGGAATCCGGCATTACGTCTGATTGGCTTGCGGAAATCGAGGGGTTTGGGCTCGGTCTCCCCTGACAGATTTAGAGCTCGTAAGTCACCCCTCGTGTAGCCCTGCCAGCTGCCGGGGCCGGGGTGTGCTTCGGTGACCCCCGGAGCTGCACGCTGGGTGGTGAATTCAGCCTGGAGATCAGAGCCTTTTCGGAAAGCTACCTGCTGCCCACCAGCGAAAGGAGGGACGGGCTGGAAGCTAACAGTCCCCCGCTCCTTCTCCTCCTGCCCCAAAGCTGCCTGAGGAATTTCCCCATGTGCAGAAGAGTAAACAGGCTGGCTGTGCTTACATAAAGGCTCAACGATGGGCTTTCTGCTCCTGCCACTGAGTGCTTGTGTGATCTTAAACACATGGCTTTTGTCACCAGTTCCTTTTCCCCCAAATGCTCATCTTGTCAATGTGTCATCTTGCCTGCGCGCCTTGACTCTGCACGTGCCCGAATCCTCCATGTCTGCATCTCCAGGGCAGCTGGGTGGACATGTTGCCAGTCAGAACGTGATGAATATTTCATCTTTGTGCCGCACATTCCTTCTCATTTGGGGGAAGAGGGAGACAAGAGAGGCAGGTTCGCAAGTTCTCACATTTGGAGAACTTCTCAATTTTTCCTTTATATTCTCACAGATAAGGTCCCCAAAGATAAGGTATTAACATGGGAAAGGAAGAGAAATGGGAGGAGGTAAGGCATGGTCATGCCAAATGGACTCGCAAAGGATGAGGATGGGCTTGCTTTCCCACAGCAGAAGGAAGCAATGTAGGAGAGAAGGGAGATGAAGTAATCAGAAGATGGAAAAGTGCCTACCTCTGCTGTCAAGGGGAGGTGTAGGCTGAACTAAGAGGGTAACAGAGAAAGAGATACTTTTTAGGGCAGTCAAATAGTAACAGCATATCATTTCCAGAGCCAATAGTACCATTTTTGTTTGTTTTATGCAGTTCCTTTTCCACACCAGAAATTTATTTCCCTTCCATTTTTACAAATGCTAAATTGGCTCTTTTGTGTGCCCATGTTTTTACTGAGGGAATGGAAATCTTTGGAAAAAAGGAAGAGTAGTCATTTTTTCCATTCTTTCCATATCAGTTACTGTCTATGCTTATCGGATACAATTAGCAACCAGCTCCTTGAAAGTATGCAAAGGCACCACTTGACCATTGTTGGGAAGGAACAAAGTCCACCTTGAGGCTGGAGTTGGATCAGAAGGACTAAAGGGGTTTGGATGGGAAGATCTTGTCTGCCTTTTCCACTTGAAGATCCAGAGAAAAGCTGAAATAATGAAAGTGGGCGGGGGAAAGTGCTGGTGGTTGTTTATGAAGGAATTAATGCTGTGTTCACTGCACGTGGAGTGTATTCTCTCCATTTGCATTCATTAAAACAAGCACTTAATTCCGATGTGTAGTAACTGCCAGTATAGCAAACAGTGCTTCCCATTGAATTAACTAAACAGCTATAAGACGATGCCCTGTTTCGGGTGTTCAGAGAAGATGCTGTTCATTTAGGTTTTGTTTTAGACTGATGGGGCACATCCAAGATGCCACGGAAATCCAAGGGGAGTTTTCCCCTGTAGAAGGTCCTCCAGAGACTGCAATATAAGAGTGAACTCCATAAATGTGATCAGGCTTGTTTTTTCTTACTCAGATCTCATGCAGGTGGGATCAGTTTTTAAGTGAACCGTTTTATTTAACGCCCTTAATTATATTAAATGGTTTAACTGTAGGTATAGTACCTGTATTCCTCGCTTGAGGGAACGCAGTCCTGGGACTTGCTGATGAATGCTGCCCTGTATTTATGCAGGCAGGCCCATGGCTTGGTAGCACAACAGCCACGGCGGATGCCACTTGAGCTGTCGCTGTCATGATGTGGTTTGCCAAGCAAGTGTGATGAGAAGCATTTAGTCTGGGGGCATGCTCGCTACCTCGAGAGTGCTGGAAAATGAAGAAGCGTTAAAGAGCTAGAGGGGACGTTTGGAAATATGGGGCAAGCATCTTGGGAAGGAGACAAATTGAGGAGAAATGGACAAACGAACAAAGAGAGGCAGAAACTGTCAGAATAAGTGGGCACTGGAGGGAACTGATTAACGAAAGAAGTGACAGGCACAAAGTGGGAGTGAAAGAAATCAGCACAGAGGAAAGCAGATCGTGGGCAAAGGTTGCCTGAGAGAGTGGGAAAATGCAATAGACGGGAAAAAAATGGTAAGGGCATCCAAGAAGGCCAAAAAAAAAGAAAAGAAAAAGGGAGTAGATGATCTTTGAAGCTGTTCTGATTAGTTTTTCTAGCTGCTTAGATTTTCTGGGACTGTTTTCAATAGGAAAGGAGACAATGAAATAGTGTCAGAATAATACCAGGGAGCTCGTCATTACTGGCGTTAGATGAATCAGTCATTGGGTCAGGTAACTGACTCTTAAGCTTAAATACCAGAAAGGTAGCAAGATAGAAAAGAGGAGTATGACTTGAGGTTGGCTTGTCCTCTGCCAGCCCTGTTTTTCTGCATGAAGAAAAGAGTTCATTGTTTTCATGGAAATCTATTCTAATAAGTTTCTACCTGTTGGTGGCTTTTGTTTGGGCAGAAAATAATTAACTCTCTTCACACCTCAACTTATCTCAGTGAACTAGGCCAGATGAAACAGTGGTTTGTGTGACTGCAAAATAAGGAGGAGGCAGTGATGTCTACTAAAATAATGCGTTTTGAGTAGGTGGTCTAATCTCTTGTCCTACCAAATGCATAGGAATGAGATTAGATTCATTGAAATATCTACTTTAACAGTTTCAATTTCAGGTAAGGGTAGCTATTATGGCACAAAAGTTATAAAGCTTCAACACTCAGCAGTCGGTGTCTCTTATGTCAGTGGTTTAAATCTCCATTTGTAGTCACCAAACTATAGTATTTACATGGTAATGAATGTTTTCATTTTTGATGCACATTTAAAAATGTCAGTTGATTAAAATGATTACGTGGTTTCAGTCTACTGGAAAGAGCAATTGGTTTGACAATGCCTACAACATCAATCCTTATCAAGTAGGAGACAATCATGCTTATACAGCAGGACAGAGTAATCAAAAAATGTCGTCTTTGGGTGCAATTTTTGGAGTAGTTGGGGTAGTTGTTCCAGTAAAATAGATGTGGTTTATGAGGGGAATAAAGTTACTTAGGGTGTTTTCTGTTGTAGTGTTGCCCTTTTTCTGTTCCTTCTCCAATATCCAACATGATAATTTCTCAGAGGAAGAGATAAGCCATAAGAGCGAATTCCTCTGCCGCTCCCTTTTCCACATCGGAAACCTGCAGGATTACGAGGGCGTGACTTAGTCAAATCTGATTCACAGATATTTGATTTTTAATGTATTTAGTCTTGGTGAAGGTGCCGAGCTGCGAGCTTTGGGAGCTAAAACACCTTACGCCTGTAACCAGACCTTGTGCTCACTTGCACCGTGGGGACCAATGTATTGCAGGACCTATATTGTGAAAAGCCAGGGACTGAGCAGATTTCAGGGCTACGCTGGCAGGAAATTAGCTGTAGTTTAGGGTCTAGTATATTGTGTTGTGGGGGAGGATGAGGAGGAGGAAATGAAGAAGGATGTTTAAGGCAACCTTTAGATAACAGCCTGCCGAGTTGCCCGTTTTTTGGCAGAGGTGGCTGTGCTCTCTCTTAAGGATGTGTTCATTCGCTCGTTTATGGGTACAGAATCTCCACCAAATTATGCAGGTGCCTTTCTGTGAATATATTGTTTTAGTTTGACAGTAGGCTTTAAGGGGTTGGGGAAAGATGGATTTACACTTAAGTGTTTTCGGAGGTAAACTATAGATCCTGGTGAGTTTTACTTTCCCACCAGTTTGAGCCTATCAAGACTGTTGTCTGTAAATAAGCAAAGTAAGTCAGGGGAAAAAAACCAGGCTTGATTTAATCAGGAGCAAGTACATTGTCCTCAGATTGTGCAGGAAAAGGGTAAATCAACTTGGTAATGGAGCAGTCCATTTATGCACGTAGGTGTGCTATACTGTGGGAAAGTTAAACCTCCGGGCACCGAAGCCATCAGCACTCATTCACCAAATTTTGTTCGGGGTGTAAAAATTTAAGAGGCTTTCTTGTTTCCAAAACAGTGTGTGTTTTATTGGAACAGTGGAAACAGACCGTAATAACTTGAAAACCTTCTTGTTTCAGAACAAATTGAACTCTAACGATGTTGTGTGGACGGTGGCAAAGATGGGTTTTTGTCCTCACCCTCCACCACTTGGGATTTCCTCTGTTTTCCGTGGGTGGCTGTACACTGTTGTAGGAGTTTCTGAAGAGAAGTGTCAGAGACAGGAGAGGGGACAGGAGCTGCCGGGAACCACTGGTAATGTTTTGTGAGAAATGAAAATGAAGAAACAATGAAGAGCAGAAAAGCCTTAAAGGAAAGATGGCCACATTTGAGAGCTTTGTTTAAAATTGACTGTTTATTTTCAGTCAGAGGAGCACTTTAGCAATGCCTGAGGCATTGCAACCCACTCGGTAATGTAAGAGCAAAGTCGGTGCCATAGCAGGCTCTGCTAAAGGGAGGTGGGTGTCACCCCCGGCAGCAGTAAAGGAAGGGGAGAGAAGCTACGTGCTGAGAAACCATCGCCCTGAATCTATGGACTAAATGCTGGGTAGAGCTGTACCTGCGGCTTGGTTGAGCTGCAGGTCTAGGCTCCTACACCAAGGGAAAGGAGTTTTTACTGTAAAGCCACCCTGTGTTATATCTTAAAATTGGAATGCTTTGTTTGACTCGCCGCCTGTTTGAGTCGTGAATAACTGTTTCTTCTGGTCATTAGTGAAATAAAACTTAATTTGGCCTGGGCACTGTAGACATGAAACATGATTGGTAATGCTGTATACATTCACTTCAGATGACTTTATAAACCCCAGATGAAATCATTTTGCTTCGTTCCAGCCAAGGCAGAGCGTGGCATGTGCTCTGTAACGAGAGTCAGCCTCGCTGGTTGTTGGATGAGGCCCTGCATAACCCTCATCTGAAAGAGTATGATTTCATGAGAGAAGATAAACTGTGGATTCTGAGCTGTTCATTTGCTTAGCTCATCAATTCATTAATTGTTTCTTGTTTATGCTCACAGTGGAGAGTTTTAGAAAGTTCTTCCCCCTCCCCCCCCGAATCCAGTTATTGCTAGGTGACGACTTCTCTGATCTCTGATCCTCTGAGAGAGATGTGTAATGGGTTCTCAAACTTGAACTGAAACCATATAAATATTTAACCTTAAAAAAGACATTTTCCTTTCAGCTATTAGCAAACTCAGGTATTCACCAAACTGAACTGAAGATTGAATTTTCAATTACAGGGAAACCCTTCCCTCTCAGCTGTTCTTTCCTTAATGTTTGTCACATTGATTAAGTGGTAGCCATCATCTTATGGGGTAGAAAGAATGGGGGTTTTGGTGATCTTACTAATGATTTTAACCATAAAGCAACAATGTTAGAGCCACAGGAAATCCAATTATACCTTTTCCTTTCTTTTAAAGCAACCCTTTCTTCTGTCTTTTAATTCCAAGTTGTCCATATTTTAGTTTTCTGTTTGATGGTATAATTATACTTTTGTTACAGAACAGTGTGAAATGCTGAGAGTCACTAGTTTTCTGTGTCAAGTTGAACTGAAAAGTTAAAGTTTTTGTTCTTTTCTGGGGAGCTCTGGGCCTGAAGTGCAGTATTTTTAATAGAGATTACACAAGTGATATGCCAAGATGGTAACGTAGCGGCAGTTTTAACAGGATTTCTGTCCTAGTCCTTCATGTTCTGTAGGCAGGTAAAAGGCAGAGAGCCAGACCGACAAGTGGGAGAACTGCTGTTAACTCTTGCCGGGGTCAGCTGCCTGTCAGCCGTGGCCCTGCCGGGGGGTCCGCAGGCAGCCCCCCAGCCCCACTCCTGGCAAGGAAGGCACCTGGGATGCTACACAGGTTTTGAAAGTTTGGAGGATGCGAGGCAAACTGGAAGGAATTGGGAAAGGAGTCTCTCCATGAGGTGGAAGACCCATTGCGTGAAAAGGATGGTAGATTTAGCCTGGAGAAAAGGAGGCTGAGGGGAGACCTCATCGCTCTCTACAACTACCTGAAAGGAGGCTGTAGCGAGGTGGGTGTCAGTCTCTTCTCCCAAGTAACAAGCGATAAGACAAGAGGAAATGGCCTCAAGTTGCGCCAGGGGAGGTTTAGATTGGACGTGAGGAAAAATGTCTTTACTGAAAGAGTGGTTAAACATTGGAACAGGCTGCCCAGGGAAGTGGTTGAGTCCCCATCCCTGGAAGTATTTAAAAGACGGGTAGATGAGGCGCTTAGGGACATGGTTTAGTGGGCATGGTGGTGTTGGGTTGACGGTTGGACTCGATGGTCTTAGAGGTCTCTTCCAACCTTAATGATTCTATGATTCTATGTTTCATGTCAACAAAATAACCTGTTGAGCATGAAACTTGGGTTGAAAAGCTATCTGCTGTACAGGCTGTTTCCTACCATCTGCTCTGGAGAACTTCAGTCCTCTGGTGCTGCGGAGGGCAGACGTGGTGGGTGAGTCACCCCAGGAGGTACAGCGCTCTGAGGGTCTCCTTCCTCACCCTGGCTTCTTGGAGAGCGGTGCCGTTTTTGGGGAATGGTAGATTGTGTGCTCTCGGAGGAGGCTGTGAGGGTGAAGCCCACCTCTCACTGTGAGGTGGGGGGAGACATGCCCAATGGGGTAGAAGCTCTCTCCTTAGGAGTGAGAAATGACCTCTGCAGAGAAAGAAAGGACTGCGAAGTGTGACCAGCACAGGGGGATTCCTGGGGGAGCAGATAGGAGGACAGGGCCTGGCCCCCTGTGGGAGAGCACCTTGGGGGGAGCAGGTGAGGGAGGAGCCAGAGGTCATGGCAAAGGAGCCTCCCTCTGCAGGGATTAGCAGCCGGCTCCCTTCTGCCAGGGCTGTTCTGCCAGGAGAATAACGTGGAAAAGCATGGCATGAAAAGTCTGTGCAACGGAGTCCTGAAACGTTGCGGCTGTGATGACTGTGGTTAATTAAATAGGTGGCTCGTCTCTAGACAGCCCCAGACATCTGTCTCCATTCTTCACTTGTTTTTCTGCTGCTTTTGTATTTGCTTGTCCAGAGTTAAAGCCCAGAGGACCTACAGATGGTCACCATTAATTTTGTCACTTGATGCAATTTTTTTTTAAAGCTTTTTTGTTGGCCTTTTAAAAACAGATGTGTGTATAAAAAAGAAAAAATCTTTTAATAGAGCAACTCACTAGAGATCTTCTATTTGGATTTAGATTTAAATTTAGTCTTTAGTGGCTGCGATTTAATTTTGGCATTTCTTTTAAGCCAAGTCTCTCTTGTAGCTGTATCGATTTTTTTTTTTTTTTTTTTTTAATAAACTTTAAAGAATCTCTTTGCATTCCTAGTCTGGCTGCTTTGGCACCTCAGAAATCATAGCGTGCCAAAACGTTTTCTGCGTTTTGGATTGCATACCTGTTTTTCCATACGTTTCTTCATGACTGCAGATGCTCGTGTTGCGTGGGCTGAAACTGGGCTATGGGCTTTCAAAAATAAAATCCTCGGCAGAAAAGTCCAACCTTGTTAATGATTTCTTAAGGAAGCCACAGGATCGCAGACAAAACTTGGGAGCTGTGACTAGTAACTGCCTGCACAGAGTCAGGATCATAGGTAATAGTTGATTATCAAATCAAATTATATGGACTTTTAAACTGATAAAACAACTGCAGCCAGTTTTTTTCACAGTCTCCACATTAAACATGGAGTGCCCTTTCCAAATATCTTTTAACATATTTCTTTTTGAGTAGTCTCTGGGAATTTTACCATAAGAAAAGCCAGTTTTGGTCTCTATTATACACTTGAAAAATGTTCTCAGAAGGCACTTCTTAATACATTTTTTTCTTTTGTTACTTTATTTGCAGGTCAAAATTTATCTGGTTCACTCAAATTAGCGTTGTTTTAACCATCCTGTAGAAGACGAATATGATGCCGAACAGAAGTAACCTCTCCTCCTTTCAGAATGTTGGATCAGGTAATCAATTAATAGAAACGAAGTTTGTTTGTAAATGTACTGAGATCTTTCAGAATTTGTTACTGATTTTGGTCCTTTAATTCTCCTGACACATGGATAAGATCAGTGCTCTGTTCTTATTCCATGTCTAACTCTGTTTACCAGCCAAAATAAGGCCACAGCTGGATATGCTGCAGGCAGCCAACCCTCCCCCATCAGTTTAATGCTTGGCTGGAATGGATATCAGTGACCCCCAGCTAAACAACTCGGGAAAGGAAGAAAAGGAAGGGGGGGGAGGGGGGAGGAGGGAAGAAAAATTAAAAGGTGGAAGAATTTCCTTCTGTATAGCTCCAGGCAGCAAATACTTTGCTAAACAGAGGAGCCTTGCGCTGTGCGCTGAAGGTTACCAAGCGAAAGCTGGGGCTGACCTGGATGCAGGATGGGTTCAGGGCATGCCGTGTGCTGGAGCTCCCGGCCTCAGTCCCTATAGCTGCATGCAAAAGCAGCGTCACACATCCTGGCATATTCATAAGGTCTCGTCCCAAACATTACCCTAAAAATAAACAAAATAAACAAGGTCTGGTTTGTGGGAAGCAGCTACGGTTCAGCTAAACATGCGCTGTCGTCCGGTTGGGATTCAACCGTATGATTGCGGGCACTGTGTGCTGGAACCAAAAACGCAGAACTGGCATAAGGTGTAGTAGAGAAAAGTTCAATCCGAGGGGCTACATGAAGGTATCATGACCTTTTCTTACTCTACCTGTTTGGATTTCAAATACAATGAACCCTTCATTGCTGTGGTGAACAGGCCTGAAAGTTTCCATGAGCTAACTTGTTTTTTGGCAAAAGCATCCAGTCTTTGTAGGATTAAATGTGCCCTACTGGTGTTGCAAGGGAGTAATAAACAATTATTAATGTCCCATTAATGTGTCTGCTAAGCTATTTATATAGGAGCCAGTGGAATTTATGCAAAAACATTGGAACTTCAGCTGTGTTCAAGTTATGATTTGGACAGTACAATTTTGATATGAGATTAGCTTCAATTTTAAGAGAGATTTGGAAGAGAGAAGGAGAAAGAGACGAGGATGGAAATTAGGTTCCGTTCCACAATGGAAGGCTAAGTGTACAAGGCATATACATTGTGCTTTGTATCTGTGCTCTTAAATAACTTTTATATCTTGTTCTTCTTCCTTGTAACACCACTAATACGATGAATGCTTTATCTTTTCCAGATGATTTTGTCTTGTCCCAACAAGTTCTGTTGGACGTGGGTCACGTTCCTCCTTTTGTTCATTTGAACTTCATCATTGCTGTTGATCAAAAGTTGCAAAAATAGCTAAAAAATGTCAAGTAAAATGTCAAATTATAAGAAACTGCAGTTTCACTGCTCACGGTGGTGATGGTCTGACGGCGAGCTCTGTGAACTTACTGGTTCAAAGGCAATTTGGATAGTTGTATCATCATAACAAATGTGTTAAAATTACAGCAAATAAAATCACAGTCAGCATAAAAATATTAAATTCTGTGTAGTAGTAAACCTGAGGCTTGGTTTTGAAGCTGCAAGTTAATGTTTTTGGCCACTACAAGAGCTTGTAATTAACACATGCTTAGCCAGGTCCACTATGCTCGAGAAGGTGTTTGAATTTTTTTTGTGTGTGTGTCATGTCCGTCCCCGCGCCCCCCCCCCCCCCCCCTCCTCCCCTCTTTTTTTTTTTTTTATCTTCTGTCTATTCAATTACACTACTAATGATGGTTACCTTTGTTCTTAAACTTACGTGTTTGTTCCTTAAGAGTTGAGGAGAATGCATTGCTACACACTCAGACTTACCACAGTTTGCATAGAGGAAGCCTGTGCAACAGAGGTCTATTGAATGATGCCCTGGACAGTAATGAATTCCAGGTTTTTTTGCCTTGTTAGCAAGGAAGGTCCCAGAAATGAGGACCTGCTCAAAGAATGCATTGCCACCTTCTACTAGATATCTGAACCTAGTGATCCTCAATGAAACCAGATCATATCAGCTCTGGCAGGGGGTGGGAATCCAAGTTTTGTGTCTAGGTTCATGTAACTGTCTGAAGTGGTACTTGGAAGAGGATTAAAGTATTGTCTCTGAGGATTTTAAAGGTACTTTACATGTTTGGATGTTAGATTTTCCTGCCGAGGGACAAGCTGAGATTAGGTTTCTCTACGAGGTGGCCAAAGTCACAGGTGAAATGTGACTGAGCCAAGAGTAAATCCCAGATTTGACCCGTATTTTCAGAAGCAACGCTCGCTGGCACTGCAGGAACTGACACTGAAGAGCGCTTTATTAGTTCGAAGCACAGCCTAGCGCATCCAACGAGCTGCTGTAAATGTTAATGGTGCCATTTCTGCATCAGCGGAGATCTAAGTGCAAGCCTGCTGGGGGTCCTGCAGGTCCTGCAGTGACTGACACTGTCAGGAGCCGAATTCCTTTCTTTGCTTTCAGCAAAGTGGGGCTCAGAACTGTAGGCTGGAGGTTGACACATCGTTGAACAGGAACATCCACCACAGCAAAGGCTTTTTTGGTCGGTGTCCTCTTCCAGAATATAAATTATAATTCTGAACAAGCATTAGGACCTGGAACCTTAAACCCCATCGGTGTTTTTAATGGTCATGTGATTTTGTTGTTGTTTTGAATGAAGTCATGGAGCCTAGCATTATACTTCCTTAAGGCTATCTTTTAACTGAAGCGCTCTTTGCAGATGTAGTTACAGCTTTGTATTTTAAGAGCACTGAGCTGAAACACCTTGAAAAAAGGGCCTCGGTTTTGTACTTTTCCATGAAGCTTTGCATGGCAATCTGCGGAGTAAGCGGAAAGGTGACAAACTCCTACTGAGCTTTGAATTGAGCTCATTAGCATATTGGGGCTCAGATGCGCTAGCTGCACAGGTTAAAAGAAGAGGTGGTCCAGAGGAGTATCTTATGTTCTGTATCCCGAGCCTTGGGAGACCTGTGTTCAGTTCTTTTTACTCTGCTGTCTGCTTTGCATCTTCTCCCTGCACCTCAGTTCCTCAGCTGTAAAACATCAGGACAGTAATGCTTCCTTATTTCATGGACACCTTAGGAGGCTCAGGATTACGAAGGCTGAGCCACAGACTCCTGCAATGGGTAGGACACCAAAGAAAGTCTAGCCTCTTTCCGACTGTGTTGCTGATTTGTAGTATGAATTTGGTGATGTCCCTCTACCCCTTCTTTTTTGGTCTCCATCTTTTGCAAAAACAGAGATGGGAAAGTTGTGCATCCCCTCCTTTGCTTAATGACCTGAGACGCATTTATTACAAGCACAGTAATTATTACAAAAAGTGTTCTTTTCAAGTTAATGTGCAGGCATGCATATGCAAGAGGCTACTTACTTGCTAGAAACTTTTTTTTTCTTGTTTTCTCTTCCTTACAGATTCCAGTAAGATTATGGCAGAGTATAGCCACACACAAAACCAGATGGAATTACAAAATGCTAGTTTGGGAAAGGGTTCTGTGGCGAATTCCCTTGAAAATGGTCTCCAGGATATTATGGAAAACCTCAACCCGAAGAAATACTCATCAAGTCTCAAATTTAAAACAAACGGGGACTATGCTGGCTCGTATTTAACCCTTTCACAACCTATGCCAGTTAAACCTAGTCCTTCCTCCAGTGTTAAAAATACACACTCTATTACCAAAATTCAAGGAGGCAAGCAGTTCCCCTGTGAAAGCCCATATCTTCCAGATAAAAGCATCTCTGTAAAGCATTTGGGTTCCGTTTCGGGCACGTCTCCATGCCTCAGCGGGTACAGTTTAGGAAGGACAGACTTTGATATTCATGCCAGCAGAGAAAATGAAAAATCACTTGGACACATCGATAAGTTTCACTACTCAAAGTACAGTCAGAAAAACAAATCGTATGACAACGTCTACTTCCCAGGAATGCTGGAGACAAAGAAGATCTCGGGCTCTCTTCTGACCATGTGGAATGGAAGTTCGGGGAACGAGCTGATGCTTTCACCTGCTAGCAATTCGGGGGCGGCCAGCATGCCTTCTAGCCCAAAGCAAGGCAGGAGAATGAATATTGAAGACAGCCTGGCCATTCACATAAAACCCGTTAAGCACAAGGATGTGATGATGGAGACTCTGGGTTCACGGCCTAGGAAATACTCTGGTGGATCTCTAAGTCATATGGGAATGTACAGTCGTTCCCTGCCCAGACTTTATAAATCAACAGAAAGCCAGCTGGTGCCGTTAAGTTTGCCCCCCAGAAGCTCTCTGGGTAATACTAAAAGGAAAAAACTTGGAGAAAAAGATCTACCTCAGAACGCTTTAGATGCTGATAATTACCTGAATTTTTCTTCTTGCAGCTCAGGGGTTTCACCACATGCAAACTCTGTCTCTGGGAATAATCCCTACGTCAGTTCAACTCTTAGTGTTCCTGCAAGCCCTCGAGTTGCTAAAAAAATGCTTTTAGCGCCTTCTTCCCCATATCTTTCTGAAGATTTTGATAGACTTGGACTCTCAGGAACAAGTCCCAGTAGTTCTTTCTCCCCACTGGATTTTGACAGGTCATTCTCTGTCCGAAGAAACCTTTCAACCAGTTCCGTGGAACTTGATGACCCAGATCTGGAAAGTTACAGGCAGACGCCAAACTCACTGCAAACATCCATGCGGGAGCGGAAGAACAGCATTAGCTCCATTTCGGGAAGA
>NW_008824791.1:1068350-1074527 GCF_000699105.1 Pygoscelis adeliae
CTATCACAGGAGGCAGAGGGAATAGCGGCTTCGGGAGCAGGAGATGGAACGGCTGGTAATTTTTTCTCTTCCTCTTAGTTTTTCGTGGCAGTTAGTATTTGCAAAACGTCCATCCCAGACCTAGCCATCAGGAGGGTACAGCAAAGCATAAGCTGCCGTGTTTTGAAATTCAAATGTTGCCTGCTTCAGGTGCCTTGTTTATTACCACAGTCCATGAAGCTAATGCTTAAATAGCATGCTGCTGTAACAGCTCGGATAGACAGTACCATTCAGCCATCTTTAAAAAAAAAAAAAATAATGTTGGAACCATGTAAATTGTGTTCAGTCATCCTGCGGGACCTGTTAACATGTCTACGTACACAAAACCCACAAATTGCACCCAGCACTTTTTGTTTTAGATGATGGCGCTGTTTTGTGGTAAGTGGCTAAAAAAAAAAGAGACCCTGCTATAAGCTGCTCAGCTGTGTGTGCTGCGGAGTCAGGTATACACCGGTGTGGGTTCAACATCTGTCATCAGAGCTTTCTCTGCTTGGTTGTGGCTTTTCCTTCTGAGTATTTTCATTAAAATATAGGCCTCCTTGCTTCTCCCCCTCCCAAAATGGAGAGTAGCAGAGGGGGACAGAGTTTCTCTCTTTGTCTCTAGTCAATGTAAAGCAGTGCATACTGCTTCAGCTCGGGATTAAATTTGCTAGTAAAATGTAATTTCTGTATTATTGTAACAATTTTTGGGTAGGAAAAAAAAAAGGTCTTCAGAACACACAAAGACAGTTGAAACAGTTTCTTGTTGGAACTGTCTCTGAAAAGATACTTAGTATTTCTCTGAAAAAAGTTTTCCCAGTGGCTACAAGAGTCTCCGACGCTATTAACATGCATTCATATTGTACTGATTTTATCGCCCACACAAGAAACCAAGGTCGTTAGATGGGCCAATTTGTATTACTGAGTCTTAGATTTGAGACATTAACTTTGCATTTGTGTGCTTTAATTCAAATCTTCATGCATTTGAACAAAATGGGGATAGGATACTCTTAAACCTGCCTGGTTTGCATACAGACAGCGAGCCTGCAGGGGAGTTCACTTCCCGGGCAGGCCGGGGTGAAAAACCATGGGGAGGCGGGATGCGGGAGCAGTGGGGGGATGCAGGAGCAGGGGCTGCCGGTCAGGGACCACTAGCAACGGTCCGGTGCCTGTGCAGGGCCACCGCTCCCATTTCGAGCTGCACCTTCAGCTGAAGGATTGCGACCTGTTCAGGTCTCTCCCTCGCATCTCGCCTACGTCCTTGATGCAAGTTGGAGAGGAACCTGTTAGGCGGGCAGGAGCCCGCCTTTCCATCCCCAGCCCGCTCAGCACTGTAGTCTGTAAGACACACGCTGTTGGTTTGCAAAATGTGAACATGTTCATCTTTGCCTGCGTAGAGCCGGAGTCATAGAGTCGAGGCGCAGGTGTGAGGGGGTGGCGGGCAGTGCCCCTCTCCCCCCCTCGGTGAGTGGCAGGGTGTGCGCACCCCCACCCTGCCTTGTCCCCTCTGCCCCCGGAAACCTCCGCCGGCTCCCCTTGAAGCTGCGGCTTCTCTGGAGCAGGGGCCGGGCTCCCTGGGGCGAGGAGGGCCAGCTGCGAGTGGAAATGACTGAGCGGCTTAGGAAAGGTTGTTGCGCTTGTGCACGCAGAAGTGGAAGCATCAGCAGAAATGCTGGCGGGTTGTTTCTTCCTGCTGCCTTCTCCCTGCCGTTCCTCCACTCCCTTTGGAAATCTCCTCTCTTCTCCTTAGTCCTGGTGTTTTGTGGGTGCAAAGTGGTGTTTGCTTCTTATCAGAGGGTTTTCCAGACAGTCACGCTGTAAAACCTCAGATGATCGGTCATAAAAGACAACGTAGTAGAGCGTATTTGTATTTCAAAGAGAACAGTGCTTTTTCTTTCTTTTTTTTTTTGTTTGTTTGTGGTGAGGGATGGAAGATATGGGGTTGTTGCAGTGCTCGGTAATGCTAAAAGTTGTTCTGGTTTTATATTTGGATGTAAAGACTACTTTTTTTTTTCACTATTTCTTTTCTCAATGGACCATACCTCTGTAAGTCCTGATTCTTTAAAAAGAGAACTTGCAAACTGTTTTTCCAAGCATGTTAAAGCTTTTGAAAAAAGACAATGTTTTGTGTGTTGCATATAATTTGAACACGAAGGAACTTCTTCCTGCTTGAGTTCATCTCCTGTTCAGGATCCTGCTCAATATTTTTTTTTCCCCCTTGTTTTGAGCTATCTGGTGGAAGAGTTGAATATCAGGAGAGTGCCTCCTTCCAATGGTTTGAGGGTCTGAAAAATGCCATAAATAGGCTTTTAAGATCTCTGAGAGGAAGGAATATATTTGTGTTTTTAAAAAAAAATAAATAAATCCCCGTCATCAGCTTTTTGTACATTAGGGCCTGTCCCGTTTGTTTCATTTTTGTCCTTCTGAGTGGATGGGTCTACCCAAACAGGGTCTCTATAATATCCACCCTGAGTTTCCAAAGAGCAGCTTTGTCTGACCTTTGTGAAATGTGAGATGGACAAAGGTTAGAGACCAGGTCTGCTCAGGTCTCTTTTTTTTGGGGGGAGGGGGAAGGTGTGAATAAAAAACCCCAACCAAACAAGCACCCGTGGATAGCAAAACTGTGTGCTCTGGGTTCTCAGCACTGAGTAAAAGTCCAGATTGAGTGGCTGGTACGTAAATGGCAGGGGAAATGTAGTTCCTCTTTACGCAAGTATTAGACTATTACATACTGTGGTTTTTGAACCAAGGTAGAGAGAAGAGAAACGCAGGACTGCTCAGAGAACTTCATCACAAACGTGAGCCTCCTTTTTAGAGCATTAGACTGCTCTACAGCCCAGATAATGAAATGAAGAGCATCTTCATTTGCACCCGCACTGCCCCTGTAGCTATCCTGCTGGCACAGAGTGGTTTTGGGGTGTTGCGTTTGATAGCTGCTATTCACCTCTGTTTGTTTTTTGGTGGTGGTTTGTTTTGGGTTTTTTTAGTAAAACCCATGTACATGTTGTAGTCTGTCCTAGTATCTGCCCTTGGTCTCTTCTATTTACTTTCACTTTTTATTCTTTTTCTTTTCCATATAAATTATTCTATGAGTTTTACTTGTGCTTAGTTCAGTTTTTAAGTGACAGAGGCTCCTCTGGAAGTTTGCATTTTGAGCTCCTGCTACGACCTGCGTATGAAACCAAATGATCTGCTGTCATTGCCCAAACAAATAAACGAAGAAATTAAAAAATGGTGCAAACAGTAAAAATAAGCATTTCAGGTTTGGTTTTGTTTTTTTTTAATGATTTAAATGTCTGAGTTTTAATGTGTTCCTGTGCACCAAACAGAAAAGACATGTATGTACTTGTGTAGGATTTGGTGTTTCTCCCTCTCTCTTTCTTTTGATTTGCCTTTTATGGCTGGGTTCACCCAAACTAGCTGAAGACTGGTGCCACTTCTGTTTTGCCAGCCGGTTCCTCTGTGACTTGAGGAGCGGGAGGAACAGCAGTTCCCGTTGCTGCCATCCCTCCGGCGTTGCTCCTGGGCGCTGGGGACCGGTGGGCTGTGGGAGCGGGTGGGCCGGCGCAAGGTTGCTCCTGGAGCTTGCACAGGCGGCAGGCTGGTGGGTCACAATCTGCTTTCTGCTTCCTCTCCAGCCCAGCTGACCGGACATCGCATCTTGGCGTAGGGATGTTTATACAAGTTTTACGCGAGTAGAAGTCAGAGTTAGCTGTTGCTGAAGCTAGCCCAGGAGCCTTATAAACAATAACAAAATTTATCGCTGTGATCTAAGAATATTCAATGAGATTCAGTTAGCTATTGAATTTTTAATATTTTTTTTTAGAAGAGGAAATATCACTCTTTTCTCCTATCTGAGGTAAAAGCCCAACTGTGGTAGCTGCTGGAACTGAAAGGCAGTCTTTCTCTTCAGCCTGTGGGGAGGTCAGGAGTGGAACAGGATGGGCAACATAGACATATATTAAGGCCATCTGTCTTGTTTGACACCCGCTTATTTGAATAACACTGAACTTGATTTTCTAATGCTGGTTTTTAGGCAGTACGATGTATTTCCTCTAGATGGTGGTAGGTACTTAAAAATTACATGTGCTGTATCTGCGTGATACCATCCATAGTCCAGCTGTCTGTATGGCTCTGTAAACATACGCTTGTTAATGAAGTTTTACTAGGTGCAGGAATTGTGCTGGGAAGGATTTCAGCTTGTATGACTGATGCCCGAACAAGTGATAATAAAATTCAAGGAGCTTATTCCCTAGTCCACTTTTTCACAGTCAGAAGAGCATTGAATTTCATTAAGTTTATTCAGCAAGTAGGAAATAATACAGAATACCCCTGTGCCTGGTTTGCATTGATGTATTATTTTGGAATTTTCAAGGTGGTACTGCTTTAAAATTATGGCTAGTAGAGCTTATTTAAACCTCCCATACAGCTTGGAAAAAAATCTCATATACATGTTTTATAAATTTATTTTTGCACTGTGTCTTTTTATAGATCCTTTAAACATAAAGTACCCAAGCTGTACATAAAAGTGTGACTTACCTCTTACAGGAACCTCAGCCAAGTAGATGAAAGCTAGATAAAGGTAATTTTTCCCACCGCTAGTATTTGACAATCTCTATAGTGTTACAGAATAGCTACTTAACATCAATTTAGTTTACTAAATGAACAAGTGCCATATAATAGGATAAAAAGAACCCTAAACCCTGCAGCATATAATTAATACTGACAACTCAGTACATTTTCAGTAACATTCAGTTTTAATTGTGTTCCAAAACATTTCTGTGGTATTTTTAATAATCCAAAGTGTGGATTACATATACTTAATTTTTGCAGCTATATGTCTTATGCAAATGAACAATATGGGCCAGGAAGAAATCAATTTCAGGAGACCTATTTTCATTTACAGAACTTAAAAGTACTACACTGGAGCTCCTTCAGGCTCCTGCCCACAGTGTAATTTGAAAAGGAGCATCTGCATAGGTACTGTAGGGGCAAAAGGGCACTGGTCTGAACAACGCTGTTATTTTTGGAAGCCGACGGCATTTCCTCAGGAGCCAAGTATGTGCCTGCAGATGCAGGAGCTAATTCTGCAGAAAGTCCTCTGCTCAGTTCCTCCCTGGAGGCTGGCTCTACTCCCTGCCACTGACCTCTCCTGCTTTTACCAGTCCGTTTCTTCTGTGCCTATACTGGGAAGGTAAGGACGAGGCGTGCCAGCCTGGTCCCTGCACCCCGTCCTCTGCTCTGAGCTGAGGTGGTCTCTCTGCAGCGCTTCTCCGTGCAGGTGCCTCTGCTGTGAAAGGCTGCCTGCGCATCGCCTGCGAGAGACGGACATGAAATACGGGCGCTTTTTCTGAATTCTGTGCTGCTAGTGAGCCAAAGACTGACTATAGCAAAACAAGGACTGAAAATGAGAAAATAAATGACGCTGGAGTGAGAAACTGGTGCGAACTGGAGGGAAGGAGAAGAACAGCTGGCGAGCTGTTCTCAGACACAGTTAAAGTCTAGCTCTGAAATAAGCTTCTCGGTATCTGACAGGTGTGAAATCACCAGCTCCTTAGAAATGCAGGAAGGAAAGAGAAACCATTCTCCTGCCTCTTGTCGGTGGGGTGCTGAATGTACTTGTAGGAAAGAAAGTTTGGGGAGTTTCTGCTGCTCTCTTCCCCAGTCTCTCTGCCTCTTTCCCCCTCATCCTTTTTGACTAGCTGCTGCTCCAGGCTCTTGATGTGAAGCTGGTTGTTTGCCTGCCCGTGAGGTTTTTAAAGAGCAACAGTGGAAAAGTGCTGTTCTTTGGTAGCTGAAAAGAGCAACAACCTCTTCTTCAGACAAAGGGAGTCCTGGCTGCACGAACTAGCCATAATTCTCATTAGCGTTAGTCACAAAGGATAGACTGCACATGTATTTTTAATGAAATGTGGGGTTATCCAGTTGCTAATGGCACTTATCTAAAAAGCTTCCTGCTTGCCACAGCTGATTAACCATAGTGTCCTGGTTTCAGCAGGGATAGAGTTAATTTCCTTCCTAGTAGCTGGTACAGTGCTGTGTTTTAGATTTAGGATGGGAACAAAATTGATAAGGCACCCATGTTTTAATTGTTGCTAGGTAATGCTTACACTGGCCAAGGACTTTCTAGTTTCCCATGCTCTACCGACTGAGAAGGCT